>NC_053395.1:49887501-50197814 GCF_905171765.1 Bufo bufo | reverse complement strand
AGTCACAAAAAGTGTAATAGCAAGCAATCAAAAAGTCATATGCACCCCAAAATAGATGACAATCAAACCGTCATTTCATCCCGCAAAAAATGAGACCCTACTTAAGATAATCGCCCAAAAACTGAAAAAACTATGGCTCTTAGACTATGGAGACACTAAAACATTTTTTTTGTTTTAAAAATGAAATCATTGTGTAAAACTTACATAAATAAAAAAAATTGTATACATATTAGGTATCGCCGCGTCCGTGACAACCTGCTCTAAAAAAATATCACATGATCTAACCTGTCAGATGAATGTTGTAAATAACAAAAAATAAAAACGTGCCAAAAAATCTATTTCTTGTTACCTTGCCGCACAAAAAGTGTAATATAGAGCAACCAAAAATCATATGTACCCTAAACTAGTACCAACAAAACTGCCACCCTATCCCGTAGTTTCCAAAATGGGGTCACTTTTTTGGAGTTTCTACTCTAGGGGTGCATCAGGGGGGCTTCAAATGGGACATGGTGTAAAAAAAAAAACTGTCCAGCAAAATCTGCCTTCCAAAAACCGTATGGCGTTCCTTTCCTTCTGCGCCCTGCTGTGTGCCCGTACAGTAGTTTACGACCACATATGGGGTGTTTCTGTAAACTACAGAATCAGGGCCATAAATAATGAGTTTTGTTTGGCTGTTAACCCTTGCTTTGTAACTGGAAAAAAAATATTAAAATGGAAAATCTGCCAAAAAAGTGAAATTTTGAAATTGTATCTCTATTTTCCATTAAATCTTGAGCAACACCTAAAGGGTTAACAAAGTTTGTAAAATCAGTTTTGAATACCTTGAGGGGTGTAGTTTCTTAGATGGGGTCACTTTTATGGAGTTTCTACTCTAGGGGTGCATCAGGGGGGGCTTCAAATGGGACATGGTGCCAAAAAAACAGTCCAGCAAAATCAGCCCTCCAAAAACCAAACGGCGCACCTTTCACTCTACGCCCCGCTGTGTGGCCGTACAGTAGTTTACGGCCACATATGGGGTGTTTATGTAAACAGCAGAGTCAGGGCAATAAAGATACAGTCTTGTTTGGCTGTTAACCCTTGCTTTGTTAGTGGAAAAAATGGGTTAAAATGGAAAATTAGGCAAAAAAATGAAATTCTCAAATTTCATCGCCATTTGCCAATAACTCTTGTGCAACACCTAAAGGGTTAACGATGTATGTAAAATCAATTTTGAATACCTTGAGGGGTGTAGTTTCTTAGATGGGGTCACTTTTAGGGAGTTTCTCCTCTAGGGGTGCATCAGGGGGCTTCAAATGGAACATGGTGTCAAAAAACCAGTCCATAAAAATCAGCCTTCCAAAAACCATACGGCGCACCTTTCACTCTACGCCCCGCTGTGTGGCCGTACAGTAGTTTACGGTCACATATTGGGTGTTTCTGTAAACGGCAGAGTCAGAGCAATAAAGATAGTCTTGTTTGGCTGTTAACCCTTGATTTGTTAGTGGAAAAAATGGGTTAAAATGAAAAATTAGACAAAAAAATGAAATTCTCAAATTTCCTCCCCATTTGCCAATAACTCTTGTGCAACACCTAAAGGGTTAACAACGTATGCAAAATCAGTTTTGAATACCTTGAGGGGTGTAGTTTCTTAGATGGGGTCATTTTTGGGTGGTTTCTATTATGTAAGCCTCGCAAAGTGACTTGAGACCTGAACTGGTCCCTAAAAATTTAGTTTTTGTAAATTTCTGAAAAATTTCAAGATTTGCTTCCAAACTTCTAAGCCTTATAACATCCCCAAAAAATAAAATATCATTCCCAAAACAATTCAAACATGAAGTAGACATATGGGGAATGTAAAGTCATCACAATTTTTGGGGGTATTACTATGTATTACAGAAGTAGAGAAACTGAAACTTTGAAATTTGCTAATTTTTCCAAATTTTTGTTAAAATAGGTATTTTTTGGTGCAAAAAAAATAATTTTTTTGACTTCATTTTACCAGTGTCAAGAAAGACAATATGTGACAAAAAAACAATCTCAGAACGGCCTGGATAAGTCAAAGCGTTTTAAAGTTATCAGCACTTAAAGGGACTCTGGTCAGATTTGCAAAAAATGGCCTGGTCCTAAGGTGTAAAAAGGCTGTGTCCTTAAGGGGTTAAAGTGGGTTTTGGAAATTTTCTTAAAAATTTAAAGAATTGCTTCTAAACTTCTAAGTCTTAAAAAAAAAAAAAAAAAAAAAAACATTCCAACATAAAGTAGACATATGGGGAATCATTTTGGAAATGTCAAGTAATAAATATTTTATGAGTTATTACTTTGTTTTAAAAGCGGAGAAATAGAAATTTTGAAAATTGATAATTTTCCTGAATTTTTGGTAAATTTGGGATTTTTTTCATAAATAAAAGTGAAATATATTGACTCAAATTTATGACCATCATGAAGTACAATGAGTCATGAGAAAATCTCTGAATGACTTGGATAAGTAAAGGCGTTCCAAAGTTATTACCACATAAAGGGAGATGTCAGATTTGCAAAATTAGGCCTGGTCAGGAAGGGTGCAAATGGCCCAGATGGGAAGTGGTTACCTTTCTGTACAGTGCCTCTTTTAATATAGATGCCACTCGCCATGGATATCATATCATTGACCATATTTATCCACTCTAATTTAGTCGGAGAGATCGGCTGTATCCAGTGTTTTGCAATGGATTTACGTGCAATGTACAATAATTTAGCAATCGCTAATTTATAATCATTGGTGGTTGTTAGGTCCTCTACATACCCAAGATACCCCACCAGTGGAGTCTTTGGTAAAATATCTCCATAGCTGTTTTCTATTCGTCTATACACTCCACACCAGAAACGCTCCAGTTCTGTGCAGGACCAAAACATATGAGCAGAGTCTGCATCCGGGGCAGCACACCTAGGACAGTTAGAGTCCGCACGTAGACCCATCTTAAACAGGAGTCGTGGCGTCTTGTATACCCTATGAATAAGGAATAATTGCGATCGCCTATGTGCCACACTCAGATATCGTGGGTACTGCCCCCAAAACATCCCTCCATTTTTCCTCTGACAATTCTCCTACATCCCTCTCCCATTTAGCCTTAAGACTGGTTGATGGATCACGTACTACTTTATCTAGTAGACTGGCATAAGCCATGGAGATATTCGTGCGCAATAATCTGGCCTGCACCACTGAATCAATCACCGGCATGGAGTGCACAGTCAAAGGAGGAGTCTTCCGTTCCCGAGTCTGCATGGCATGTCTCAATTGTAAGTATTGGTAAAATACACGGTTCGACAATTGAAATTCTGTCTGTAGTTGAAGAAAGGATTTAAAGGGGTTATCCCACTTTGCGTTTTTATACTTACCTGCTGCCACCGCGCGTTCACTTCCTGGATTCTGGCTGGGGGCGGGCTTCATCTTGATTGAAGTCTTCTCCCGGCCGGGCCGCGCACTGGACTGAACGCGCACGCCGCTGCGCATGCGCCATTGTGACTTATTTCTGGCCAGTATAGTACAGAGCCGGCGTGCGCGTTCGCAGCTCTGTACTATTCTGGCCGGGAAGAAGTCACCGTCGCGCATGTGCGGCAGCGTGTGGCCCGGCCGGGAGAAAAGAAAGAGTCTTCTGGGCAAGCGCGACCATCGGGATTTTGCAGAAGAGCGGTGGTCGTAACCAGGGGAGACCGAGTCACAACAATAAGGTAAGTGGGGATGAATTTTATCCTAATCGGTGGGAATTTGTTAATAAAGTATATTTACAAAAATGATCACTGTCAAATCATTAACAGATTTAACAGTAAACATTATGATGGGATAACCCCTTTAAGATTATTCTCTAAGGACAGATGTGCTATTCTTGTTACCCCAGCTTTTTCCCAACTGTCCAAACCTTCCAGCTGGAATAGTTCCCCCAACCTTTCATTCCTCCAAATAGGGGTATATTTTGTACATCCAGTAACTCCTATTAACTCCTTTGCTTTCTCCCAAATTTTATGTATCAGGAGCATGGTAGGTAGGCCCGGTGATCTCTGTCGAAACTTATGTGCCTCCATCAAAGATTTGTCAGACAATAGGGACTGTATAATTAACCTCCTAGAGTCCAGTACAATACTGCCATCCTCTATCCCCCATCCTTGCATATGCTGCAATTGTGCAGATATATAGTACACCCATGGGTTGGGAAAGGCTATACCCTTCCTCTGTCTTAGGTAGCTGTAGTTTGGTTAGTGCTATTCTGGCGGTCTTCTTTTTCCATATTAAATCTCTAAATATACCATCTATTCTGCAGAATAGGTACCCTGGAACCCATACTAGTGCATTATGTAAGACATATAATAATTGTGGCATTAAAATCATTTTGGGCAGATTAGCCCGTCCCATCATTGAAAGAGGCAGTTTGAGCCAAGACTACCTTTTGTTTCATTTCCCCCAGTATTGGAAGAATATTAGAAACACAGTAATCTTCGTTTGTATTATCTTTAACATTGGCTGAACAGATCAGTCTTGAACACCACTGAAAGTCAAAGGGAGGGGGGGGGGGGGGGGGGGGGGGCGGATCCGTTTTGCATTGTGTCAGTGAAAACGGATCCGTCCCCATTGACTAACATTGTGTGTCAGGACAGATCAGTTTGTCTCCGCTACGTCAGCGTTTTGGTGTCCGCGTCAAGAGCGGAATGGAGACGGAACAGAGGCAAACTGATGCATTCTGAACGAATCCTTTTCAAAATGCATTGGGGCTGAACTGATCCATTTTGGACCGCTTGCGAGAGCCCTGAACGGATCTCACAAACGGAAACCAAAACGCCAGTGTGAAAGTAGCCTTAATGCTTTCAAAATGCTGTTAAGAACAGCTCAGGCAAGATGGCCGCCCCCATAATCATGCTCAGGAAATAGAATTTAAAAAAATTACAATCAGAAAATAAAAACAGATTAGAAAAAAGGAGATGTGCTACTATCTGATTTTGGTGACACATTTGCTTTAAAATCACTTTTCTGCATTGATTGCCAGACAAAATTTTAGAGAGGACCTGCCACCACAAAATGCAATCCAATCGGCATGCACCATGTTACAGAGCAGGAGAAGCCGAGTGGATTGATATATATTTCTGTGGGAAAAGATTCAGTAAAACTTGCAATTTAAACATTTATATCTTTGCTTTTTCCACCTCCTGTGAACAGCTATTGGTACGGGGAGGAGGTGGCATGGTGTGTATAAGTGTGCATATAGAGATAGCCGTCAGTCACTGATAACCCCACCTCCCTGTACCAATAGGTCTTCACAGGAGGTAGAAAAATCAAAGATAATTTTATAAATCCCAGTTTCCCACAAATATATATCTCCTGCTCTACAACATGGGGATTGCATTTTGTGGTGACAGGTCCTCTAACTTTAATGAGCTATTAAGAGTTGGGCACACCATTGATAGATGCAGGAGTTCCTCGGCCAGCCTGGTGTTCTTAATCATAAGTACAGTCTGCAGAGCTTTTCTTACTGGAATCCAAACTGGTCCAACAGAGGTGGTCATATACCTTAGAAAGCGAGTTCTCCCCCGTCCACATGCATGCTCAACTAAGCTAAGCCTAAATGTGTTCTCAATGGAGAGAGTGGAATAACCTGATGACAGACTAATCTCCCACGAGAGCAAAATATCAAGCATGTTAAGAATCGGACAATTGGATTCTATTTCCCCCAAGATCTGCAGTCTTACGAAAGTCGGGATAACCACATACACATTAGATAGTTAGCCAGTCTTGCAAAAATCAGTAGGTTTTGCCAAAGTTTATCTAATGTATAAGGGCCCCCTGGAGCTATCACAGGAGTTTAGCCTCTGTTATAAACTGAAGCCATTTTGCCAGTCTTAGAATATACAGCAGGAAAGAAGAACGTTTCTATACATAATAGTTACACTGCTTTTAAAAAGGCTGTCTCTTGCTGTAGGTCAGTGTTCCTGAACTCCAGTCCTCAGGGACCACCTGCCGGCCATGATTGGAGAACATCCCACAGAATGAATACCTGTGGTAAGTCCTGATGCACTGACACTAATATCACCTGCTCAATACTAAGGAAATCCTGAGAACTGGTGGAACCACAATTTCAATAAATATTCCACAATGAACAGTCATAATGTAATAACGTGCAGGAGACAAACACGCTATCGAACTCACTTAATATAATTGAAGTCAGTTTTCATGTTAATACAGCTTCCCAATGCTCCTTTCTTCAAGTCATGCATGCTGTTCTGCCATTCCTGGACTGCAGCCCAGTCAGCTATTGAAATGTAGCACTCGCATGCCTTATTGCCCAAGTAGTTGACGACTTCAGGGAGAGGATCACTAGGTTTCGACAGGACTGTTTTACGGGCATCTCCTGAAAATGAGACACGTCTTATAATTCAGCATATTTACCGTAATGAACAAGGCTTAAAGAGAATTATACTCTGATAGGTCACCAGTATAAAAATCTCAGAAAACCCTTATAAGACCCCCATACACATTAATGTACTGTCGGACAAACTCATTGAGACAGTCTGGTTCGGCTGATGGGGGGGGGGGCTCCCAAATCTCCCCCAATAGTCGATGTCAGGGAGAGAAGGATCGGACAGAGTATTTTTGCCCAATCCTTTTGTTCTTCCAGGAGATAAAGCCACTGACACTATTGGCTGCGGCTTCTCTTCTCTCCACATTGAATACACATACACTTTCGTCTCAGCTGAATGTGTATGTGTATGGCAGAGCCAGGAGAAAGTTGGGAGAGACAGCTGCCAGCCTAACGTATTTTTGGCCAACAGCTATCGAATATGTGTGGGCGCTTTAGGTTGCTGAGAAAATTTTTTTTTTTTTTTAATGCAGAAAAGTTAACAGACTGCAGCGTAACCAAGATGTCTGAACGGCAATCATCTGGATGCAATACATACCATTAGCATGCTTAGGGCTGGCAGATGTGCTGTTCGAATTTGCCAGTTTCAGAACAGCCTTATCAAATCCCGAGGTGCTGCAGTCTACCCCAGTCATAGCACATAAGTGCTCCTGATATTCCACCGCCGCTTTCTCAAACCTGCCAGACAAAAACTGGTCAGAAACCAATGACAAACAGAACACTTCCCATTTCTATGCAGAACAGAGATCTTATTTCCCAAAAGACTACAGATCACCAGTCATTTATATTCATGTTAGTACATCTACCACTGTTTACTAGCCACTCGTATCCATTTATTAGCTTTGCGCCCATTAGGACAGAGCCCATCATCTGTGGCTGTCTGCTACCAACAGACAACTCAATGGGGAGATTTATCAAACTGGTGTAAAGGAAAACTGGCTTAGTTGCCCATAGCAGACAGACGCGGGGTGTGTATACCTGTTTTAGGAGCCCAGGCATGCCTTCTGACGGGCCCAAGCCTCCTATTCACTTGTTCCCTGTACCTCCCCTTGCTCCATCCAGCCACCCCCCTTCCACTGGGACGTCACGATCCTTCTTCAACTCTGGCCAGCGGGTTAGCAAGGTCCCTTGGAGAAATCAACTGTTTGCGCTTGCGCACTGAATGCCCTGTGGTGGGCATCAGTCTCACTACATTGAGTGCGCATGTGCTAAGCAGCCAAAGGAAGATTGTGACGTTGCAATGGAGGGGACGGGCTGGATGGAGCAAATAGAGGCACAGGGAACAAGTAAAGAGGAGGGCTTGAGCTCTGGCAGAACGCATGCCTGGGCTCCTAGGACTGTCACCAATGCCCTGCTGGGCACCTTGAGACCCTATTTGCATATGAATCAAATTATTATTCTGCACTTTGGAAATACACAGTATTCTAAGGTACGTTTTTAATTGTATTGGGCAGCACTATGTAGCCTTGGCTTGGATTACACATAGGTTAGCTGACAGACTCCCTTTAAACAGAACTAAGGAAACAAAACCACACCATGCAGGTTAAAGTACCTTCCATCTGCTTGCAGGGCCACGGAATTGATCCAAGAGAGACTTTTTCCAGCCACTGCTGAAGACCATACAGCAAGTCCCTGTATAGCTTCTGGGCACTGAAGTTCACAAAGGGCTTCCACCACCATCATCACAGTCAGCTCAAATTCTGTTCCCTTTACAAATATACATATATAGTTAGGCTGTGAACATGTCTGTCTATCCTAGGACAATGGCTGCTTTATGTATTACCTGGGGGGCACTGTTATTCTTCATCTCAGCCAGCAAGTCAAAGCCATGTCTGACTGTGACAGCGGGCTGGCCAGCTAACAATCCTACTCTCATGATGGCAATTCGGATACGAGTGAGCCAGTCTTGGCACGTTTGTCGGTTCGTATAGAAGAAAGTTCTGATGACCTTTGGGAGAAAAAATAAAATAAATAAATAATTTAATTAAGCCTTCAACGCGTTTGACACTGCACAAACTAAGCAATAGAATATGAATACCTTGGGTGGGGAGGTTAAGGCATTCGCACATCCTTCGTAAGCATTGTACATCAACTTGTCAAGGTTCTCTAAATACTGTAAGAGAAGTACTAGACGCAACTGGTTATTGGCATGCCCTTCATCGTTGTCTGCAGTCGTCCACTGGCTAACATCCTGGTCTGGATTCAGAGTGTGAGCAGCCAGGCTTCGGATAATACCTTAACACAAAAGGAAATTTCAGTCAAAGAAAAATAAATAAATAGAAGTAGATATGAAAAGAACAAAAATATAAAAAAAAGGAAGAAAAAAAAAAGCTAATGAATACAAAAGATACATATAGACATAAAACCCTGGGGGTCATTTATGATGCTGAAATACGCCCATATTAGACGTACTTCAGGCGCAAATTGCGACTTCTCCCTGCTCACGCCAGGTATAAAATAAAGGGCGTGGAAGGGCTGGCAGGCCCATCTAATTTACCATTTTCTAGGTCTAAATGTAAATGTACATTTAGAACTGGCAAAGGATCCGCCAAAGTTATGAAGTCTAGCGCCTCTTCAAAACTTCAGGGGATCCACCGTCAACTATAGGGGTTTTCTTAAGAATGGCGTCTAAAATGCCGGTCTTAATAAATGTGCCCCTCTCATCTTACATTCATAACCACTACAAACCTTCAATTGTTTGGAACGTATCTTGGGCTCTTCCTAGAGGTGTCCGTAACTTTGACAAGACAGTGAACTGAGCTGCTTCCCATACAACCCACTGCCAGAGGACAGCCTCAGTCTTCAGCAGGTTTCGAGGAATGAGTGAAGAGTCTCGCTTTTCCAGTCTCTGGCAGCTGTAGAACAACCTCTCCAGCCAGTTCTCCTTCCTATTATAGAGAATTAAAGCATCACTAAACTCACCCTGAAGGAAGAGAGTAGCCTTACTGACAAGAGCTTCTGCCACCATCATTTCAGGCCGGAGGGTTGGAAACATGGAAGCTCGCTGATAAGACTCGTGTTTTTTTCCAATCAAGAATACAATTTAAAAAATGTTTTTTAAACAAATAAGGCTATGTTCACACAGCCAAGTATTCACCCTTCAATTTCAGTGTCACATAGTCACTCGTGGTTTAGCCCCATTGAATGGAGTTATACCGAGAGCAGACTCCAGCCACGGTTTCCGTGTGAATTCTCAGAACAGTCAGGTAAACCACACGTAAATAAGGCGAGGCTGCATAAACTGCGCCGCAGACTCCCATTGATGACAGATCTGGGCTGAAATCTGCAGCAAAAATCTGCTTTGTAAAGACAGCCTAAGGGCTTGTTCACACGACTGGATGGCTTTTTCAGTGTTTTGCGGGCCGTTTTTAACGGATCGGTTTTTCCGTATGGCATATACAGTAATTACATAGAAAAAAAATTGGTCTGGGCATAACATTTTCAGTAGATGGTTCCGCAAAAACAGAACGGATACGGAAGACATACGGAGTACATTCCGTATGTGTTCCGGTTTTTTGTGTGTACCCATTGACTTGAATGGAGCCACGGAATGTGATTTGCAGGCAATAATAGGACATGTTCCATCTTTGAACGGAAATACAAAAACAAAATGCATGCGGCGTACATTGTTTTTTTTTTTGTGGAACCATTGAAATGAATGGTTCCGTATACGCAACTAAAAAACAAAAAACGGCCCGTATACGGAATATGCCATTTCCTCCACTAGGGGGGTGTCTCAAATTGAGCCTCATTTGACTGTGAAAGCTTTCCAGATCTGGGTCCAGATGCAGAGGATAATTTCTGCCGTGGACCCTGCAGTTGCTGTGTGCAGATGTTGTGCATTTCACCCTATGCACTGAAAACGGTGAAACCTAAAATCAACAACATTCCTTCAACACGACACTGCTGCAGATGTGAAAACCCACAACATCGCTTTCATTTCTTCAGGGAATTTTTTTCACTAGATGTCGGATGAATTACCAGTTTTGCAGCACTGAATCCACGTGGCAAATCCGCTTTGTCTAGACTCATGTCTAACAGCATAATAACATAACACTGACAAATAAGGCTACTTTCACACTTGCGTTCGGAGCGGATCCGTCTGGTGTCTGCACAGACGGATCCGCTCCTATAATGCAATTGATGGTATCCGTTCAGAACGGATCCGTCTGCATTATATTTCACAAAAAAAATCTAAGTGTGAAAGTTAGTCAGACGGATCCGTCCAGACTTTGCATTGAAAGTCAATGGGGGACGGATCCGTTTGAAATTCCACCATATTGTGTCAACTTCAAACGGATCCGTCCCCATTGACTTACATTGTAAGTCTGGACGGATACGTTTGGCTCCGCACGGCCAGGCGGACACCAAAATGCTGCAAGCTGCGTTCGGGTGTCCGCCTGCTGAGCGGAAGGGAGGTCAAACGGTGCCAGACTGAGGCATTCTGAGCGGATCCGCATCCACTCAGAATGCATTGGGGCCGTATGGATCCGTTCGGGGCCGCTTGTGAGAGCCTTCAAACGGAACTCACAAGCGGAACCCCGAACGCTAGTGTGAAAGTAGCCTAAGTTAGACAAGTGACAAAGGCCTAAACACAAAACCATTCAGTTCCAGATTCATCCCTTCAGACTTACCCAGATCTATGAAAGCTCCCATACAGTATAAAACTGATGACATCAGAAAAATCTTGTGGATGAAAAGTGTTGCTGGGAGATTTGTTCATGTGGCTTCTCACTGCACAGGAGATCTCCTGAATTTCCGTGTGACTTGTATTCCTTTTGAGAAAGTGGTGGGGGGGGGGGGGGGGAATTTAAATTTGTTATGTAATGCAAATGACTACATCAGTTTTTTAAAGCAGATAGAAAGGTAATCAAGACAGACCAGTGACTTATAAATGAAACCATCAAACTTCTGCTATTTATTTTTTTACATCAAGAATGGTGCTGCAGACCGCGCTATTCTAGCTTTAAAGGGGTTGTGTCACTTCAGCAAAAAGAATTTATCATGTAGAGAAAGTGGATTCAGTAAGATATTGCAATACTTGTACGATAGGTCAGTGTCCATGCAAGTATGCATTTCAAGGTCAGCAAGAACAGAAACGTGGCAATACAAAACAAAGTAAGGTAACCATTAAGTGGTTCTTCTAAAGACTTGGCAGTTAGCAGAACGTACCTTAACACAATGTCTAAAGGAATAGACTTCAAAAGCTTTCCGAATGCTTGCCTGATCCGTGTTCCACTTGACACAAGTTGCACACGACACACATCAACACACCTGCAACAATAAAATATGAAATGACATTAAAGGGGTTGCCCCACCTCAGCCTTTCATGGTAGAGATGGGAATAACCCCAGTAAGGGTCCATTCACACAACCGTATGTGTTTTGCGGACCGTCAATGTGCATTGCGCATTTTGCGGACCGCACATCGCCAGCACTATAACAGAAAATGCCCAATCTTGTCTGCAATTGTGGACAAGAATAGGACATGTTGTATTTTTTTTTTCCGGTAATGAAATTGTGGACCCGGAAGTGCGGATCCGGACAGCACATAGTGCGGCCCCATAGAAATGAATGGGTCCGCAATTCCGTTCTGCAAAATGCGGAACAGAATTGCGGACGTGTGAATTGACCCCAAGCGTCATCCAAACAGCCGGCGCTTTGCTGTTTACATAAGTCCCATCACAGTGAATGGTAGCTACACAAACTATGAAGGAGCGTGGCTTTCTGCGCAGCTCTCAATCACTGATATAGGAGTCACAGAATCAGAGGGGAACCAGTTGCTTAATTCCGCTTCCCCTGGCCACCACCATGACCATGACCATGAAAGGCAGAGATGGGACAACTTCTTTATTAAGCCATATATTCTTGGTTATTTCCCCCCAAGATAAAAAAAGTGAAAGACACACAAATCAACCTTGACACGGAGACATAGAAATGCCTACAACTGATGTCATCCATGTACTTAGACTTGCATTGGTATCCAACATTGTACCCCGACAATATGACTGTGCTCAATAAATGGGATTTTTGTATGCTCACTGGGGGACACAGCGACCACCCAGTTTTGCTGGATTTACAATGGGCACAAAGCTTAGTGGTTCTGACCAATCTAGAGTTTTCTCTGCTTTTATGGTTTATCTGCTGTTGGCCTCTCCTGTTGCTTGAGTAATTAATTAGCTCAGTATCTGCAGGAGGGTTATATCTGATGGGAGAAGCTAACACTTTTTTCACTTCGTGTCACCCCCCCCCTAGTGGCAGCAGCTATACCCTCAGTCTTCCATGTACCACAATGATTCGCTGGGGGACACAGATGACCATGGGAAGTTCCAAAGCAGTCCAAAGTGCTCATGCTTGTTGGCAGGTCAAACTCTACTGGTGGTCTGTCTGGGTCATCCAGAGTCTGTCCGCTGTGTGTGTGCATTCCCTCATGTAACCACTGCTCCCAATACCCCTGACAGCTAGGTCGAAACGACCATCCTGCTTCCCTTAGTCCAATGAGAAGCCCTCTCAAACTCTGTCAACTGGGCAAAATGTGTTAGAGTCCAATGTTGAGGTATGCCTAGCAGTTAATCTCTCACAAAGAAGCACACTACCCCAAAGTAGCCTCTGACAGCCTTTTTATAAGATAGCAGGGGAAGCACTTCTACACCCTTTTGTAGCAAGTGTCTTGAGAGCACACCTGTAGTCATTTACATATCTGCATGCAGAATTTTAAAAGGCAATATGAAATTTCTACCTGGATTTGCCAACGAATGTATATCAGAAGTGAGCTAGTCCTTTACACATACCTCTGCAGCAAGTCTTCTGGTAGTGATGATGCTACAACATGGAGGCTGTTACAAGATTGTAAGCTGATAGTCACATCTTCAGAAAGGGCTAAAAAGCGGAAAATCATTATTATTTGTCAATAAAGACCTGATATTTAATAAGAAAAATAATAATTAGTTTGTAGAAGTGGAAACACGGGCTTACTATTTGCCAGTAGTCCTTTGCAGAAACTGTGAAAGGATGGCAGTGAAAATAATGGAGCGTACGTGTCCGATTTCTTCATCAGGACAGCCACTTCCATAGCCCAGCTCATCAACAATCTCCTAAGACGAAAAGAAAAATAACCCACTGGTATGTAAGGAGTTTATCTACATATGAAGGAAAAATAATACAGAAGAAACCTTCTCTACATTACATTTCCACACAGAAAGGTTAGAGGGATTGGATGACAACAGGATCAATGTATAGACTATGCATGGCAATGTAGTTCACTGCTGGGCAGCTCACAGTACCCGCTTCCCTCTTTTTAAATCTGAACTTTGCATTAATGGGAGTTTGTCACCAGAAAAAGTACTGTTAATCTATATGTAACTGAGCAGTCATTAAGGGATGGTCTAAGCCACTCTGTGCCCCCCCTGCTCCTCCGCCAGCAGGGTCCTGTACAGTCATCTCACCTGGCCATGTCAATCAGGGAGAAAGTGGTGCTGGAGGAGCAAGAGTGCACAGCGTCTTGGGCCCACCCTCGGTGCACTAAAACGCTCATTTACACCTGGACTAAAAGTACTATTTCTCCACACTGAAGCAACGGATCACTAAGTGAAAGGTATCATGCCCTACAAGACAATGGCCCCGATTTATCATACTTTCACTCAAGAATTCTGTTGTCTAAAAAAGTCGCAAAAATATGGCATTTGCAACTTTTTGCAGTCGCTTGCACAAAATTTAGCAACTTTTTGCTTTTACGCACCACTCACTCCAGTTTTGTAAGGTGGGAAAGAGGGCGTGGTTAGCTATGTTAATGAGTAGAGTTGAGCGTAGCGAGCGTCGAATGCTTAATCCGAAGTCGCTTCATTCAAAACTTCGGAATAATACTGTACGGAGATTTGTCTCAGTATAGTATTAGAATGTATGGGCTCCGATGAGCCAAAGTAAGTTATTCACAATGTTGCGCGAGATTTCGTTGAATAACTTCAATAATTGATTATTATAGTGAAAAACCACTTAAAAACTTGGAACCGAACTCTGCTTCGGTTCCGAATGGTACCTTGGAACCGAAGCAGAGTTCCGTTCAAAGGTTTTTCACTGTAAATCAATTACCAAAGTCCCGTGTGACTTCGTGAATAACGGACTTCGCCTCATCGGAGGCAGTATGTTCTAATGCTGTACGGAGAAGGATCTCCGTGCAGCATTATTATACATTTTCTAGCGAAGCGACTTTGGATGTAGCATCCAGAGTTGCTTTGCTCATCTCTATTAATGAGTTTCACTCCAGTTTTATAATTTATCAAAGTCACAATCTCACTCCAAGGGGGGGGCAGGTATAAGAAAACTGTAGTAGCCTCTCTAGACAGTGTTAGGTCTAAGGATAAGCCAAAATTCTCAAGTAACATGAGACATTTGATAAATATGGCATAAAGTACTCCAAAGCAGACTCAAGCAAAAGTGACTTCCAACTTTCCCCTCATAATAAATTCCCCTCCCCCATTGTATCTGGTTTAACAGTGAATTTTCTCCACAATGAAGCAATGGATCACTAAGTGAAAGGTATTACTACATTCAGCAGAGCTAGCCCTACAAGACCGTGTGCCTGGTGTAACCGTCAATTGTTACTGATGTTTTATTTAACCAGCTCTTCGTTTAGGCTCAATTCACACCTGAGCGTTTTACAGCGCGTTCCTACGCGCTGTAAAACGCTCAACAAGGAGAAACCAATGCTTCCCTATGGGAATGGTTCTCACCTGGGCGTTTTACAGCGCGTACGATCGCGCTGTAAAACGCCCGACGCTCACACAAGTACAGGAGCGTTTTTTTGGGCGCTTGTCGCGCGTTCCCGTACATAGACTTTCGGGAACGCGCGACACTGTGTGCACACTTGTCTCTGTATGCGCGCTTGTAAACGTCCGTACAATCGCGCATACAGAGCGCTCCTTTCAGAACGCTCAGGTGTGAATTGAGCCTTAGTCCACAGCTACATGTCTGCAATATGGCCTCACATGGGAACTAGAATTATTCTGGATTGGATGTCTTTAGAACAAAAACAGGAAATAACACATTTCCCAATGGCTTTTGGGTCAATTAAAACCAAATACCTACCGAGAATCTTGACATATATTCTCTTTCTTTAGCAGCATTCCCAGGAGATTTAGAATAACGGAGAAATGTTTCTTGGTGGCGGTGGTTACTGTGCTGATCACTGCGCCATCAAACAACGAGGGAGATGATGAACTGAGACTACTGGAAATGAAGTGGTCGTGCCTAGAAAGAGGAAACCATCGTATTTAAAGCCGTGGACAAACCAGTTCCATACACACGTCCCATCATTTCAGCGGCACCTCCATACCTGGTACAATGTGAGTACAACGTGCAGAGCACAGCGTACTGCACCTCCGGATAGTGAACTGCGATTTCTTTATGCACCACCATTAGATTCTTACTCAGCAATGCAAACACAGTGGGAGACAAAGCCCACATCTGCGTAAAAAAAAATAAAAAATTACATGAATTATGTAAGTGATCCAAACATGCACTGGTCAGTCATAACATTAACCTCTTCACGACATCCACCATACCTAAAGATAGCGCCCGCTACACAGCAGAGCAAGCTCCGTAGCTGCCGGCTGCCTGCTGTTTCATACAGCTGACACCTGTAGCTAATGTTCACGATTGGCTGTAATCCCAACTGTGGATATCTAAGGGTACTTTCACACTGGCGTTATTCTTTTCCGGTACTGAAATCCGATAAAGGCTCTCAATACCGAAAAAAAATAAAAAAAATAAAACCCATCAGTTTTTTCCTAATGCACTCTAAATGGAAAGCAATCCGTTCAGTATGCATCAGGATGTCTTCCGTTGCGTCCCTTGTAGGGTTGTTGCGGGTATCGAAATTTCGATACCCAATCTGCTTCTGCGCAGTCTAGTATCTCTGAACATGAGCGCCCTGCTGTCGGCGCGCTCATGTTCTCTCAGCAGCACGGGGAGAAGGAAGCTGCGCTCCCTCCCCCTGTGCTGCCGCTGCCAACAATGAGAAGAGAGGGGCGGAGGAGGGGCAGGCGAACTGCACCACCAATGATACGACTTTTCCTACACAGAGCGGCGCCCAGCGATGTCCCAGCACTCGCCATTATTCCTGGGCGCCACTCCGTTCGCCCGCAGTGCCCCATTACTGTCTCCTCTCCTGCTCCACATGCTGATTACTATCGGAGCGATGGGAAGGAGACATCAGCTTCACTAGTGGGTGTTCCTTCTTCCTGCGCTGCGATTGGACAGCGCTACAGCCAGGGAGAAGGAACGCCCACTAGTGAAGCTGATGTCTCCTCCCCATTACTCCGATAGTAATTAGATGATATGGAGCAGGATAGGAGACAGCAATGGGGCACAACGGGTGAACGGAGCGGCACCCAGGAATAATAGTAAGTGCTGGGACATCGCTGGGTGCCGCTCTGTGTAGCCTAATACTTAAAGTCTGGACCCAGGACAAGTAGTCAGTCAGTCTTTAACACATAATACAGGAGGCGGGTGCCGGCAGCAGAATCGCATTGCCGACACCCTGCCCCTGACAGAGAGCTGCGATCAGCAGCAGTTAACCCCTCAGGTGCAGCACCTAAGGGGTTAACTGCCGCTGATCTGCCAGTACCCGCCTCCTGTATTAAGGGGTAATTATCATTGGTGGTGCAGTGTGCCCCCCCCTCAACCCCCCACCCCATTAAAATCATTGGTGGCACAGTGCACCGGCCCCTCTCAACCCCCCAGTATTAAAATCATTGGTGGCAGTGGCCACAGGGTCCTCTCCCCTCCCCCTCATTGGTGGTGCAGTGGCAGCTTCTGATCAGAGCCCCAGCTGTGTAAGCCTGGGGCTCTGATCGGTTACTATGGCAGCCAGGACGCTACTGAAGCACTGGCTGCCATGGTAACATCCCTGATGCTGTGTGCACAAAGCACAGGGCAGCAGGGACAGTGTGAAGTCCTATTCACCCTGATAGAGCTCTATCAGTGTGAATGGGACAAGGGATGAAAGATCCCAGGTTCTGGCCCCTAAGGGGGGAAATGGTTATTAAATAAAAAGTGTAAAAAAAAAAAAAAAAAAAGGGAACCCCCCCCCCCCCCCCCACCAAAATATTAAGTATGAATCGCCCCCTTTTCCCAATTTCACATATAAAATGTATAAATAAACATATTAAGTATCGCCACGTCAGAAAAGTCCAAACTATTAAAATATAAAAAAAAATCTATGCGGTGAACGCCGGAACAGAAAAAATAAATAACTGGGCGATACGCCATTTTTTAAAATGCGGACTGCACGTGGCTTTTTTGGTTTATTTTTTTCGCCTTGGTTACGTCACGATTAATATCAATGGCCTGGGCGGGGCTAAGCTCTGTTCACTTGAATGCGGTAAACAGTGAGTAGGCCGCGGCACTCCTGGAGCGCCGCTGCCTTCTCAAACAGCTGATCGGCGGGGGTCCTGGTTGTTGGACCCCAGCCAATCAGATGCCGATGGTCTATCCAGAGGATAGATCACCAGTTTAAACAAACTGCAGAACCCCTTTAAAGTAATGAGCGTGAGCCTGTACTAGGCTTTCAGGCCAATTACTTGTACATTACAGTTCAGGCCAGCAGGTGGCAGCACTGAACTGTAATATAGTGATTTCTGTATATAGAATAATGGAGCAAACTCCATTATTCTATACCAGGGATGCCCAACCTGAGGCCCTCCAGCTGTTGCAAAACTACAACCCTCAGCATGCTCGGACAGCTTACAGCCATCAACCTACAGCAGGGCAAGTGGGAGTTGTAGTTTTGCAACATCTGGAGGGCCACAGGTTGAGCATGGCTGTTCTATACAAATTGCAATCTGATGATTGCAAGTTGAGGTCCAATTGGAGACCTAACAAGAAGTTTTTAAAAAGTAGTTTAGAAAAATATAAAAATTAAAATCTCCCGCCTTTCCCCAAAATCTAAATAAACACTTTTAAAAAAAATCAGGCATCACCACTAGGGATGAGCGAATCGACTTCGGATGAAACATCCAAAGTCGACTTGCTTAAAACTTTGTTTCAATACTACAATACTTCGCATAATACCTTCAGAAATTGATTTATAATGTAAAAAAAACACATTTCCCGAACTCAGGTAATAACTTTGGCTCATCGGAGCCAATACATTCTAATACTGTACGGAGCGCTCGCTCCGTACAGTATTCAAACAAAGTGGTATGCGAATCGACTTCGGATGAGTCATCCGAAGTCCATTCGCTCATCCCTAATCACCACATGCTTCTCCCAATTCCACTCCATTTGGATTTTTTTCCCCAGATTCCCTCTACATTGTATGCCATTTTAAATGGTGACATTAAAAAGTACAACTTGTCCTAAAAAAAATTATAAAAAAAAAAAAAGCCCTCATGTGAATGGAAAAAATAAATAAGTTGTGGCTCTCGGAAGTCAGGGTCCGAAAAACAAAAATGGAAAGTCGCTGTGCCAGGGAGGGGTTAAAACTGCTGCCTAATTTGTGCGCCTCACTCGTCCTGCCAAACCAGCTCTGACCCATTGAGACACGCTCGGCACTGGTCAGCATTAACACTTTCAGCGGCTCTTCTGTGGAGTCTGACCGAATAGACTAGCTTTCGCTCCCCACACAATTAAATGAGACACAGGCAGCCAGGACCCTTTTTTCCATTCACTGGTAATCTTTTCTTGGACTCTTTTTGGTAGATGGTGCGACCGCATACCGGGAACACCCCGGAGGACCTGCCGTTTTGGAGGATACTCTGATCCAGTCGTCTTGCCATCACAGTTTACACTTGTCCATTTTTCCTGCCTAATATCTCACTCCATGACAGGTCATCATGAGATAATCCATGTTAGCCACACTTATACATACTCCCACATACTAATACATGCCTAACAAGAGTACTGAGGTAACGCAGAACAAACCCACACTGACTATTTGGTGCAGCAGGTATTTCTGATGGTAAGAACATGTTATTCTCGACACAAACATATGTGAACCTCGGAGAGAAACCTAAAACAGCTGGTGTGAAAAGAACCGTAAACTGGAAAGACTGTGTTCCGTGGCCGAGAGCGGTCCGTGGTATGCCGGGCTGGATTCCTGTTCAGAGCAGGAGCGCACGGCGTCATTGGTTGCTATGACACCGTGCGCTTCATGCCACCGCTGCACTACGAGTGTATTACTGTAGTGCAGCGGTGGCATGAAGCGCACGGCGTCATAGCAACCAATGACGCCGTGCGCTCCTGCTCTGAACAGGAATCCAGCCCGGCATACCACGGACCGCTCTCGCCCGCGGAACACGGCCGTGTGCATTCAGCCTATGCCTTGTATTTGTAGAGGCACCACTTGTGCTTTTACCATAGAAGCCACTCTAGGAAAATTTCCATTATATAACAAAACATACAAAAACAAAAAGCGTGGCTATGAATGGGGCTTTCCATCCACATTACTGGATACACAATGATTTATAAAATACAAATACATAGCCAACATACGTTAAACTGTGGATTAAAATTAGTTTGGGTTCATATTTTCTGCACAGATTCTACAACTAAGGGCTCTTTCACACTTGCGTTCTTTTCTTCCGGCATAGAGTTCCGTCGTCGGGGCTCTATGCCGGAAGAATCCTGATCAGGATTATCCCCATGCATTCTGAATGGAGTGAAATCCGTTCAGGATGTCTTCAGTTCCGGAACGGAAAGTTTTTTGGCCGGAGAAAATACCGCAGCATGCTGCGCTTTTTGCTCCGGCCAAAAATCCGGAACACTTGCCGCAAGGCCGGATCCGGAATTAATGCTCATTGAAAGGCATTGATCCGGTTCCGGCCTTAAGATAAACGTCGTTTCGGCGCATTGCCGGAGCCGACATTTAGCTTTTTCTGAATGGTTACCATGGCTGCCGGGACGCTAAAGTCCTGGCAGCCATGGTAAAGTCTAGCGGGGAGCAGCATACTTACCGTCCGTGCGGCTCCCCGGGCGCTCCAGAGTGACGTCAGCGCGCCCCAAGCGCATGGATCATGTGATCGCATTGGACACGTCATCCATGCGCATGGGGCGCTCTGACGTCATTCTGGAGCGCCCCGGGAGCCGCACGGACTGTAAGTATACTGCTCCCCCGCTCCCCACTACTACTATGGCAACCAGGACTTTAATAGCGTCCTGGGTGCCATAGTAACACTGAAAGCATTTTGAAGACGGTTCCGTCTTCAAATGCTTTCAGTACACTTGCGTTTTTCCGGATCCGGAGTGTAATTCCGGCAAGTGGAGTACACGCCGGATCCGGACAACGCAAGTGTGAAAGAGGCCTAAAAGTGCGCTGCAAAATTTCAACCCACTGCATGCCACATTGTGGATTATTGCTGAGCATTTCACTCGCTGCAAGGCCTCATTCCCACAACCGTAGGCCGTCTGGCACCTGTATTGTGGATCGCAAACAGCAGGTCCGCAATATACGGGCACAGGCCGTGTGAATCCTGTATCAATCCACTGACTTGAATGGGTCAGCAATCCGCAAGATACGGCACGGAATGGAGGCCTGGATCGGAAGCCGACAAAAGCGCTTCCATGAGCTTTTGGGTCCTATCTTTTGCCGTATAGTGCGGACCACAGACCCATTCAAGTCAATGGGTCGGTGCCGCAATAACGAGATTTTTGTATAACTTACCAGTAAAATCTCTTTCTCGCTCTTTCCTTGGGGGACACAGAAGACCTTGGGTATAGCTCATCTCCATAGGAGGCGTGACACTAAGTGAAAGCTGTTAAGCCCCTCCTCCACAGCTATACCCTCAGCCTGGAGAGAAAGGCAGCCAGTTGCGTGTCCAAGCAGTGAGAAAAGGCAAAGTCCAACAAGGAACCAACAAGCCAACTACCCAACGGGTAACACAAACTCGGAAACCGTGTAGAGAAAAACAACGAATGGGTGGGTGCTGTGTCCCCCAAGGAAAGAGCGAGAAAGAGATTTTACTGGTAAGTTATACAAAAATCTCGTTTTCTCGCCCAGTTTTCTTGGGGGACACAGAAGACCTTGGGACGTTCAAAAGCAGTCCAAAAGGGGAGGGACCACAGCTCCAAGGCGAAGCACCCGAAGGCATCAAGGAACCGCCGCCTGCAGACCCAGGCGGACCAAGGCAGCATACGCCGAAGCCAGAGTATGCACCCTGTAGAACTCTGTAAAGCGTGCAAGGAAGACCTGTGGCCGCCTTGCTCAAATGCATGGCCGAAGCCCAAAGCCTCCGGCCCAGGAGGCACCGACCGCTCTGGTGAAATGAACGGTGACAGTAAAGGCAGAATCCTGCCCTCGGTGCGGTAACCTCAGCAATAGCCAATCTGATAAAGCGGAGGAAAACCACCCTGGAGTCCGTCAACTCTAAGCGCGGACCTCCAGGAAACCCAAGAGACCGAACGTCGACAAGAGTCGGAGATCTCCAAATAAAAACTGCAAGGCCCAAACAACGTCCAAATTGGTGAAGTGTTGAAGCGAAAGGCAAACACCACCTTCAGAAGGAAGGAACGGGATGTAGAACAGCCCTGTCCTGGGAAAAGACAGAAGGCTCAGAACAAAAAGGGGGCCATTCAGGCACCCGTCAGAGACACGACTGATACGGAAACACAACCGTACAGGACAGGAGGGGTAGAGAGAACTTCTGTAACGGCTCCAAGGACAAGATTGGAGCGCCGAGAACTCAGTATGTAGTTCCCAGGGCGGTACCGAAGGACAGTACAGAGGAACCAAAGAGCCATTTCGAGTAAGAAGGTCTTGACAGGCCCAGAGGGCTGGGGAACGCTGGAAGAGGAAGAACAGCGCTGACACTGATACCTCAAGTAAAGGAATCCCAGTCCCAGGTCCAGGCCGGACTGGAAAAAAGACAGAACCATGGGGAGAGAAAAGTCAGAGTGGGGAATGCACAGCTTCCCACAGAACCCCAGATAAAAAAACCATAAGTCTTACGACAGATCCTGGACGAAATACAGCCAGGAGCGGGCAGTAGCGAACCCGCTGGAGTCGCCTGGCAAGCGGGCGAAAAACCAAATGTGATCAGGCGCAGACCAGTAACACGGGCAGAAGTTGGCAAACTGGTCCCGTCGGCCCCCGAGCAACGTTGTCCCGTATCCACCCGAGTGGGGGAGCAGAAGGACAGACGGAAAGGAACCAAAAGGGTCCGCCCAGCATCCGCCAGATGCCAGGACAAGACAGGCTATAGTCCATGCTGATGTAGCCATGTTCTACAGTCCCGGTGTAGGAGATCAAAGGACAATCTGGACCGAAAGGTAGTCCCCCCAAGTTACCGAGAAGGTAAGTCTACAGCAGGACCATTGTCTTAGAATGGACCACACAATCTGCACTCAGCGGGAGGACAGAACGCGGTAGACTCGATAAATCGGCACAGCTAATACAGCCAGTGTGAACAAGGGAGACAGTACGAGGCCAAAAGGAACACCGGAACCATCCACATGACAACCATGCTCTCCCCAGAGGGGAGAACAGTGAAGGAACAACCTCTGAAGTCTGGCGGGACAGAAGCCACATCAGAGTGATCTGTACCGAGCGGGGGCCAAACAGAGCCGGCGAGATAAGGTAGTCGAGACAGAGGCCGGCATAACACCCTCCAACCGAACGGAGGAGTGGGCAACAGGGAAGCCATAGGACAGCTCAAAAGCAGAACCCTGCTACACTGTGAGATGCCCGGTTCACCGCCTCGCAGAAGGAGAATACCCTGAAGAACCCAAGGCGGAGGTCCTCCGGACCTGGGTAATCGAGCACCCAAGAGAATTTGGGTGACCTTCCCGAGAAAAGCGGCCCGCACCTGGTAGCAGATCAGACTGTAGCGTAGAGGCGCCAAGAGGAAGGACTCATACCACACTACATCCGAAGAGGAGGAAATTGCAGCAGGCAAGGGAACCGCAGTCCTGCCAGAGCCAACGAAGAATTCGAGGGGCGCTCCAGACAACCGCACTCTCGACCATGTGACCACTAGCGCAGGGAAGCAATACCGCGGAAGGACGAATGGGCACGCATCTAGGAACCACGAACATTCCCTGGGATGAAGGGCCAACTAAATGAATGAGTACCACCCAGCTCCGTGCAGCAGAGAGCAAGTAGAGCCCGTCCGGGTCAGGTGGACAGAATGAACTCCTTAGAGACGAGTGCAAGGTTTGTGGCAGGCATCGTATCCCAAGAAAACAAAAGTATGCCGCAGGAAGTAGATGAGGCATACGTACGAGCAGCCCGTAAGCAGTGAGAAGGCCAACCCACCTACAGGAGGAGAAGGCATACACGGCCCAAACAACGCACAAGAACGTCCGCTCACTGCAAAAGGTTAATTTAGCGAGAAAGGGGGGCTCGCCACAGAGTGCCACAGCATGTACGGAATTGCGAAGTGCAACCTGAAAGGGAGTTATGCACAAGCCTAGTATAGCATGCGATGGAACGCAAGCAGTCCGCCCCGAAAAGGGGGGAAATTGTATCTGGCAAACTGCAGTCGGCAAGAGTGCAAAGGCAGGTCCCAAAAGGGAGTGATGCCTAAGGCCGTACCTACTTCAGAGAAGCAGGACATACCCTATAATCCAGCATGAACGCAGGAGGTCCACCTAGTGAAAGGGGAATATGCACAGGGTTATCCTAGCATTAAGTGAGTGTGCAATAATACACCCAACACTGATTTAGCGAGAGTGCAACTACTCTGCCAATGAAGGGGGACATGTACAAGTCCAGCACAGTCATACAAGGACAGCCGTGAATCTCATGAGCATTCTGCCCATGGAATGAGGGGTGGCCACGCACAAGGCCAGCACCGTATCCAATGGGAGTGCAAGCGTTCCACCCATGTTAGAGGGCAATGCTCATGGCCAGCAAGGTATCCGGAGAGAGTGTAGCATGCCGCCCAGAAAAAAAGGGGGGGGGGTAATGCACATGGCCAGCATCTCATCCAGGGAGAGTGCGTGCACCCGCCATATATGGGAGTCATACACATGGCCAGCATCGTACTGGTGAGAGACAAACACAGTCAGTGAGAATGTGTGTATGTCACCTGAGGAAGGAAGGCATGCCCCTGGCAGGCAGCGAATCCAGCGAGAGTGCGTACACCGCCCACGGAAGAGGGGTCATGCATATGGCCGACAGCGGATCCAGCGAGAGTGCAAGCACCCCGCCATGTATGGGGTACATGCACATGGCCAGCAACGTACCTGCGAGAAAACAACCACAGACGGAGGGATGTATGTATGCTGCCTGAGTCATGCCTATGGCCGGCAGCGAAACCAGTGAGAGTGCAGCATAGCAACATAGTACATAAGTACATCGTAGCACATGAGAGAGAGTGCAGCGTTCCGCCTATGGAAGGGGGTCGTGCACATAGCCAGTACCGTATCCGGTGAGAGTGCAGTATTCCGCCTAAAAAGGGGGGTCATGCACATGATCGGCAACAGATCCAGTGAGAGTGTAGCGTTCCGCCTAAGAAGGGGGTCACGCACATGGCCGACAGCGAATCCAGTGAGAGCGCTGCGTTCCGCCCATGGAAGGGGGTCACGCACATGGCCGACAGCGAATCCAGTGAGAGCGCTGCGTTCCGCCCATGGAAGGGGGTCACGCACATGGCCGGCAATGAAACCAGTGAGAGTGCAGCTTTCCGCCTAGAGAAGGGGGTCACGTACATGGCCGACAGCGAATCCAGTGAGAACGCTGCGTTCCGCCCATGGAAGGGGGTCACGCACATGGCCGGCAGCAAATCCATAGAGAGTGCAGCATTCCGCCTATGGAAGGGGGTCATGCACATGGCCAGCACCGTATCCGGTGAAGGTGCAGTATTCCGCCTAAAAGGGGGTCATGCACCTGGCCAGCCGGCAGCCAGGGAGAGTGCAGTATCCCGCCTAGGAGGGGGGGGATGCACATGGCAGGCACCATAACTGGAGAGATGATGAATGCTGCCTACGGAAGGGCCGCATGCACTTGGCCAGCGCCGTATCCTGGAAGAGGGCAGGAAAACCGCCTAAAAGGGGAAATGCCCTAGCACCTACGCAGGTTGGGAGCGCAACACTATGCCACCTGTGGAAAGAGGGCATGCAGACATGCAGCACTACTGATGAGGCTGCAGCGTCCTGCGCAGTCCAAAAGAAATCTGTTATTATTATTATTTTTTTTTTTTATTATTTTTTTTTTATTAAAAACACAGCTTCTCTGAGGCTAAAGGGGGGCCACCTATAGGGGCACAGATAGTCAGGAAAAGGGGGGCCAGCCATACAGGCCCATTGGGAGCCGGCCTGTACCCAAAGGGTTAACATGGATCCGGCCTGGAGGGCGGCGCTGCGATCCCCTGGGGGCGGAGGAACCTCCCGGCGGGAAGAATTCGCGCCTGGAGAAGTTCCCGCCCCCTCCACCAGAGGCCGGAATTTTGCGGCCTAGTAGGCCGTGAAGCCGGGGTCTAAATTTGCGGCGCCCGGTATGTACCGCCGGGACCTGAGGCGGAGTGGCGCATCAAAACCGGCCGCGGGTGCCCACCCCGCGGGCCGGTCGGAATTGCGGCCCAGCAGGCCGCGAAACCTGGTCTAAAATTAGCGGAGCCCCACCGACCGGCACCAACGGTCAGCCGGGGCCTGCTGGGCATAGACGTCAAGCCCAAAGCCGGCCGCGGGAGCCCACCCCGCCGGCCGGAGTGTCAGGGGCTCGGAATGGCGGCTTGCCGGCCGCGGGAGCCCACCCCGCCGGCCGGAAGAGTCAGGGGCTCGGAATGGCGGCTTGCCGGCCGCGGGAGCCCACCCCGCCGGCCGGAAGAGTCAGGGGCTCGGAATGGCGGCCTAGCAGGCCGCGGAGCCTGGGCTAAGATTTTGCGGCGCCCGGCCGCACCGGACTACCGATGTCGGCCGGAGGCGAGGCCTTACTCCACAGCCGTCAGGAGCCTCAGGCCTTGAGCAACACTCCGGTAGGAGATGCCTGTGCTGATTTCCACCCATGTTAGTTGCCGCTTCTGTAGCTGGCTGTGGAGACAGCCACTGGCTGCATGTCTATGGGAGCCAGGCAGGGGGAGGCAGAAGGAAATTGCCGCTCTGCGGCACCCCAGGGGCCAGCATAGATCCAGCAGGGGACTAGAGGCCCAGTATGGGGGTAGGCACGCAGGAGACCAGGGTGGGGGGGGTGGGGGACGTAGGGCTGGAGAAGCCTCTTTCTTACCACAGCCGTCTTCACCCTCGGTCCATTCCAGCAGGGTCGCCCCTTCAGCTACTGGCACCGTAGTGGCAGGACGCTGGAAGAGGGACTTGGCGTGCGGGCGACCCTTGCGCTGGCGGGATGTAGGGGAGCTGGGCTGCCCTGATCCACCTTGCCTTCTGTGGGGGAGGCAGCAGTGCGGGTGACCGGCACTGGCGCAGCTCAACCCCGGGAGAACAGAGAGGTCTAGTGCGACTCTGTTATCCCTGATGATCTGGAACAAAAAGAAAAGAAAAAAGTAAAAATCTAAAATTGAAACAAGGAGAAACCAGCCCTGCAGAGCAGGGAGTGTCTTGCCTCCTTGGACACTAAGCAAAAACTGGCAGTCTCTCTCTCCAGGCTGAGGGTATAGCTGTGGAGGAGGGGCTTAACAGCTTTCACTTAGTGTCACGCCTCCTATGGAGATGAGCTATACCCAAGGTCTTCTGTGTCCCCCAAGGAAACTGGGCGAGAAAAGGGATTTACATGGCCAGTGCCTGTAACTTGCGGAGGCAAGGGGTGAGGCAGTATCGGTCCTTTATAATTCACACCTGATCTTGGCTTCCAAAACTGCAACCAGACTAAAAATATGTTCTCATCCAGTAGGAATTAGTATGCACCTAAAGTTGCATCCTGATATATGAAGATTTACATGCTGATTTTGCTGGGGTCTGCTGCATACAAATGTTTCATTTAGAATTTCTTATGCACAGAAGACCAGCATCTGGAATTCCAGACAATAGAAGATTCATTGAGAATTATTTCTTCTTCTCTTCATTATAACTTACCCCAATCAGTGAGTTTTTTGCGTTACCAATTGTCATCAGAACATTCAAGTCAAATACAGCAACAAACTTTGCGCTGTCCACACCAAACGTATGATTCTTAAAGGCTTCATGCTGAATCTCAGCACAGGCCTCGGGTAGTTGTAGACATCCCAAGAGACTGTTCAAAGCACATGTAATTTCTCCTAAAATCAGTTTATATGCCGTCTCCAAAACCGGAATGTTCTTCAGGGTCAATACTGCTTGGTACAGGGCATTGGCTGCACCAATTACCTAATAAAAAAAATTAAGAGAGATTACAACTAAACATTTATTTTGCTCTCGCAACTGAGCATGTCACTTAATTTAAAGGGCATCTGTCAGCAGATTTGTACCTATGACACCGGCTAACCTGTTACATGTGCACTTGGGAGCTGAAGGCATCTGTGTTGGTCCCATGTTCCTATGTGCCCGCATTGCTGAGAAAAATTAAGTCTTAAAATATGCAAATGAGCCTCTAGGAGCAACGGGGGCGTTACCATTACACCTAGAGGCTCTGCTCTCTGCAACTTTGAGTGACAAAGCCAGGCAGGAATGGTGATGTTTTCATGCCTAGCCCTCAATCATAGGGCACGGCAGTTGCAGAGATCAGAGCCTCTAGGTGTAGTGGCAACACCCCCGTTGTTCCTACAGGCTCATTTGCATCTATATTTAAAAAAGAAAATAAAAAAAAAAACAGCAATACGGACACATATAAACCTGGGACCAACACAGATGTCTTTAGCTGCCAAATGCACATGTAACAGGTCAGCCAGTGTCAGAG
Organism: Bufo bufo; assembly: GCF_905171765.1. Taxonomy (NCBI): domain Eukaryota; kingdom Metazoa; phylum Chordata; class Amphibia; order Anura; family Bufonidae; genus Bufo; species Bufo bufo. The sequence goes on along the minus strand of NC_053395.1, from coordinate 50,169,696 downwards.
AAAAATCTGCTGAGAGATGAGCTTTAAAACCAACCTTGGGGGATGGCTAATATAAAATATGATATTTCTCCTGCATGATATTATATTGCTAGCCCTTCTGAGGCAATTTCTAGGCAGTACCAACACAGCAATCCAACGAGGTCTGGTACTGCATTTGAGGCAGTGTCAGCTTGGTATTAGACACGGCACATGATGTTGTGCATATGCTAACATTTTCCAGTAACAGACTACAACCTGCCACATAAGCAAAAAAAAAAAAAAGAAAAAAAAAAGACCTCACGTGTACTACTAGGTTGTTACAATTGGATTTCGTTCCTTCAGAGATTAAAAAAAATATATAATAAAATGTGTGTCCAAGACACTGATTTTCTTACTTCCTTTTCCTTATGGAATCGTAGTGCAAGCAGCTTTGAGTCGGGCACAAAGAGTTTCTCCACAAATGTAGAAGGTAATTTCGTATTAATCAGTTCGACAATCTGAAAGCATAAAACATGACGATGTCAATTTATAGAAACATCTCCTTCAAATCTTACATTTTTTATTAATTAAAATGCTGCCATTTCAATTGCACGCCACAGAAATAGGTCTTTTTTGGATTCTGCAGAGGTGGGACCCAAATCAAAGACATTTATGGCATATCCCTTGACCTTTTTTCACTACCGTGAAAGCGGTGCGACTCTCAACATGACTCCTTGTCTATGGGCAGCAGAGATGTTGCCTATGAAGACAGAAGTAATGACAGCACTGCCTTACACTTTATTATAAAAGGGGCATGCAGGCAGCTGTAAAAAAAAGTCAATGTATGCGCGAGAGAAGAGAGCAATCATGGCTGCTGTATTCCTTCACATGGGTAATCCTATCAAAATCCCTGGAAACATGAAAATAACTGTGCTGCACAGAGCTTTGCAAGCTAATGAAAGTAAAAAGAAAAAAAATATATTCTAAGATATGGATGTATCTTCTGCTGACAATGCAGCCACATTCAGGCGTTCTGTATTTTTTGTGTGAAACCCCTTTAACTGGCTTCCTATGAAATGGGGCCGATGGGGCATCTGTTGAAGAAAGGGGATGTTAGACAGCGAGACCAACTGGGAATAGAAATCCGTGCACAGTACAGCCAAATATGTTGGTGCTACATAGGCAAAAAGAAATATTACAAAAATAGTCAATTTTGTGGCCATTTTCAGGGTACAGGTGAGCACAAAAATTATGTAATTATCTCTCAGCATCAAGCTGAAATGCATATTGCTGTATACCACTTATCTAGTGTATGTTACAGTTGGGGGTTACAATAAACATAGCCAAGGCTAGGTTCACATCAGCGTTTAGAAATCGACAGGGGTCCGGCTGCTTTTTGGCATAAATAGCAGCTTTTGGAAGGACAAAAAGTCCTGCATGCCCGTCCGAAAACCGGCATTATAATCAATGGTGATCAGGGGGTTCCCGGCATTATCTGGCTTGGCCTAACACAGTGAACTCCGGCAGGCTGTTCCTCTGCCGAAACAGCCTGTCTGGTTTCAAAATGCTGATGTGAATGTAGCCTAAGATTACAACATGGTGGGTAGTCAACAACTCATTAATAAAAGGTTGACATTTAGAAACAACGCCCTCCCATCATTACACTGTACTCTAAGAGCAAGGCTACACAAGCTGTTCACTAGATTCCTACACTGGTTCTGCAAAATTCACTTATTTGTACCAATGATACAAATATTACAATACACTTACCAGAGTTAGTAAGTTGAGGACAGAGATAATGTAATCAGTACCAGAAGTCTGACAGTTCTCCAGCTGGTCTAACCCGTATGCGATTACCATTTCACAGTGTATTGCCATGGTAGGATCCATACTGCCGAGTAATACACCAACGCATTCATTGGCAGCTGTTAATACAGTCTCTGAGGAGAACACCTGGTTGGCTGCAGTAACGCACCTCATCACTCGATACAAGATCTGGGGATTAAAGTGGGATATGAAATGTTTCCAGGGGCAAAAGCCTGTGTCGGAATAATTGAAATTAGGACTTTTGGTACAATGCTGAAAGGTGCCCAGAAACCCCCAATTCACATAAATGCCAACCCAATGAAAATAGGAGCAGAAGAGAGAGAGGGTTTATCCACTCCAAACCACCCAGTCCATAACAGAGCCCCCCATTCTCATGATCGATATTCTGCCTGTAAGCATTTGATAAGTCTAAGGTTAAGGGGAAAAACATTCGACTTGAAAGGACTTGCGATGCCAACTTCTACCTCAAGTAACATCTAACCAAACCATGCTCCATAGAAGTATGTTTGATGGGGGGTTCTCTCATCAGACATTGCATCGGTGACGGTGATCAGCTGATCACAACTGGTCCAGCTCCCAGCAACTAGAAGGGTTCACTGAGACAAAGCCTTCTATAGTCACAGCAGGAGAAATGCAATCACCTAGTCGTCATGCAGCTGAATTTGGTCAAGTTAGGCTTACAAAAGAGATGGAAGTCCCCCCCACCCATGTACCCTACTGGTAAAAAGGAGTTGCACAATTTTTTACAGGTGACATTAAATCAACAAAAGAAGCCTAGACGACGATTTCCACCATATTATAATTTTTTTCCTTACATCGGTGACATAAGCTTCAGTAATCGGGGGTCCTCTGATCGGACTGAATCTCTCCCCAATACTTCGTACCACTGTACTGAACACTCTGAGAAGAGCAGCGAGCTTAGGCAATGAAACTGATGGAGGAGGAATGTCTTCATCAACAGATTCACCAGAAGCAATGTTGCCAAGATCCTGAAAAGGAAAAATTAAAAAAGAATGAAATTAATAAATTCTGACTAGGGTTTGTTGCACAACTGAATTGTGAGCCTCCATCGTGAATGGGACTTGATCTGCAGTAACCCGGCACAGCCACTACACAAGATAGTTTTCTGCCACCAGCTCTGTTCCAGCTGTGAGCAGTTAATCGGTGGGATTGCTGGATGCTGGACTCCCCACTGATCTGATATTGATGACCTATGCTAAGGATAGGTCATCAATATCTATAACCCAGGAAACCCCTTTACGCAGCTTCTTACATCGGCATAGGCTTCCATGTCTTCCAGGAACTGCCCCAACAAAGTAGTGGAAAATGCAAGGTCGGCAACCCAAAATGGCTCCAGGCTTTGTAGCCACCCTGCAGGTGTAAGCCAAGAAAACGGCAAAATTAGACGTTAGAACAAATTCAAGACATTAATGACTACAAAAGGGTATTACAAAACTGCAATAGCAAATTTAAATGGAATCTGTAGCCCCATCAAACTGCTAGAAGTAAGGCATAGTGTGACTGACAGATTCTGAATATGTATTTTTTTTCCCCCTCAAACTCACTTGTAGTACCCTGCAATTTGCTTGAAAAGGTTCTACATGTAGATGTCAATCACAAGTAAACTAGGCATTCTCCTTCCCTGCACTCTTGTCCCACGTCTTAAATATTCAAAATCAGCAGCTTCTGGGATAGTGTATATTAGGGCAGATGGATGGGCCTCAGTAATGCCCAACAGGACTGCTGAGCATGTGCACATCGTTAGGATGACTTATCTGGACTCGGGGAGAAGCAAGGGGTGGAAGGGATTCATAATCAGGGCTCTCCACATATACCACAGTGGTATTAGCCGGTGGTGCCAAAATGTAGTGACAGATTCTCTAACATTATTTACTGGACAAACTATGCTGCAAGTGGGGATTCTGGAGGCCACCAGACATACGTTACAAGGCATTTCAGAAATTTTTATACAATGAATGTGTAGAAACACGCACCAAGTGTCCATCTGTCCAGGTAGTCCTCAGTAACCTTACCTGACACCTGTAGAGTGAGCGAAGATTTCTGTGTGAGATCTATGTGCCATCCAACCAAAATATCAACTGTGTCCTAAGAGTGGAAACAAAGGTTGCAGCTGATTTTGGCTAATCCATCCTGACAGCATTCATATTAAATTAAAGCTAAGTAAAAGCACTAGGGTCTGTTCACACTGCACTTTTTTTTAGGCCCCATTCACACGTCCGCAATTTCGTTTTTGCGGACCCATTTTGGAATTGCGGACCCATTCATTTCTATGGGGCCGCACGATGTGCGGCCCGGCTCCGGAATTGCAGACCTGCACTTTTGCGTCCGCATTTCTGTTCCCGAAAAAAATAAAACATGTCCTATTCTTGTCCGCAGTTGCGGACAAGAATAGGCATATTCTAATAGTTCCGGCGATGTACGGTCCACAAAATGCAGAACGCACACTGCCATGTCCGTGTTTTGCAGGATCCGCAAAACACGCTACGGATGTGTGAATGGAGCCTTCCAGTGAAATTCTGGCATGGAGGGATCCTCAGCGCTGCCTCCTATCGAAACGAAGGGAAGACAGAAATCACGCGGCCCCTGGTGAAATTTCAGCGCAGACAAAAGATGCCGTGTGATCAGAGGACACTGCAAGATGTTGCACTTTTACATTTCTAGACAGCTTACCCTGAAGTTTGTGCTGAAGATATGTGGGTAGCAGCGGGACACGAGCAAGATGCACTTCACACATTTACACAGCAGTTCTGGTGTATCTAAATTCTCCAAGATTGACTGCAAGCTGGTCATTACCAACTAAGAGAAAAAAAGACAAAATACATGTTCTCATATACAAAGTGGATAAAGGTAAAGAGGCTGAAACCAAAAACCATCACAAGCATTACTATTTAGCTGTCTACAGTTAGAATAAGTTCACACCACCATAGTTTATTTTTCCGTTTTGCTTCTCTAACGGAGCAGAACAACAACGAAAATAACAGACGTGCCGGATAGGGAACATAACTGACCCGAACTGAGCTGGATGGACTCCATTGACTACAATCGAGTCCATTGAGTTTGGTGTCAAAACCCTGCTTTTTTTAATGCATGCAGGAACTTCTCATCTGGTCCTTTTGACTGAATCTGCAACGAAGCTTCCAACGCAGATATGAACTAGCCTTAATGGGTTTTCCTACCTCAGGTACTGATGGGGCAGCCGCAAGCATTCATTTTGGGGTGCTCCATGGGTTACGGTGCCCTGTTGTGATTGGTGGGGGTCCCAGCAGTAGGACCACAGCCGATCCAATAATTAGATTATTAACTTAATATAACCAGAATACCCTTTAAGCATATGCCACCTCTTGCCGATTGGTGGGAGGCAGACTGCTGGGATCACCAACGATCACAAGAATCTAGTGGATGTGTCTTTGTGGAGCACAGTGCTCTCCATTTGGATTTCTAGCCCTGCTGTGTCACTTCCAACCCAGACCTACTGAAGTAATGCATTTTGTCCCAAACAAAATAGCCACTAATCACCCACTAATCACCCTTCATCTAAAGTGACCTCTGGGACCTCCATGGATCCAGACAAGGAAGAGGCTTCAGAGCTGCGTTCCCTTCACAGCAGTGCTCTAGCCATCCACTGTACTGGAAACTGCAGGCATGCCCATTCATGTGGAGCACTGCAACACTTTCATTCACATTTGGCTCCACAAACTAATAAGCAGAGCCTTAAAAGGGTTTTCCAGGATACCATCCTTAGAATAAGCCATCACTATTTGATCGGTGGAGTCAAAAACCCAGCACCCCGCCAATCAGCTGTTCTCCGGTATCTCAGGTGCCAGAAATGCACAGCTCTGTCCATTGTGCAGTGGACAGAGCTGGTAACTGCAATGCTGCTCCAATTGAACTCAATGGGAGTAGCCATCACCTGTAAAATCCTAGAAAACCATTAGAAAGCATGTTCAGATGGAGGATTTTTGGGAGTGGGGTTTTGCACAGATTCAGTGATGAAAACCCAGTCTGAATCTGCTGAAACCACCTTCCATTGTTTTGAATTACAGGCTGTGCATCATGCGGCCTGTTTTTTTTTTTTTAACTGCGCCAAGAATGTTCAGGTCCATTTTTAGCGCGGTTACCACGAGAATCATGGGTTTGGAATGAAAACCCACGGCAAAATCCTCTGTCTTAAAGGGAACCTGTCACCGGGATTTTGTGTATATGTATCAAATCGTTTTTTTTTTACACAATAAAAAGCACACAGAGCTATGGGAACTGGGTATTGCGGATGTGCTAGTGGCCACCTAGCAACCTATGTCCTCAGCTCTATATCCAAAATCCCGGTGACAGGTTCCCTTTAACATAATCTAAGGTTGTGATGGCTAACATCCAACTGTGGTAAAACTACGATTCCCAAGATATACACTTGCTTGGCTATTCTAAAAACTTCATAGAAATGAATGGAGCATGCTGGGAGTTGTAGTTTCACCACAGCTGTAGTGCCATCACTGCTCTAAGGCCTCATGCACACAACCATATTTTTCTTCAGTGCACTCTGTATTTTTGCATACAGAACACTGACCCATTCTTTCCTATGGAGCCACAAACACATCTGCGTTTTTCGCACATCCGCAGTTCGGCAAATTATAGAACATGTCCCATTCTTGTCGGTTTTGCGGACAAGAATAGCCATGTCTATAAATGGGACTGAGAAAAATCGGATTGCACGCGGAAGGTACCCGTATTCTGCGGATCCCATTCCTGTGCAGGAGGCCTAAGGCTTTTCCTTTGTAAAAATGTGAAAGTTTAGCATCTTACATCTCTCTAAAGAAAACACACCGACAGGCATCCAGTAATGATAAAAATACTTCTAGGCCCATGCCTCAGTGCTGCCAGAGAAACTTTCCCATGCTTCGGTCCATGCTACGTGATTTCCCTATACACTCACCTGCATCACAGAGGAAAATGCTTTCTTTTCTCCTACAGTTTCAAGAGCTTTGTAGGTAGCGCACAGGAAAAGAAGTTTGACTTCATCTTTAGAAGATGAGCTAAATTTGCTAAAAATCCACTTAAAGATCTTCTCTGCCTCATAGCTCAGAGCAGCGCAGAGCAAGCCCAAGCACTGCGCCCCCTCCTGCCGCAGCTCCTGGAGAAGTTTACTACTGGAGGAACAGAACAAGGACACGTTTAGCAAACGCACAGTTAAAAACCTCAAACCACACAAAATTTTGCTTCTTACGATTTAAAAAACAAAAACAGCGGTTCAAGCAAGCCCAACATGCTCATTATTTTATAAAATAAGTTTAATTAAAGGGGTTCTCTACTTTCTAGATATTGGTGACCTATCTGGGTCTCCGACTCCCCTTGATTGGCAGTTTTTGGCAGCAACCAGTTTCGTCCACTGTGTAGTTCCCTTCCACTTAAATGGGAGCGGATTGCAGTAGCCGGACATGTCCACTAAATGAAGGACAGAGCCTACTGGTTCTGGCACTGATTGGTGGGGGTGCCAGGTGTTGGACCCACAAACATAGGATATTGATGATCTATCCTGAGGATATATCATCAATATCATGAACCAAAGAACTCTTTTGGGGGGGCACTGGGGAACACATGATCAATTGACAGAGTGGCCTCTTCTCTGCAGTAACCGATGTGGCGCCATCCATATCTGTGTGGCTGTGCTGTGGTACTGCAGCTCAGCCCCATTCAAGGTTAGATCAATTTTATGTCCAGGAAATAAAAATCCTCCCACCCTAAAATAATAATTACGACCATAAATAAAACTTTTTTAAATAGATGAATAATCCTATATACCGTATACACTGCACAGTTTATCGACAATTAATTGTCAGATAAAAATCCAGCCAGCACAGAGTACCGGCGTGGAACAGGCAAGTATTAATCTTCTATTCACGGAGGTAGGCTGCAAGCATTAGATTTTAAAAAATCTTTATTCGCGGAGAACCCCTTTAAGGCCATGTTCTCACTTACATTATGGCTTTGGTTCCTAACAGAGGCCTAAACACTTGGACCTGTCAAACAATGGATACCACTTGGGGTCCACTGGGTTCTGGCAATGTGTTCATAATTTTGACAGGAAAAATAGCACTGCATGCAATGACATTTTCCTGTCAAATAAAACAAAGTCTGCAAAGGAGGCGATGAACAGCGCCTCCAATACACATGTGAACAGAGCCTAGGAAGCCATTTGGTTGCTACAGAATCTTTAAAAACACCCAAACGCTTGTTCTGAAAAATTGTTGCTGTTCATTTTCGTATTACAATTACAACAGTTTAAAGGAATTTGACTGGCCCCACAATACATAGTAATGCGATCCTGCACCCCAGGCTGCTCAGCCATGACAGCATATCGCAGGCTGGATCTCATCATTACTATAGTACCTCCTGCTCTACAATAGATCCCCAATGAGGACATCCTGTGTGTGATATACTGTCAGGCCGAGCAGACTGACAGGGAAAACCCTCCACTGTACATTTTAGGACGAGTTGCTAATGGACATTTAAAATAATTCCTGGAGAATCCCTTTAACATGGAAGTCGCATCATTTAAAACGTATACATAGAAGCTTCCTCTGACATACCTTTCATTTAACACATCATTTATGGCGGTCAGGATGTTGTCAAGTTGTTTAACCAGTACCTGCACAGACAAACAATAGAAACTTGTGTGAAACGCCAAAACAATAATGTACATGCCTTTCACCAGATGTGTGGTAGAGAATTTTTGCGTCAAAAAATGTGGCGTCATTTGGGAGCAAAGAAAGGATGACTTCTGAGTGTGCTGCTGAATAAAAAGACTCCAATGGAGGGGGCAAGAGTCATCAATGTGTTACAAGATTTTACCGCTCTCTTCATCAGGATAATACACCATCATGTACCAACCAGATGAAGAGACTAGTTCAGTCTTGTAAAACACTGGTAATTCTTGCACCAAATTACGTCATTGGGATTCGACAACCGACTTATTGGAGTCTTTTCATCCATTAACTCCGCCAAATGTAATCCTTCAGTCCCAGACTGCATGTGCACTGGCCAGACAGCCCGGAAAGGGAGGGCAGCGGCAGCCGGCAAACTGTAGGTCTTCTGAGGAGAGTAGCCTCACCTGAGGGGCAAGGGAATCTGTTCCATTACGAGACTGCTGTTTTTTAATTTTTTTTATTAGGGTCCCAGTTACAAAACCCATAACTTTATAGGTTGTGATCACAGAGGCTACATGGGTTGTCTGAGTATTCAATTAAAAAAGCATGACCTGTCCGCTCTCCACACGTCTACTGTACACGTATTCCCCATAAATCAATTCTGGAGCATGTTTTTGTTGTTCCTCTGTTATTTCTCCCAGAAAACATATGACTAGACTGACAACTCTGCACTACCACTGCCCTCATCAGAGGAGTGTGTCCATGCACAACATGGCACTGGATGGACAAACACCTCAAAGTGTTAACACCCAGGTCTCAATTTATTCATATATTTCTAGGAGGAATAAAAGGAGAAAAGGAACAAAAAACAGAATTATAAGAAAAGATTCTCCAAAATTGTTATATTATGGGGAACACAAGTCTGTACTAAACCAGATATGTCAGGAGAGGTGACAGGTCCTCCTGGAACAGCATAACAAATAGAAGTTTTAAAACCAGGTCAGATGAAGAAAGTAAAAAAACAACACGTTTGTACCATTTTATTTTCTGGCTGCTGAATAAAGTCTTTCAGCTGCTTAACAGTAGCCAGTCTTCGGTCCCTGTCGTCTTCCCGGGTTATCCTCCGTAAAAGATTCGACAGCCGAGACTCATCGGAATAGGACAGCGATCGCTCTATGGAGACACACAAAGACTTGTTAATACAAAAGAGTAAGCAACCGAAAAAAGGAGACTTTTGTATTACTTACCAGTAAAGTCTCTTTCTCGCTCTTCCTTGGGGGACACAGGAAACCATGGGTATAGCTCTGCTCCCTAGGAGGCGTGACACTAAGTGAAAGCTGTAAGCCCCTCCTCCATCAGCTATACCCTTCAGCCTGGAGAAGAGACTGCCAGTTGCGTGTCCAAGTAGTGAAAGATAACCACCAACCGGAAAAAGAACCGTCAAGCCCCAACGGGGGCAACCAAGCCGGAACCACAACTGTAAACCCAAATGAAGGGCGGGTGCTGTGTCCCCCAAGGAAGAGCGAGAAAGAGACTTTACTGGTAAGTAATACAAAAGTCTCCTTTTCTCGCCCATATTCCTTGGGGGACACAGGAAACCATGGGACGTTCCAGAGCAGTCCCAGAAGGGAGGGACCAGAACAAACTAGACCAACACCGGAGGCATCAATCAACTGCCGCCTGCAACACCAGACGGCCTAAAGCAGCGTCAGCCGACGCATGAGTATGCACCCTGTAGAACCTGGTGAAGGTGTGCAAGGAGGACCAAGTGGCCGCCTTGCAAATCTGCTCCGTAGAAGCCCGATTTCTCTGAGCCCAGGAAGCCCCGACCGCTCTAGTGGAATGAGCGGTAACACCGAGGGGCGGAACCTTGCCCTTGGCGAGATAAGCCTCAGTAACAGCCATCTTGACAAAACGGGCGATAGCAACTTTGGATGCCGCCAACCCTCTGCGCGACCCTTCCGGAACCACAAAGAGCGAGTCAGTACGCCTGAAAGAGCCGGTTACCTCCAGGTAAACCTTGAGCGCCCTGACAACGTCTAGGCGATGAAGTTCCCTCTCCCTAGGGTGGGAAGGGGAAGGACACAAAGAGGGGAGAACGATGTCCTCGTTCAGATGAAAGGCGGAGACCACCTTAGGAAGGAAGGAAGGGACCGGACGAAGAACTACCTTGTCCTGGTGGAACACTAGGAAAGGTTCCAGACAGGAGAGTGCAGCCAATTCGGACACCCTCCGAAGAGAGGTGACTGCTACAAGGAAAATAACCTTGCAGGACAGAAGTCGCAAGGAAACCGTCCGCAGAGGCTCGAAAGGAGAAGCCTGGAGCGCTGAGAGAACCAGGTTCAGGTCCCAGGGCGGTACCGGAGGCCGGTACGGGGGAACCGCGTGAGCCACGCCCTGAAGGAAGGTCTTGACAGGACCAAGGGGGGCCAGTGGGCGCTGAAACAAAATGGACAGCGCAGACACCTGACCCTTCAAAGAACTAAGACCCAGACCCTGGGCAAGTCCGCTCTGCAGGAAGGACAAAACGGTGGGGAGAGAAAAGCGGAGCGGAGGAATCCCTAGATCGGCACAGAACCCCAAATAGGTCCTCCAGGTCCTATAATAGATCCTAGAAGAGGACGGCTTACGGGCGCGGATCATGGTGCGGACGACGTCCGCAGAAAAACCCCTACGTGTCAGGACGGTGGTCTCAACAACCACGCCGTCAAACGTAGGGACCTTAAACGCGGGTGGAAGATCGGTCCCTGAGAGAGAAGATCTTCCCTGGCGGGCAGCGGCCAGGGCGCGTCTGCCAGGAGCAGCATGAGGTCGGCATACCAAGACCGGCGGGGCCAGTCCGGAGCGACCAGAATCACCGAGACGCCTTCCGCCGCGATCTTCCGAAGGACCTTGGGCAGGAGTGGGATGGGAGGGAATATGTATGGACGCGCGAAGCCTCGCCAAGGAAGAACGAGGGCGTCGGCTCCGCAAGCTCCCGGATCCCTGGCCCTGGACAGATAGGCGGGGACCTTGTGATTGAACTTGGAGGCCATGAGGTCCACGTCCGGTATGCCCCAACGAAGGCAAATGGCCTCGAATACCTCCGGGTGAAGAGACCACTCGCCGGGGTCGACAGTGGTGCGACTGAGGAAGTCCGCCGCCCAATTGTCCACCCCTGGAATAAAAATTGCCGATAGGGCCGGGACGTGAGCTTCCGCCCAACGGAGAATGCTGGAGACCTCCCTCATTGCAGCAGCGCTGCGAGTGCCCCCCTGGTGGTTTATGTACGCCACAGCCGTGGCGTTGTCCGATTGTACACGAACTGGATGACCCTTCAACAGATGAGTCCAGTGTCGTAGAGACAAAAGGGCCGCTCTCAGCTCCAGGACATTGATCGAGAGTTTGGACTCCAATGGAGACCAAATGCCCTGGACGGATCGGGGAGGAAACACGCCTCCCCAGCCCAAGAGACTGGCATCGGTTGTAACCACCAACCAGTTGAGTGGCAGAAAGGACCTGCCCAGAAGAGGGGACTGTAACCACCAGCGGAGAGATGACCTCACCGGAGGCGATAGATGGAAGGGATGATCCAGAGACTGCGGCGATTTGTCCCAGGAGGAGAGGATCGCCCGTTGGAGAGGGCGGGAGTGAAACTGCGCAAACGGGATCGCCTCGAAGCAGGCAACCATCTGCCCCAAGACCCGCATGCAGAAGCGGAAGGACGGTCGACGGTGGAGAAGGAGACCCCGAACCGCCCCACGGAGGATCAGACGTTTTTCCGAGGGAAGACGTACTTCCGCCGCTCCCGTGTCTAAAAGCATTCCCAGGAAGACCAGTTGTCTGGAGGGGGGAAGGGAGGACTTGGGGAAGTTGATGACCCAACCGAACCTCGTCAGAGTCTCTAGAGTGAGATCCACGCTGGCAACCGCTTGAGAAAGGGACGGAGCCTTGATGAGGATATCGTCCAAGTACGGTAGCAGAAAAACACCCCTGGAACGGAGTAAGGCCAAAACCGGGGCCAGGACCTTGGTGAACACCCGGGGGGCTGTTGCCAGCCCAAAGGGAAGGGCGACAAACTGGAAGTGGAGGTCCCCCACGGCGAACCGGAGGAAGCGATGGTGACACCGGGCTACCGGAACATGGAGGTAGGCATCCTGTATATCGATGGAAGACATGAAATCTCCCTGCTCCAGGGAAGCCACCGCGGAACGGAGGGACTCCATCCGAAACCGTCGAAGGAGGAGAAAACGGTTGAGCTTTTTGAGGTCCAAAATGGGCCGCATGGAACCTCCCTTCTTGGGAACTACAAAGAGGTTCGAGTAGAACCCTTGGAACCTTTCCTCTAGAGGAACGGGGGTAATCACCCCCCTGTCCAGTAAGGCTTGAACGGCCGCGGAGAACGCAACCGCGCGTTTCGGGTCCCGTGGCAGGCGGGAGCGAAAGAACCGATCTGGAGGGAAGGATGCAAATTCGATTTTGTATCCGGAGCACACAATCTCGAGGGCCCAGGCGTCGGAGACGTGAGCCAACCAGACGTCCCTGAAAAGGAGGAGCCGGCCCCCCACCCGGGTGGGTGGGGGCGCGCCTTCAGGCAGAGGATTGCTTTGCTGCGGGTGTGCGGGCAGCCTGCGGCTTGCGCCAGGAGGGCTGCGCCCGAAAAAACGGCTTCCTATGCTTATCCTGGGGAGGAGCCGAAGCGGCAGCTGTGGTGGGAGCCCCAGAGGCCCTGCGGGAGGACCGAAAACGAGACGCACCAGGGCGTCCGCGGGGGGCGCCCCTGGCTTGGGGTTGAGGAAGATGGGTGCTTTTACCACCCGTGGCCTCCGAAATAAGTTCGTCTAGGCGGACCCCGAAAAGGCGGGAACCCGCAAACGGTAGCCCCGCCAAGGAACGTTTGGAGGCAGCGTCCGCTTTCCAAACCTTCAGCCAGAGCTCCCTCCTGACGGAAACTGCCAGGGCGGAGGAGCGTGCAATAAGGGCTCCCGCATCAAGGGAGGCCTCACAAACAAAATTCCCGGCCCGAACAATAAGCTGGGCCAAGGAACGCCGGTCCTGGATAGGGACGTCCGAGTCCAACTCCTGTTCCAGCTGCGCACCCCAAGCAGAGATTGCTTTCCCTGCCCAAGCAGAGGCAAAAACCGGTCTGAGAGCCGAACCGGAGGCAGCAAAAATGCCCTTAGAAAGGGTCTCCATGCGACGGTCCTCCGCTGACTGAAGAGAGGACCCGTCGGGAACAGGGATGGCCGTGTTCTTCGACAGCCGGGCCACAGGGGGAAGACCATGTGGCCACGACATCTGCTGGAAAAGGATAGCAAATGTCCAGCTTCTTGGGGCTGACAAAACGGGCGTCCGGTCGAGCCCAAGCCTTAGACACCACAGAGGAGAAATCAGAGTGGATTGGGAAGACTTTTGAGACCTGCCTGGGTCTGATAAATGAGACGCTAGCTGCGTCCGAGCTAGGGGGATCATCCTGCACCTTAAAGGTGTCACGAATATCAGAGATGAGTTGACCCATCGCTGAGGCTAGCTTGGACGGCAGGGCCGAGTCCATTTCCAAATCTGAAACCGCCAATTCACCTTCAGAGAGCGAATCCTTTGGGGAGGAGAGGCTCGTCTGGGTGTGCACGCGTGGCGGGGAGAGGGAGGCATCCGAGGAGGAGGCTCGCTCTACTCTAATACGCTTCTGAGAGTGCCTAGCTCGGGAGGGGTCACTAAAGGAGAGTGAACCCGCTGCAGCGGCAGAAGCGGTGGACCCGGAGGGCGCGACAGTAAGAGTGGCGTCCTGCGGGGTAGGCGGCCTGTCTATTAGGCGGCCCACGACATGAGTGAGGCTTTCCACGGCCTGGGACAGGGATCTAGCCCAGTCAGGCGGGTCAGAGGCAGCAGGGAGCGACACAGCGGGCGACTGAGGCTGCGGTGGAGCCCGACATGCAGTACAGTGCGGATCAGACTGCCCCCGGGGAAAGGGTTCCCTACAAGCAGTACAGGCATGGTACCAAGGCTTGGCGGCTGCAGAAGGGTCTGACATGGTGGAACAAAGATGTTGCACTTAAAGTGGGAGACCCCAAGGAAAGAAACGGGGATAACACCCAAGCGACAGTACTGTGGCACGGAGGGGGTTAAAAGTCCTACCAGACCCGGATGATGCAAGCGGCAGCGGTAAGGGGGAACAGACTGAGGAGGCTGTGGAGGAGAGGCAGCAGCACCGGCTTCGGATCGCACTGCAGAGAGGATTCCACGCAGCACTGTGCGATGAACCCGGAAGTAGCGGAGCGCATGTAGGAAGCTCCGCCCCCTCCCTGCCGCTCTGAAGCAGAGCCGCGCGCGCGCGGCAAAATGAACTTAACCCCCAAGGATAATGAAGTGCCGGCCTGAAATGGCGCCGTTCACGCCAAGAAAGCGGCCCCCTCCGCGCCTGGATGTGGCAGAAGGCAGCGTCCCTGCCAAGGACTTGCCCAGATAAACTCCCCTGCCCGGTAACGGTCCGATATCGGGGGGGGGGGGAGGGGTGGGCGCACGATGTAGCAGTGGCCATGTAGTAACAGTGGCCATGGGAGCCCAGGAGGCCTGTAGCAGCGGTGGGAGGGAGGAAGGGGAGGCTGGAGCAGCCTGTCTCACCATACGCTGTCTTCACCCTCAATCCATCCAGCGGGGTCGCCCCTTCAGCTCCTGGCACCGCAGTGGCAGCAAGCCGGGGGAGGGACTTGGCGTGCGGGCGACCCTGAGCTGGCGGGACGCAGGGGAGCGAGGCTGCCCTGGTCCACCTTGTCTTCTGTGGGGGAGGCGGCAGTGCGGAATTACCGGCACTGGCGCAACTCAACCCCGGGAGAAACAGAGGGGTCTAATGCGCCTCTGTTGTCCCTGTAAGTAGAAAAAAAACCGAATTAAAAACAACAAATAACGTAAAAATAAAAAATCATAGGAAAACAACCCTGCATAAGCAGGGGGTGTCTTGCCTCCTTGGACACTAAGCAAAAACTGGCAGTCTCTTCTCCAGGCTGAAGGGTATAGCTGATGGAGGAGGGGCTTACAGCTTTCACTTAGTGTCACGCCTCCTAGGGAGCAGAGCTATACCCATGGTTTCCTGTGTCCCCCAAGGAATATGGGCGAGAAAATATATATATACTACATGTGGACAGTGACATAATTCACTTTATTTCAAACATTTTACCTACTTTGAGCAAAAAAAACGGTGTACTGGGATATTCATAAAATATGAGAAATTAAAATCAACTAATTTTTGGCCACAGGTTAAGCTGGCGATTTCCACCACAAGATGCCCCATATAAATACACATTTAAAGTACTGCAGAAAGCTTTGTGAACATTGGCATTTGTGATAAGAGCATAATAACTTCCATTAATAAAGACTTACAACGTAGATGACCATTAGCGAGGTCACAAGCCAGCAGTGGAGGCAACATTGGGGCAGATTTACTGGTCCCCTCCAGCTCAGTGTAGACTCAAGGCGCATGTAGATTGTTAGGAAGGAAGCGATAAGTGGAGGTGAAGCCTCTGCTGCCATCACTCATCCACATACACAATCATTGCACTCGGGCGGAAGTATTGTTTAGACCACACAAACTGCTGCCCGGGAACAAGGATTGAGTCTTAAACTCCTAGGAGTGCTCCTAGGAACATTCGTTCCTGATAATCAGTCCAGACATCGGGCCATGTAAATCCAGCTTCAGATTAGACAGCCTAAAAGAAGAGTTAGCTGATGCTGGATGATAAATCCGGTGCACTTTTACACGGTCTAGTCTAGGTTTATACAGTCTAAAAATGAAGGCATGTGCACAACAGCCCCAGCCATTTCGATTAAAAGGGAGTCTGTCATCAGGAAAAGATCTCAATGATACATGGGCTAAGAAAACACCATCTTTTATTTTCGAAATGAACGCCTCTGTCGTGCAGAAATAAGTTCTTAAAATGTATGCAAATTAGCAGTTCAGCGAGGACATTCGCGCTACCCTTCTGCCACCCGGCCCCTGCACACTGACTGAAAGGCCGGGGCGATAGAAAGTCAAGGTGCCTGGCCCTGAGGGAGAGGATCTTCTGTGCACTGAGGGTAGCAGGAACACCCTCAGTGCACGGAAATACTAACCTACATAAAAAAGTTAAAACTTATTTCTGCACAACGGATTTAGAAATAAAAGACCATTTTCTTTAGGTGAGCTTAGCCTATTTATCATTGACATATTTGGCTGTTAGCACTGCTCCAGATGAGAAACGCCCTTTAAATTTCCAGTGTAGTGATGATAACATACCCTGGTTTTTCCTCATTTCTTTTGTGGCTAAAGCACGGTTTCCATGCTGAACAGTGAAATCAGGGCTCACATTGTTAACCCTCAGCTCTTGCCCCAACGACTTCCGACCAAAAGCATTTTCTCCAGATCCTCCATTGATGCTGTAGCCATCTAAAGGAGCAAGCAACAGAACAACTCGATTTTTATTTCATATCTACGACACCACTTAGAAATCCCTAGCACAGAAGAGTACAGATACATAAACTGCAAATCAGAATGAAAATATCCAACATTTCAAGGGGGGGGGGGGATGGGATAAAAATAAAATTTCATATATCTTATTAGGGAATTTTCAATAAATAGGGGGTACACTGTTCAGGATCCTCATCTCTCGCCAGAGTCAAGAGGTCACAAAAAGGAGACTTTTGTATTACTTACCAGTAAAGTCTCTTTCTCGCTCTTCCTTGGGGGACACAGGAAACCATGGGTATAGCTCTGCTCCCTAGGAGGCGTGACACTAAGTGAAAGCTGTAAGCCCCTCCTCCATCAGCTATACCCTTCAGCCTGGAGAAGAGACTGCCAGTTGCGTGTCCAAGTAGTGAAAGATAACCACCAACCGGAAAAAGAACCGTCAAGCCCCAACGGGGGCAACCAAGCCGGAACCACAACTGTAACCCAAATGAAGGGCGGGTGCTGTGTCCCCCAAGGAAGAGCGAGAAAGAGACTTTACTGGTAAGTAATACAAAAGTCTCCTTTTCTCGCCCATATTCCTTGGGGGACACAGGAAACCATGGGACGTTCCAGAGCAGTCCCAGAAGGGAGGGACCAGAACAAACTAGACCAACACCGGGGGCATCAATCAACTGCCGCCTGCAACACCAGACGGCCTAAAGCAGCGTCAGCCGACGCATGAGTATGCACCCTGTAGAACTTGGTGAAGGTGTGCAAGGAGGACCAAGTGGCCGCCTTGCAAATCTGCTCCGTAGAAGCCCGATTCCTCTGAGCCCAGGAAGCCCCGACCGCTCTAGTGGAGTGAGCGGTAACACCGAGGGGCGGAACCTTGCCCTTGGCGAGATAAGCCTCAGTAACAGCCATCTTGACAAAACGGGCGATAGCAACTTTGGATGCCGCCATCCCTCTGCGCGACCCCTCCGGAACCACAAAGAGCGAGTCAGTACGCCTGAAAGAGCTGGTTACCTCCAGGTAAACCTTGAGCGCCCTGACAACGTCCAGGCGATGAAGCTCCCTCTCCCGGGGGTGGGAAGGGGAAGGACACAAAGAGGGGAGAACGATGTCCTCGTTCAGATGAAAGACGGAGACCACCTTAGGAAGGAAGGAAGGGACCGGACGAAGGACCACCTTGTCTTGGTGGAACACTAGGAAAGGTTCCAGACAGGAGAGTGCAGCCAATTCGGACACCCTCCGAAGAGAGGTGACGGCCACAAGGAAAATAACCTTGCAGGACAGAAGTCGCAAGGAAACCGTCCGCAGAGGCTCGAAAGGAGAAGCCTGGAGCGCTGAGAGAACCAGGTTCAGGTCCCAGGGCGGTACCGGAGGGCGGTACGGGGGAACCGCGTGAGCCACGCCCTGAAGGAAGGTCTTGACAAGACCAAGGGGGGCCAGTGGGCGCTGAAACAAAATGGACAGCGCAGACACCTGACCCTTCAAAGAACTAAGACCCAGACCTTGGGCAAGTCCGCTCTGCAGGAAGGACAAAACGGTGGGGAGAGAAAAGCGGAGCGGAGGAATCCCCAGATCGGCACAGAACCCCAAATAGGTCCTCCAGGTCCTATAATAGATCCTAGAAGAGGACGGCTTACGGGCACGGATCATGGTGCGGACGACGTCCGCAGAAAAACCCCTACGTGTCAGGACGGTGGTCTCAACAACCACGCCGTCAAACGTAGGGACCTTAAACGCGGGTGGAAGATCGGTCCCTGAGAGAGAAGATCTTCCCTGGCGGGCAGCGGCCAGGGCGCGTCTGCCAGGAGCAGCATGAGGTCGGCATACCAAGACCGGCGGGGCCAGTCCGGAGCGACCAGAATCACCGAGACGCCTTCCGCCGCGATCTTCCGAAGGACCTTGGGCAGGAGTGGGATGGGAGGGAATATGTATGGACGCGCGAAGCCTCGCCAAGGAAGAACGAGGGCGTCGGCTCCGCAAGCTCCCGGATCCCTGGCCCTGGACAGATAGGCGGGGACCTTGTGATTGAACTTGGAGGCCATGAGGTCCACGTCCGGTATGCCCCAACGAAGGCAAATGGCCTCGAATACCTCCGGGTGAAGAGACCACTCGCCGGGGTCGACAGTGGTGCGACTGAGGAAGTCCGCCGCCCAATTGTCCACCCCTGGAATAAAAATTGCCGATAGGGCCGGGACGTGGGCTTCCGCCCAACGGAGAATGCTGGAGACCTCCCTCATTGCAGCAGCGCTGCGAGTGCCCCCCCTGGTGGTTTATGTACGCCACAGCCGTGGCGTTGTCCGATTGTACACGAACTGGATGACCCTTCAACAGATGAGTCCAGTGTCGTAGAGACAGAAGGGCCGCTCTCAGTTCCAGGACATTGATCGAGAGTCTGGACTCCAATGGAGACCAAATGCCCTGGACGGATCGGGGAGGGAACACACCTCCCCAGCCCAAGAGACTGGCATCGGTTGTAACCACCAACCAGTTGAGTGGCAGAAAAGACCTGCCCAGAAGAGGGGACTGTAACCACCAGCGGAGAGATGACCTCACCGGAGGCGATAGATGGAAGGGATGATCCAGAGACTGCGGCGATTTGTCCCAGGAGGAGAGGATCGCCCGTTGGAGAGGGCGGGAGTGAAACTGCGCAAATGGGATCGCCTCGAAGCAGGCAACCATCTGCCCCAAGACCCGCATGCAGAAGCGGAAGGACGGTCGACGGTGGAGAAGGAGACCCCGAACCGCCCCACGGAGGATCAGACGTTTTTCCGAGGGAAGACGTACTTCCGCCGCTCCCGTGTCTAAAAGCATTCCCAGGAAGACCAGTTGTCTGGAGGGGGGAAGGGAGGACTTGGGGAAGTTGATGACCCAACCGAACCTCGTCAGAGTCTCTAGAGTGAGATCCACGCTGGCAACCGCTTGAGAAAAGGACGGAGCCTTGATGAGGATATCGTCCAAGTACGGTAGCAGAAAAACACCCCTGGAACGGAGTAAGGCCAAAACCGGGGCCAGGACCTTGGTGAACACCCGGGGGGCTGTTGCCAGCCCAAAGGGAAGGGCGACAAACTGGAAGTGGAGGTCCCCCACGGCGAATCGGAGGAAGCGATGGTGACACCGGGCTACCGGAACATGGAGGTAGGCATCCTGTATATCGATGGAAGACATGAAATCTCCCTGCTCCAGGGAAGCCACCGCGGAACGGAGGGACTCCATCCGAAACCGTCGAAGGAGGAGAAAACGGTTGAGCTTTTTGAGGTCCAAAATGGGCAGCACCGAACCTCCCTTCTTGGGAACTACAAAGAGGTTCGAGTAGAACCCTTGGAACCTTTCCTCTAGAGGAACGGGGGTAATCACCCCCCTGTCCAGTAAGGCTTGAACGGCCGCGGAGAACGCAGCCGCGCGTTTCGGGTCCCGTGGCGAGCGGGAGCGAAAGAACCGATCTGGAGGGAAGGATGCAAATTCGATTTTGTATCCGGAGGACACAATTTCGAGGGCCCAGGCGTCGGAGACGTGAGCCAACCAGACGTCCCTGAAAAGGAGGAGCCGGCCCCCCACCCGGGTGGGTGGGGGCGCGCCTTCAGGCAGAGGATTGCTTTGCTGCGGGTGTGCGGGCAGCCTGCGGCTTGCGCCAGGAGGGCTGCGCCCGAAAAAACGGCTTCCTATGCTTGTCCTGGGGAGGAGCCGAAGCGGCAGCTGTGGTGGGAGCCCCAGAGGCCCTGCGGGAGGACCGAAAACGAGACGCACCAGGGCGTCCGCGGGGGGCGCCCCTGGCTTGGGGTTGAGGAAGATGGGTGCTTTTACCACCCGTGGCCTCCGAAATAAGTTCGTCTAGGCGGACCCCGAAAAGGCGGGAACCCGCAAACGGTAGCCCCGCCAAGGAACGTTTGGAGGCAGCGTCCGCTTTCCAAACCTTCAGCCAGAGCTCCCTCCTGACGGAAACTGCCAGGGCGGAGGAGCGTGCAATAAGGGCTCCCGCATCAAGGGAGGCCTCACAAACAAAATTCCCGGCCCGAATAATAAGCTGGGCCAAGGAACGTAGGTCCTGGATGGGGACGTCCGAGTCCAACTCCTGTTCCAGCTGCGCACCCCAAGCAGAGATTGCTTTCCCTGCCCAAGCAGAGGCAAAAACCGGTCTGAGAGCAGAACCGGAGGCAGCAAAAATGCCCTTGGAAAGGGTCTCCATGCGACGGTCCTCCGCTGACTGAAGAGAGGACCCGTCAGGAACAGGGATGGCCGTGTTCTTTGACAGCCGGGCCACAGGGGGGTCCACCTTGGGTGGGGAAGACCATGTGGCCACGACACGGCTGGAAAGGGATAGCAAATGTCCAGCTTCTTGGGGTTGACAAAACGGGCGTCCGGGCGAGCTCAAGCCTTAGACACCACAGAGGAGAAATCAGAGTTGATTGGAAAGACTTTTGAGACCTGCCTGGGTCTGATAAAGGAGATGCTAGCTGCGTCCGAGCTAGGGGGATCATCCTGCACCTTAAAGGTGTCACGAATATCCGAGATGAGTTGACCCATCGCTGAGGCTAGCTTGGACGGCAGGGCCGAGTCCATTTCCAAATCTGAAACCGCCAATTCACCTTCAGAGAGCGAATCCTTTGGAGAGGAGAGGCTCGTCTGGGTGCGCACGCGTGGCGGGGAGAGGGAGGCATCCGAGGAGGAGGCTCGCTCTACTCTAATACGCTTCTGAGAGTGCCTAGCTCGGGAGGGGTCACTAAGAGGGAGTGAACCCGCTGCAGCGGCAGAAGCAGTGGACCCGGAGGGCGCGACAATCAGTGAGGCGTCCTGCGGGGTAGGTGGCCTGTCTATTAGGCGGCCCACGACATGAGTGAGGCTTTCCACGGCCTGGGACAGGGATCTAGCCCAGTCAGGCGGGTCAGAGGCAGCAGGGAGCGACACAGCGGGCGACTGAGGCTGCGGTGGAGCCCGGCATGCAGTACAGTGCGGATCAGACTGCCCCCGGGGAAAGGGTTCCCTACAAGCCGTACAGGCATGGTACCAAGGCTTGGCGGCTGCAGAAGGGTCTGACATGGTGGAACAAGATGTTGCACTTGAAGTGGGAGACCCCAAAGAAAAGGAACGGGGATAACACCCAAGCGACAGTACTGTGGCACGGAGGGGGTTAAAAGTCCTACCAGACCCGGATGATGCAAGCGGCAGCGGTAAGGGGAACAGACTGAGGAGGCTGTGGAGGAGAGGCAGCAGCACCGGCTTCGGATCGCACTGCAGAGAGGATTCCACGCAGCACTGTGCGATGAACCCGGAAGTAGCGGAGCGCATGTAGGAAGCTCCGCCCCCTCTCTGCCGCTCTGAAGCAGAGCCGCGCGCGCGCGGCAAAATGATTTTAACCCCCAAGGATGATGAAGTGCCGGCCTGAAATGGCGCCGTTCACGCCAAGAAAGCGGCCCCCTCCGCGCCTGGATGTGGCAGACGGCTTGCTTTTTTCCTGCAGCCGTCCCCTGAAGGCAGCGTCCCTGCCAAGGACTTGCCCAGATAAACTCCCCTGCCCGGTAACGGTCCCGATATATGCCCGGGGGGGGGGGGGGGGGGGGGGGGGGGGGGGAGGGGTGGGCGCACGATGTAGCAGTGGCCATGTAGTAACAGTGGCCATGGGAGCCCAGGAGGCCTGTAGCAGCGGTGGAAGGGAGGAAGGGGAGGCTGGAGCAGCCTGTCTCACCATACGCTGTCTTCGCCCTCAATCCATCCAGCGGGGTCGCCCCTTCAGCTCCTGGCACCGCAGTGGCAGGAAGCCGGGGGAGGGACTTGGCGTGCGGGCGACCCTGAGCTGGCGGGACGCAGGGGAGCGAGGCTGCCCTGGTCCACCTTGTCTTCTGTGGGGGAGGCGGCAGTGCGGAATTACCGGCACTGGCGCAACTCAACCCCGGGAGAAACAGAGGGGTCTAATGCGCCTCTGTTGTCCCTGTAGGTAGAAAAAAACCGAATTAAAAACAACAAATAACGCAAAAATAAAAAATCATAGGAAAACAACCCTGCATAAGCAGGGGGTGTCTTGCCTCCTTGGACACTAAGCAAAAACTGGCAGTCTCTTCTCCAGGCTGAAGGGTATAGCTGATGGAGGAGGGGCTTACAGCTTTCACTTAGTGTCACGCCTCCTAGGGAGCAGAGCTATACCCATGGTTTCCTGTGTCCCCCAAGGAATATGGGCGAGAAAAGCCTCCCTCTGGAGGACCCCTCCTGTCCTGCACGGACATACTACTGATCTGACTGTGTAATGCTTTGTTATCACCTGTGGTGGCACTGCAGGTAAAGTAAACATTTAGGGCTTGTTCACACGAACGTGTGCTGCCTGTTGCCGTATTGCAGGCCGCATTTGCGGATCCGCAATACACGGGCACCGTTCTGTGTGCATTCCGTATCACGGATTCAGACACATTCACTTCAATGGGTCCGCAAATCCGGAGATGCGGAACGGAACACTACAGAAGCACTACGGAGTGCTTCCTCGGGTTCCGTTCCTCCGCACCGCAAAAAGATAGAACATGCTCTATCTTTTTGCGGTGCGGAGGGATCGTGGACCCACAATCCCCATGCGGTTGGCCACGGTCGGTGCCCGTGCATTGTGGACCACAATTTGCGGTCCACAGTACGGGCTTTACACGGTCGTCTGAACGAGCCCTTACTGTCAGATTTCCCCACAGATAACAGCTGATCACCAGGGGTTCCAGCAGGGGGAAGTTTAGTGATCCGCTTATATAGTCAATGGACTCTCTTAAAGGGCATCTGTCAGCAGATTTGTACCTATGACGCCGGCTGACCTGTTACATGTGCGCTTAGCACCTGAAGGCATCTGTGTTTGTCCCATGTTCATATGTGCGCGCATTGCTGAGAAAAATGATGATATCATATATGCAAATGAGCCTCTAGGAGCAACGGGGGCGTTGCCGTTACACCTAGAGGTTCTGCTCTCTCTGCAACTGCTGCACCCTCTGCACTTTGACTGACAGGACCAGGCAGTGAAAACGTTGTCATGCTGCTTGGCCGTGTCAAAGTGCAGGTGGCGCAGAGAGCAGAGCCTCTAGGTGTATCTGGAACGACCTCCAACACAGATGCCTTCAGCTGCCAAGCACACATGTAACAGGTCAGCCAGCGTCATAGGCACAAATCTGCTGACAGATGCCCTTTAACAAGTGGGGAGAACTGTCATCCCACTTTCTTTGTCTTTGCTTAATACAGGCATGCTCAACCTGCGGCCCTCCAGCTGTTGCAAAACTACAACTCCCAGCATGCCTGAACAGCCTACAGCTATCAGCCTGCAGCAGGGCATGGTGGTTTTTGCAACAGCTGGAGGGCCAGGTTGAGCATCCCTGGCTTAATAGATAGTGAAGAATCTGAAATGCCACGTCTTCACCTGTAAAGCATCCTTACCTTCCTCTTCAGTGTGCGCCTCAGTATGAACCCGGACATCATCATGCTTTTGTCGCCCAGCTGAATTTGAAGTGTGCGATCCATAGGAGGCAGAACTGCCCCGATCTCTGGAAGTCGAGTATTTTAAATTGTCGTGTTCAGCTGAAGCACTATCAGATCTACAGGGAGAAAAAAAAATAATAACTATGACTGAAATACTCAGGACATGCAGGCTGGGTTTCGGTTCTGCCATGTATTACAGATATATGTATCTGAAGAATAACAGTTAAAATTAAGTTAGGCGCTGTTCACATGGGTGACGGATTAGTAGTTACGATCACTATTTTAAGATGTATAGGTTTGTTTTTATCTTTTGACAAACGAGTTTTCAAAGATTTTAACACCGACGACCTCTCCTCTGGATGGTCTGACTCCTGAGACCCCCACCAGTCAGCTGTTTGAGAGGGCACTGACACTCCTGTGAGCACCGTGTCCTTCTCTCAGCTTTTCCTCGGGCCAGTGACGTCACGTTGCCCAGGAGGAGCTCAGCCCCATAGAAGTGAACCTGATCAGCCGTAAACAACAGTTGCCGGTGTCAGATACATAACAGTGGATGGAGCAAAAAGCTAAAGACTCCATTCACACCATGTAGTGGTCATGACGAAGTACCAAAGCGCCAATGTGCATAGGAGCTGAGCCACGACAACCTTCCACTTCTAGCTCCGTCCACTGTTACGTCTCTGGCACCAGCTGCTGCCACAAACAGATTCTTTTTATATAACCATGTTGTAACTTCACAAATATACTGCATGCAGTCTGCAATAAAGTTCCATCTGGGTGTTACCAATGGGGGGAGCGTGTCCCTGCACAGTCTGACAGCGTCCAATGGGGGGGGGGGGGGGGGGGGGGGGGGGCGTGTAACTGCACAGTCTGACAGCGTCCAATGGGAGGGGGAGGGTCCCTGCACAGTCTGACAGCGTCCAATGGGAGGGGGGCGTGTCCCTGCACAGTCTGACAGCGTCCAATGGGAGGGGGGCGTGTCCCTGCACAGTCTGACAGCGTCCAATGGGAGGGAGGCGTGTCCCTGCACAGTCTGACAGCGTCCAATGGGAGGGAGGCGTGTCCCTGCACAGTCTGACAGCGTCCAATGGGAGGGAGGCGTGTCCCTGCACAGTCTGACAGCGTCCAATGGGAGGGGGGCGTGTCCCTGCACAGTCTGACAGCGTCCAATGGGAGGGGGGCGTGTCCCTGCACAGTCTGACAGCGTCCAATGGGAGGGGGGCGTGTCCCTGCACAGTCTGACAGCGTCCAATGGGAGGGGGGCGTGGTGTCCCTGCACAGTCTGACAGCGTCCAATGGGAGGGGGGCGTGGTGTCCCTGCACAGTCTGACAGCGTCCAATGGGAGGGGGGCGTGGTGTCCCTGCACAGTCTGACAGCGGCCAATGCCAGCACAGATGAGACCGTGTCAGAATGTGCAGGGACATACCCCCATTGGTAACAACCAGATGGAACTTTAATGCGGACTGCTTGCAACTCATTCATAAACGTCTAGTAAGAATAATCGAGGAATGGCACATCCTATAATCGTGTTTTAGGAATTGTTACATTTGAGGCAAGTAGTTACTGAACAGACAAGTCAGGAGAGGGGACAGCTCCTCTTAAAAGAAACGTTTTTCCTTTGTATTGCATAAAAAAAAAATTAAAAAAATAAAAAAATTACGTTCATAAATTTACACTACGTTTTTGTTCCTCATTTTGTTTCGGTGGTTTTCATATTTATATTCGTGGTTTGAGGTAGACAGGTGTTTTTTTTAGTTACTTACATGACATTTACTTTTCTTGTCTCTCAAAAGGTCATAGGATTTCTGGTAGACTTTATATTTGTATTTTATTATGCGGTTTTCCCCTGTAATATTCACAGGAGTCATATTTACAGGGGTTACAGCCCCATCAGTCAGATCCGGGTGTGTCATGATAACGGCATTACTGCTGCCTATGTTCGCTATATGGTGCTCATTAAAGGGGTTTTCTCACTTCAGCAAATGGCATTTATCATGTAGTTAAAGATAATACAAGGCACTTACTAATGTATTGTGATTGTCCATATTGCTTCCTTTGCTGGCTGGATTCATTTTTCCATCACGTTATACACAGTCGTTTCCATGGTTGTGACCACCATGCAATCCATCAGTGGTGGTCGTGCTTGCCCAATATAGGAAAAAGCTTCGGCTTCTCTGGTGGCCGAGAACGTGCGGGACAGTGGGCGCTCACATAGGCTGGCGCTTTTTCCTATGGTGGGCAAGCTTGACCACCACTGATGGATTGCAGGGTGGTCGTAATCATGGAAACGAGCAGTGTATAATGTGGAGGAAAAATGAATCCAACCAGCAACGGAAGCAATATGTATTACAATACATTACTAAGGGGCTTGTAGTAACTTTCTCTACATGATAAATGCCACTTGCTGAAGTGACACAACCCCTTTAAGTCATCTCTAAGCTAAAATAGTGATGGCAGAAGCAGCCGGGCATGCAGGATTGCAGGAGATTTACACCCAGGCGGTACACTTCCACTTTGGCACAGGTTTAAAGCCCTGGAGCACATGCTACACACTTCACAGCTTTGGCTATGTGTACAGTGGGTCTGCAGGGCATGCTCAGTTTACGTTTACCGTGCATACATGGAAACATTACTAGGCCTCCCCATTAAGTCAACAGAAGCCAATTAAGTGTCCTTTTTAGTCCAGAATACATCACTGTACTGTACTTTTTTCTGTACAGGATTGTCAACTCAGTTTTTTCTATCTGGAAGGATGCAGAGAAAAAAATAATAATAATTATCCTATACGGCAGGGATGCTCAACCCGCGGCCCTCCAGCTGTTGTAAAACTACAACTCCCACAATGCCCTGCTGTAGGTTGATAGCTGTAGGCTGTCTGAGAATGCTGGGAGTTGTAGTTTTGCAACAGCTGGAGGGCCGCAGGTTGAGCATGCCTTCTATACTTGCATGTGTTTTCTCTATGGAGTCCGGACAACTTGCTCACACACTCTGATAGGACGAGAGATCTCTTATCACTGGGAGCCACCAGTTCATCCACAGGACGCTGCGCTGCATACTGGTCTTGTGAACGAGCTCTCAGAAACCCCTCTGGCACAGTGTGGCTGAAAGCGTGAGATGTGACTGGGGCCTGAGGCATCCATCAGGGTGGGCATGGCTCTCAATTCTTTTTTTTTATACCCACTTTAAGGTCATCTACCGCAAATTGTCACCCCCTGGACAACCATTTATAATAGGATCTGAGGTGGCAGGTGGAGGCTATCTGTAGGAGCCACGTGCACTGAGCATTGATGGGAGACGTCTTGTCTCAGCCAACATCGAGCTACCTACTGTTGTGCCGGCAGATCTTGTGGCAATACCAAGTGTTTGACCGGTAAAGGGACAGGGCCTGGCTAAAATGGTAGCAAATGTGGCTAAAAATGGCGCTATGGCTTCTTCTCGTATACATATTACTCCACATGTACGTCAGAGCAGGACTACTGGATGACATAAAGGAAGGGTGAAGTCCTACCTGAGACGCTCTGGTGCAGAGGCTGCAGACTTTTGGGCGTTACCTTTAACGAGGATTGGCTAGGAAGGCCCTAGGACAAATGGCTGATCACAACGTATCCCCCTACTGCAGGCATGGCCAACCTGCTGCCTGCGGCTCTACAGCTGTTGTAAAACTACAACTCCCACCATGCCCTGCTGTAGGCCGATGGCTCTAGGCCATTGGTGGCAAACCTATGGCACGGGTGCCAGAGGCGGCACTCAGAGCCCTCTCTGTGGGCACCCGCACTCTGGAAAAAGTCTATGGTGTACCAAGATGCCTTAGACTCTTCCTGCCATTCATCAGTGCAGGGCACACTATGAACAGCACAGGTGACGCATTGAATGAAGGCAAGCTATTATAATAAATGATAAAGTACACGGAAGATATACTATATTGGACTGTAGTATTCAGGTTAAATTGCCCTGTTGGCGCTTTGCAATAAATAAGTGGGTTTTGGGTTGTAGTTTGGGCACTTGGTCTCTAAAAGGTTCACCATCACTGCTCTAGGCAGTATGGGCCTGCTGGGAGTTGTACTTCAGGTTGTCCATCCCTGCCCTGCTGGGACCCAAAATGATCAGCTGTAATCTAGGGGTAAGTGCTCAAATTCACAGCAGGGGGAAATCATCATTACACCAAGTTGCAGGTGTAATACAGGGCAGAACGATCTTCAGAGAAGGATCCTCATAAGTCCCTGTCGGGGAATATGAAATTTCCTAAAATAAATAAGCCCAGATTTGGCCGGAGCAGCAGTCATGCGCAGTCAGCCACAAGTCATAATAAAAGCCTAGCATTACCACCTACAAAACAGGGCAGATTTACTGTCTAAAGACAATTTAAACCAAGAGGAGACAGGGGGACGACATGACACATTACCACGGCAGTGCACACCGTGTGACAGATCAGGTGCACGGTGACAGACACGGATACTTTTCTCTTGGCTGCCTCACTTTTCACCCTTTTTGGTGATAACAGTGGCACAGGCCACGAATAAATTTTGCGCAAAGACTATCCAAAAACTTAACGAATCCGATGCACGGCAAGTACGCCAGGTTTTTTGCCCCAAGTATTTTCTATGGGAAGGTTAGGAGAACCCTGCCTTTCATATAGTACTTATGTTGTGTAAGGAGGGGCATAACCAAACCAGTCTATACTCTTCCTTAAAGCGCTTAACGGTGTTAAACATTAACATAAGCAACGTGCTAAGAAATTCTTTTCAGATGTTCCGCACCATTTTAGCCATCAGTGTAGTCACGTCCCCTGGTTTACATCTTCTGCTCCTGGCTGCAGATAGAGGGACACGTCTGATAAAGCCCGCTGCATGTGCACTGCCCCTGTGCAGGCATAGAGGAAGCTTGCGCATGCGCAGTGAGTTTTATCAGACGTACAGTATCATATCATGCCTTCACATGATGCCTGGGTGTCTAGAAAACCAGAGGTGCCAGTAGGGGTGGGCGATATGGCCTAAAATCTATATAGCGATAAAATTTTAACCCCATAAGGACACGGCCATATTTCACCTTAACCGCTTCACGTCCGTCCATAGACTATAAACGTCCTATGGGTGGACGTCTATTTCTGACAGCACGTTTTAAAACGTCCTGTCAGAAATAGCAGCTGCACGCTAATCGTGCAGCTGCTGATCGGGTTGCCCGCTGTCAGTGACAGCAGGGCAACCCTAAGACAAGGCAGGGACAGTTCCCAGGTGTCCCTGCCTTCACGATCGCTGCAGACACAGCGCTCACCGAGCGCTGTGTATGCAGAGAAGGAAGCGCTGTGCGCATCCTGTTCCGGCCCGGCGGTCATGTGACCGACGTGACCGGAGTGTGCAGGAGCTGTGTGAGGAATAAAAAAAAAAAATTAAAAATAGAAAAAATAAAATAGACATATTTGGTATTGCCGCGTCCGTAAAAACCAGCTCTATAAAAATATCACATGACCTAACCCCTCGGGTGAACACCGTTAAAAAAAAAAAAAAAAAAAAAAACTGTGTCAAAACAAGCAATTTTTGTCACCTTGCATCACAAAAGGTGCAACACCAAGTGATCAAAAATGCGTATGTCCCACAAAATAGTACCAACAAAAAACCGTCACCTCATCCCGCAAAAAATGAGCCCCTACATAAGAAAATCTCTCAAAAAATAAAAAAACTATAGCTCTTAGAACATGGACACATTAAAACATAATTTTTTTGTTTCAAAAATGCTATTATTGTTTAAAACTTTAATAAATGAGAAAAAGTATACATATTAGGTATCGCCACGTCCGTAACAATCTGCTCTATAAAAATGTCACTTGACTGAACCCCTCAGGTGAACGCTGTAAAAATAAATAAATAGAAACTGTGCTAAAAAAACCAATTTTTTGGTCACCTTGCCCCATAAAGTGTTATAATGAATGATCAAAAAATCATATGTACCCCAAAATAGTACTAATAAAACTGGCACCTTATCCCCTAGTTTCCAAAATGGGGTCACTTCTTGGGAGTTTCTACTGTAAGGGTGCATCAGGGGGCTTCAAATGGGACATGGCATCTAAAAACCATGTGGAGTTCCTTTTCTTCTGCGCCCTGCCGTGTGCCCATACAGCAGTTTATGACCACATGTGGGGTGTTTCTGTAAACCGCAGAATCTGGGTAATAAATATTGAGTTTTGTTTGGCTGTTAACCATCGATGTGTTAAAGAAAAAAATTGATTAAAATGGAAAATCTGCCAAAAAAGTGAAATTTAAAAATTTGATCTCCATTTTCCTTTAATTCTTGTGGAACGCCTAAAGGGTTAACAAAGTTTGTAAAATCGGTTTTGAATACCTTGAGGGGTGTAGTTTCTACAATGGGGTCATTTATGGGGGTATCCACTATGTAGGCCCCACAAAGTGACTTCATACCTGAACTGGTCCTTAAAAAGTGGGTTTTGGCAATTTTCTTAAAAATTTGAAGAATTGCTTCTAAACTTCTAAGCCTTCTAACGTCCTAAAAAAATAAAATGACATTTCCAAAATGATGCCAACATAAAGTAGACATATGGGGAATGTTAAATAATAAATATTTTATGAGGTATCACTTTCTGTTTTAAGAGCAGAGAAATTGAAATTTAGAAAATTGCGAATTTTTCAAATTTTTGGGTAAATTTGGGATTTTTTCATAAATAAAAGGTGAAATATTTTGACTCAAAGTTATGACTATCATGAAGTACAATGTGTCACGAGAAAACAATCTCTGAATGACTTGGATAAATAAAGGCGTTCCAAAGTTATTACCACATAAAGTGAGATATGTCAGTTTTGCAAAATTTGGCCTGGTCAGGAAGGGGGCAAAGGGCCCAGATGGGAAGTGGTTAAGGACCAGGACATTTTTTGCAAATCTGACCAGTGTCACTTTATGTGTGAATACCGTATATACTCGAGTATAAGCCGACCCGAGTATAAGCCGAGCCCCTAATTTTACCCCCAAAAAATGGGAAACATTATTGACTCGAGTATAAGACTAGGGTGGGAAATGCAGCTATAATGCAGAGTGTATGTGTATATAATGCACACACTCTACATTATATACACACATCCACAGATCCCCCTACAGTGCCATCCACAGATCCCCCTACAGTGCCATCCACAGATCCCCCTACAGTGCCATCCACAGATCCCCCTACAGTGCCATCCACAGATCCCCCTCCCCGACGCTCACAGCAGTATTCTTACTTTGTCTTTGCTCCGGTAATACAGGCAGTGCGGGGAGCGGCGCTCACTCACTGACGTCACGCGCCTTCTCCCACTAGGCGGCGCATGCGCTAGACGTCAGTGAGTGAGCGCCGCCCCCCGCACTGCCTGTATTACCGGAGCTAGACTAGACTCGAGTATAAGACGAGGAGGCTTTTTGAGCACAAAAATATGTGCCAAAAAACTCGTCCTATACTCGAGTATAATTTAAAACACTTTGACTTATCCAGGCCATTCCAAAAATAATTATTTTACATTCCCCATATGTCTACTTCATGTTTGGATCATTTTGGGAATGCCATTTTATTTTTTGGGGACGTTACAAATCTTAGAAGTTTAGAAGCAAATCTTGACATTTTTCAGAAAATTTTTAAAACCCGCTTTTTCAGGACCAGTTCAGGTCTGAAGTCACTTTGTGAGGCTTACATAATAGAAACCACCCAAAACTGACCCCAATTTACAAACTACACCCCCTCAAAAGGTATTCAAAACTGATTTTACAAACTTTGTTAACCCTTTAGGTGTTCCACAAGAATTAATGGAAATAGAGATAAAATTTCAAAATTTCACTTTTTTGGCAGATTTTTCATTTGAATCAAATTTTTTTCAGTTACAAAGCAAGGGTTAATAGCCAAACAAAACTCAATATTTATGGCCCTGATTCTGTAGTTTACAGAAACACCCCATATGTGGCCGTAAACTACTGTACGGGCACACGGCAGGGCGCCGAAGGAAAGGAACGCCATACGGTTTTTGGAAGGCAGATTTTGCTGGACTGGTTTTTTGACAACATGACTAATTTCAGACCCCCTGATGCACCCCTAGAGTAGAAACTCAAAAAGAGTGACCCCATTTTGGAAACTACGGGATAAGGTGGCAGTTTTGTTGGTACTAGTTTAGGGTACATATGATTTTTGGTTGCTCTATATTACACTTTTTGTGAGGCAAGGTAACAAGAAATAGCTGTTTTGGCACCGTTTTTATTTTTTGTTATTAACAACATTCATCTGACAGGTTAGATCATGTGGTATTTTTATAGGAGCAGGTTGTCACGGACGCGACAATACCAAATATGACTACTTTTTTGGGTTATTTGTTTCAGTTTTACATAAAGCATTTAAATAAAAAAAATATGATTCTTTAGTGTCTCTATATTCTGAAAGCCATAGTTTTATTTATTTTTTGGGCGACCGTCTCTTGTAGGGGCTCATTTTTTTCGGGATGAGATGACTGATTGGCACTATTTTGTGATGCGTATGACTTTTTGATCGCTTGTTTTTACGGTATTTACCTGAGGGGTTAGGTCATGTGATATTTTTATAGAGCAGGTTATTACAGACGCGGCGATACCAAATATGTCTACTTTATTTTATTTATGTAAGTTTTACACAATGATTTCATTTTTGAAACAAAAAAACAAAACAAAACATGTTTAAAGAGGACCTTTCATCAGAATCAAGTATGTAAACTGAATATACATACATGGAGAGCGGCGCCCAGGGATCCCCCTGCACTTACTATTATCCCCGGGCGCCGCTCCGTTCTCCGGTTATAGGCTCCGGTAAAGTCATAGTTAGGCTCCACCCATTTGAGCCTGCCGCGGTCTCCTTCTCCTATGCTGTAGCGCTGGCCAATCGCAGCGCTCAGCTCTTAGCCATGCTATAAGGGGAAATAATACAATCTACAGAACACCGATCCCAAGCCCGAACTTCTGTGAAGGGTTTGGGTACCAAAAACGCACGATTTTTCTCACGCGAGTGCAAAACGCATTACAATGTTTTGCACTCGCGCATGTACCCGCACTTTTTCCCACAACGCCCGTCTGAAAGAGGCCTTAGTGTCTCTAGTCTGAGAGCCATAGTTTTTTCAGTTTTTGGGCGATTATCTTAGGTAGGGTATGATTTTTGCGGGATGAGATGACTGTTTGATTGGCACTATTTTGGGGTGCGTATGACTTTTTGATCGCTTGCCATTACACTTTTTGTGATATAAGGTGACAAAAAAAATAGCTTTTTTGTTTACCTGAGGGGTTAGGTCGTGCGATATTTTTATAGAGCAGGTTCTTACGGATGCGACGATACCTAAAAATGTATACTTTTCTTTATTTACTTTTGTTTAAAAAATGCTGGTATTGTGTAAAACTTAAAAAATGATGTTTTAGTGTCTCCATATTCTGAGCCATATTTTTTTTTTTTGGGGCGATTGGCTTAGGTAGGGGCTAATTTTTTTTCGGGATGAGGTGACTGTTAGATTGGTACTATTTTAGGGGGGGCATACGCCTTTTTGTTCACTTGGTGTTGCACTTTTTGTGATGTAAGGTGACAAAAATTGCTTTTTTTACTGTATTTATCGGACAGGGTGGATATATTTATAGAGCCGGTCATTACGACGTGGCGATCTCTAATGTGTGTTTTTTCTTTTCTTTCTGTTTAAATTTAAAATAAGGGGAAAGGGGTGTTTTTCTTCTTTTTTTAACTTAATTAAAAACATTTTTTTTTTCTTTACTTTATTTCTGATGTTCACTTTTGGGAGTCTGATCCCCTCTGCAATGCATTACAATACAGGTTGCATAGGTGACCCAGCCTGAGGCTGTCAGAAGGAACCTAAGGGGTTAATTGCGGCGGATCACGGCACGCAGTAATAGAAGCCAGGTATGGGATATGGCCGGCACATGCAGGCTACGTTTGTATTCAGGCATATTAACTATATTCATTGGTGGCGCAGTGGCCACAGACCCTCCTCCTCTCTGTTCTCATTGGTGGCGGAGTGGCCAGTTCCTCCCCTCCTCCTCATCGGTGGTCAGCGGCAGCCGCACACAGTGGGGAGGGAGGGACTCCCTCCTTCTCCACTGTGACGGCTCAGGAGAACATGGTGCGTGCCGACAGCGGTGCATGCCATGTTCTACTGCGATATGGCGACAAACGAAATCTATCGAAATTATATTGTTTATATTGCATATCATCTATATCGCCCACCCCTAGGTGCCAGCATGCCGAAATAAAGCATTGCTTCAGGAAGGAGGTTTTCCCTGGATAGGACTGGACCTATAACCAGTAAGCAGACACCAGTTGCTGCATACTTGACGTGTATATAGGTAAGGGCGCATCCACATCACTGTTTAGCTTTCTGCTCTTCTGATTCGTCAGAAGGAAAGAGAAGAAGAAAAAACGGATCCTGTTGCATCAGTTGTCATCCATTTGACCCATTTCTGTCTGAGAACCATTATTTTAGATGGGGGAAAAAAGTCCTGCAAGGTTCAAACCGATGACGACTGATGCAACAGGATCAATTTTTTTATTTTTTTTTACAGGATCCTGTTTTTTCTCTCCCTCTCATTCCTTCTGACAGATCAGAAGAACGGAAAGCTAAACTGTGATGTGAACGCGCCCTAAGCCATAAAATAAAGAGCATAAACGGTATAAATAGCACAGAATGGAGGCAGGGGCTTCCAATGTGCAGAAACATCCCAGATAAGAAGCATCCCCGCAATGTCAGGTGGATGGACCACCCATGCAGCATTACCAGGAACAATCCTTTAGGCCCCTTTCACACGGGTGAGAATTCCGTGCGGGTGCAATGTGTGAGGCGAACGCATTGCACCCACACTGAATCCGGACCCATTCACGTCAATGGGGCTGTTCAGACGAGCAGTGATTTTAACGCATCACTTGTGTGTTGCGAGAAAATTGCAGCATGTACTATATTTTTCACGCTACGCAGGCCCCATAAAAATAAATGGGTCCGGTATTTTTACTGTAAAGAGGGGAAAAAAAAAAAAAGAAGGCGTGCAGGTGCAAAAAAATACCACTAAAGGCAAAAGTGCACCACTGAATGTGAACAATCCCATTCTGCGCAGACGCAGACAGCACACGAACAGGAACATAGACCATCTGAATGGAGCTTTAGGCTACTTGTACACATTGCACTGATTCTTGTGCAGAAAAACAGCAGCGTAATTCACAACAAGCAAAGTGTATGAGATTAGACAAACCACCCTCTTCCGTTCGGAAATGGACCTGCCGCATGTCAATAGTTTGCAGCAAAACCGCATCGAATGAGAAAGTAAAACATGCAGATTTTGAAACTGATTTGGTAACAAACCCGGAAGGAAACTCGTGCAGAATTTCTGCAGGTCGACCCGCGCCCGTGTGCGTCTTAGCCAACCGCAACCATTTATATCTATGTATCACCAGTCCTGTGATATTGGAGCCCAGGACCCCACTGATCACCCGAGGAAATAGAAAGGAGGATTCATACTTCTTCCTGCTGGATTCCCTTCAAGCTTTGGCGGTGATTTCCCAAAAAACGCAGTGTGAATAGTAATACCACCATAAAGCTAGTTCTGACAAATCAGATCTTGTCTGAGTGTACTAAGGCTTCTAAAAGCCCTATAGAAAAGTCTATGGGAAAAAATAATGCAAGCTAACGCAGTCTTTAAACGTCACTACAAAAATGCAGTTTTCGTGGGGCGTGTTAACATTCCCTCCTAGCCAGTATGTCACACCCGGCTGTGGTGTTTTAGGTTATAAAAACACACAACACTGCAAACAAAGCTTTACCCACGCAGAACACCTATCGTCTATCCCACTGGTTGGACCCCAGTGCCCCCCACATCCCAGAGAAGTGAAGGTAATCAGGCCTGCGCACTTATTTGTATGGTGGCGCTGACAGTAGCTTCATTAGTAAGGCCGCATTCACAAGTCTGCATTTCCGTTCCCCCAAAAAATAATAATAATAATAATAATAATAATAGAACATGGACAAGAATAGGCATATTCTATTAGTGCCGGCGATGTGCAGTCAGCAAAAACTGAGCTTTTCTAAATGTTCATTGTGTTGCCCTAAACATATAAATGACAATTTCATTTGCAAACGAATTCAATAAATATTATGCATTTTTGGACTTTCTGCCTTTTATGCAAACATAAGAGTCATATCTTACTTGTGTGACCAGAGAAGAGTCATATTTTCATATTTAATTTGCATATGTATCAAATCTGTTTTTTTTTTACACAATAAACGCACACAGAGCTATGGGGACTGGGTGTTTTCAAATCAGCGCATGCTCAGTTTCATCCTAAAACTGCGCTGCGATAGGGAGAGCATGGGCACGCCCCCCCGAGCTGCAGCAGAAGGGAGAGCATGGGCACGCCCCCCCGAGCTGCAGCAGAAGGGAGAGCATGGGCACGCCCCCCCGAGCTGCAGCAGAAGGGAGAGCATGGGCACGCCCCCCCGAGCTGCAGCAGAAGGGAGAGCATGGGCACGCCCCCCCGAGCTGCAGCAGAAGGGAGAGCATGGGCACGCCCCCCCGAGCTGCAGCAGAAGGGAGAGCATGGGCACGCCCCCCCGAGCTGCAGCAGAAGGGAGAGCATGGGCACGCCCCCCCGAGCTGCAGCAGAAGGGAGAGCATGGGCACGCCCCCCCGAGCTGCAGCAGAAGGGAGAGCATGGGCACGCCCCCCCGAGCTGCAGCAGAAGGGAGAGCATGGGCACGCCCCCCCGAGCTGCAGCAGAAGGGAGAGCATGGGCACGCCCCCCCGAGCTGCAGCAGAAGGGAGAGCATGGGCACGCCCCCCCGAGCTGCAGCAGAAGGGAGAGCATGGGCACGCCCCCCCCGAGCTGCAGCAGAAGGGAGAGCATGGGCACGCCCCCCCCGAGCTGCAGCAGAAGGGAGAGCATGGGCACGCCCCCCCCGAGCTGCAGCAGAAGGGAGAGCATGGGCACGCCCCCCCCGAGCTGCAGCAGAAGGGAGAGCATGGGCACGCCCCCCCGAGCTGCAGCAGAAGGGAGAGCATGGGCACGCCCCCCTGAGCTGCAGCAGAAGGGAGAGCATGGGCACGCCCCCTGAGCTGTAGCAGAAGGGAGAGCATGGGCACGCCCCCTGAGCTGTAGCAGAAGGGAGAGCATGGACACGTCCCCTGAGCTGTGATAGGAAGAGCATGGACACATCCCCTTAGCTGCAGCAGAAAAGACACGCCCCTTGAACTGCCAGCTTGATATAAATCTAGCAGAGCAATGAATGTGGAGATCTCTGGATCCATGTGAGGTCCAGGGCTGGATATAGCTTTGTTAGAAGGAGATTGGCATGTTCTATATGATGTCGGATTTTCATTTTTTACATTATTCAAGGGATTAACTGCATCCTCCAGAGGCACAGAGGATATCAGGACAGACATCTAAAACACTGGTCTTGAGACCTCCCCAAAAGAGCGCTCTTCTCTGCAGGACCGTGCACACTGAGGCATTACGCAGACGGCACATTGATTTCAATGGTCACTGAACCAACTGCTGACATCAGACCTCCATGAGAACGGAATGAGCAATAGAAGTAACTTCATGGATCCAACAATTAAAGGGGTATTCGGGTTGGTTAAAGTTATCCTCTATCCACAGGATAGAGTAAAACTATTAGATTGATGGGGGTCCTACCACTGGGACCCCAACTGATCACAAGAATGGGGGCTCCCATGAAATGACCGGAGAGGCCGGTCGCACATGCGCGCGGCTGCTCCATTAATTTTCATGGGAGTTACGGAGAAAGAGTACAGCGCTAGTCTATGGATAGGGGAAAACTATAACCAATTGGAATACCCCTTTAATACGTTTCAGTACCGGACTGCGATCTTCCATAGACCATAACACTGCACTGAGTAAGGGTATGTCTACACAGCGAGCAGAGATCGTAGTGTAGCAGGGCAGCCATAGAAATGGCCCCCGTTATTTCTATAGCAGCTCTTCTACAACGCGATAATTGGGCGTGACAACATCGCTGTGTAGATGTACCCTAATGCTTCTTATATCAGAGGCTGCGCTGCAGGGGAGGATGAATACTCGGTAATTTGCTGAATATGAAGCAATGACCAACAACAAATAGGAATTAAAAGGGGTTTTCCAGTTTTAGGAAGTACAGTTATCCATGGTAAAAGGTTCATATACTGAGTGCATCAACCCCGTCTGTAGGATCTCCGCTGTGTGGCCCCGCGCGGTAGTTAGAAGAGTGTTTGCTCTTGTAATGAGCTGTGCACATGTCATCACACGGCCAGGACAAGTTTGCATAACTGTTCAATGACTACAAGCAGAGGTCTTGAAAACCACATTATTAAGCTTAATAACTTTTAATTATATTCCCCATAAGCTTTATATTTATCTGCAACACCCCCTCGAAATTATTCTCCAGGTAGTATCAGTGATAAACAACCTGTTGAGAGTGTCAGTAATGCCTAAGGCGCCTCCAGGACGGTGCGCCCCAACCACCCAACATCTCTTATGCTGCATTAGTAGACAGAACACCAGATCAGGTCAATCCAGCACAAAAAACTTGGGGTTCAGCATGCGGTCATTAAAGAGGGTGTCTCTCCACAGGCAACCATGTCAGAAGGCAGCCGCAGGTCCAGCTTCAGGCAAATACTGGTAGGGAATCGGCCGATTATCGGAAGTACAGATATTATCGGCCGATATTCAGGATTTCGTACATTATCGGTATCTACATCTAACCTTGCCGATATACCGATAATGCAAATACTAGTGAGCGCTTTGATTATGAAAACGCGCACTAGTATGCATTGGGTGCCGGGAGCAGGAAAGAAGCGCAGCAAGCGCTTCCGATACTCACCCTCCCTGGTCTTCTTTGATGGGGCCCGCGCTGCACTGTCCTGACCCCGTACAGCATCAGGACGTAGTGCCGGAGACGACAGGGGAGCGAGACGCCGGACCCGGAGATGAAGAGGAGCCGCGGCGCTGGAGAGGTGCGTTTTTTATTTTATTCATCTGAGGTCTGATAGGGGTTAATAAAGTCAGTGAGGGATGGTGTAGAAATTGGCATTTGGCACTAGTATATTATAAATGTAAAATTATAAATGGACTACTAAGGGCTTTATTAATTTATAATTTACATTTATAATATACTAGTGTCACCTCAGTGACTACCAACTAATATAATATATGAGATATAAAATAATCGGTATAAATTATCGGCCTGAAAGTTCACAAATTTCCGGTATCGGCTCTAAAAAAATTAAAATTTAACTATATCGGTCAATCCCTAAATACCGGTACCCATTTTTGTCAGGGGAAGCTGTGGTCTGCCATACATCTCCACTACAAGGGAGATTAAGGCCTCTTTCACACTTGCGTTGTTGGGATCCGGCATGCACTTCCGTTGCCGGAGGTGCCTGCCGGATCCGTAACAACGCAAGTGTACTGAAAGCATTTGAAGACGGAACCGTCTTCCAAATGCGTTCAGTGTTACTATGGCACCCAGGACGCTATTAAAGTCCTGGTTGCCATAGTAGGAGCGGGGAGCGGGGGAGCGGTATACTTACAGTCCGTGCAGCTCCCCGGGCGCTCCAGAATGACGTCAGAGCGCCCCATGCGCATGGATGACGTGATCACATGGATCACATGATCCATGCGCTTGGGGCGCCCTGACGTCACTCTGGAGCGCCCGGGGAGCCGCACAGACGGTAAGTATGCTGCTCCCCTGCTCCCCGCTACACTTACCATGGCTGTCAGGACTTTAGCGTCCCGGTAGCCATGGTAACTATTCAGAAAAAGCTAAACGTCGGGTCCGGCAATGCGCCGAAACGACGTTTAGCTTAAGGCCGGATCCGGATCAATGCCTTTCAATGGGCATTGATCCCGGATCCGGCCTTGCGGCAAGTCTTCAGGATTTTTGGCCGGAGCAAAAAGCGCAGCATGCTGCGGTATTTTCTCCGGCCAAAAAACGTTCCGTACCGGAACTGAAGACATCCTGATGCATCCTGAACGGATTACTCTCCATTCAGAATGCATTAGGATAATCCTGATCAGTATTCTTCCGGCATAGAGTCCCGACGACGGAACTCTATGCCGGAAGACAATAACGCAAGTGTGAAAGAGCCCTAAGTATTACATGATGGCTATTCAGATGGCAAGCCACGTAAGAAATGGACGCCAGTCTGACAATGTGGCTCATGCCCCCCCCCCCCCCCCCAAGAACATCAATATGTTCTTGAAAGGTACATAGACAGGAGTGGCCTTCATAA
The DNA here is from genome assembly GCF_905171765.1 of Bufo bufo. Taxonomy (NCBI): domain Eukaryota; kingdom Metazoa; phylum Chordata; class Amphibia; order Anura; family Bufonidae; genus Bufo; species Bufo bufo. Next base: position 50,129,150 of record NC_053395.1, on the reverse strand, counting down.
GAAGCTCCCAATTACAGAGGCAAGTTAAAGGGGTTTTCTGAGACTTTCATAGTGATGACCTACCCTCCAACATTTGAGAAGGCAGTGGCGCTCGCAGTAGTGCTGCAGCCTTCTCCCAGGCCAGGGGTGACACGTTCATCGGCCACATGGCCAAGGCGCAGCTCAGCCTCATTGAAGTGAACGGGACTGAATGCCACAACAAGCGCATCCACTATACAATGTACGGTGCTGTGCTAAGTAAGCTGCGAGAAGGAGCCCTGGTGTCTTCTCAAACAGCTGACTGGCAGGGGTCCTAGGTGTGTGACCCCCATCAATCAGATACTGATGACCAATCCTGAAGATATGTCATCATTATAAAAATCTCAGAAAACCCTTTTATTGTGCGAGTAATTAACTATAATTGCTCAATGTAACGGAAGGACAAGCTCGGTGATTGGTCATCTTAAATGGGTTATCTCATGGTTAATGTAAAAAATGAAAATCATACAGTACATGACGACCTCTTTCTAATAAAGCTAGAACCAGCCCTGTACCTCACATGGATCCAGAGATCTCCCCACTCATTGCTCTGCTAGATTTATATCAAGCTGACAGCTCAAGGGGAGTGTCCTTCCTGCTGCAAGTAAGGGGGCGTGTCCGTGCACTCCCTATCACAGCTCAGGGGGGCGTGTCCGTGCTCTCCCTATCACAGCTCAGTAGGCAGTTGAAGGACAGAACTGAGCATGTGCGGCCATCTCAGTCATTTTACGTGGGACAAACCCTTTAACTCAGGAATGCCCAACCTGTGGCCCTCCAGATGTTGCAAAACTACAACTCCCACCATGCCCTTCTGTAGGCTGTCCAGGAATGATGGGAGTTGTAGTTTTTCAACAGCTGGAGGGCCGCAGGTTGAGCATCGCTCATCAGAGAGGAGGAAGACTACGGGGCTCCTCTGTTGGCGGCTTATCTCTCCTGAGAAAACAATAGGATCAGGCATATTGAAAACCATGAACCCAATCCTTCTCTCCCCTGAGATCCCCATACACCTTAAAGGGTTATTCAACCGACCGTATCTGTTTCGCGCTCCGCAAAATACGGATGCGGTGTGTGAGCATCTCCCACTTTGTTTCAATGGGGCACACCAATGTCTATGCTTGTCCTCCAAATGGAGAAGAATAGGACACGTTCTATCTTTTTTGCGGAGCTGCAGAACGGACTTACGGATGCGGACAGCACATGGCAATTTTATTTTTTTACAGCCCCAGTTAAATATAGGGGTCCGTGTTCGATCTGCGCAAAAAATGAAGATTGGACACGGACCGAAAATACGGTCGTTTTATAAGACCCTTGGATAATTGCTGATACAGCCGAAATGGGTGTGTCTGGCCAGATTAAGGGGGAAGGTTTTACATATGGATGACCCATCCTCAGGATATATGATTGGCGGGGGTCCCACTACCGGGGCCTCCGCCAATGAGCTTTTTGAGGAGGCCGCATTTTACCAAAGCACGACACCGTCCACTGGATAGCTGCTGTACCCGGTACTGCACCCGAGCCGCGTGACCGATGTGATGTCACATAGCCTCTCTGAACAGCTGATCAGCGGGGGGCCCAAGAGTAGGAGCCCTGCCCATCTGATACTGACCTATCCTAATAGGCATATCCCGGTGAACCCCTTTGAAGCAGTGGGTATAACCTTTGTTATTTTAAGCCCCCACTGCCGCCAACCACTGGCTCCAGCAGTATAGGTCATGAGATCAACGAGTCCAGCAGTTGCCTGCAGACACGTCACCGCTGCTGTCATGTACACAAAGCCCGGGGATTATTATTATTTTAACACTTTCCGTGCCTTTGACCATTTTTATTTTTTATTAACTTGACAACTCCTTTTAGTGAATTGAAATTTGTCCGAATTAAATCGAACCTGCCTATTGGCTCCCCTCAAGGTGGGATGCCCTCGGGGGGTCCGGGCAGTGGTATGGTCCACTTTACTGATCTATTCAGTAGCTCTGTCCGGCTGGGGGGCTGGCACTGGTATAAGTTATGTTCCTCACTGATCATGCTGGCACCAGTGCGCCCAATCACCCACGACAGGGGGACACCCAATTTTTTTTCGAATGAAACGACAGATTCCCACTGACAGTATTTTGTAGACGACAATGAATGTATTGTTTCCCACAGGATAAGCGGCGCCAGCAGCAGCAGCCATTCTCACCCATGCACATTTAGGTGCCCAGCTTTACAATGGTGTTGGGGGGCACCACCTCCTACATACACACCATCTGGTGGCATCACACAGCGGGCACACACTGGCTTTCACCAGCCAAAATCTACATGGGAATGGTAGGTACCCCCGTCCTGTGCTGCCCTGGTGATGGGGGGCAGGCATGTGCCAGAGCTGGGCACCCACCCTGTGCAGCACACAGGCTCCCCCGGCAGTGTAGGCCTCACACTGCCCCCCCCCCCCCCATTCCGGCCCGTCATGTGCGCCCCCTCCCCTCCGCCCCACAGGCAGCGCCAGGCCTAGGCCGCCAACTGACCTGGGTTGCCAGTCATTCCAGCTCCGCTGGTACTGCTTGCCGCTGTTCAGCCGAGTCCCCGGGGCTCTGCGGCTCATTACCTTCCCCTCGCCGGCATGGCCAGCAGCAGAGGACGAGGCTGCAGGGAGCGGGGGACAGCAGGAGGAGGAGGCCGAGGCGGGAGCAGTTCTTTCGGTTCCTGCTTCCTGAGAAGGCGGCTCTGGAGAGCCCTGTGAACTGCTCGCTCCGGGGCTGGCGGCGGAGACTCCACCCACTTTGCTCAATTCAAACCCCGTGATTGGCCACCGAGAGCAGATCCGTTTCCTTCTCGGGCTCTGTCCCTGTGATTGGATGCCGTTAGATGGTCCCGCCCCCTGGTGTTCGTAGGAACGCGGCGCGGTTAAACTGTCCGCTGGGTGGCGCTCAATAAGCACGTTAGTGTAATGCTAGAGCGACACCTGGCGGATAGGCTGGAGCTGACAGTCGGGGAAGTGTTGGGTTTGGGGAGGGGGTTCCAGTCACAGCCCTTATGCGCCATTTGCATTCATTTCATCTTGGGTTTCCTCATTATTCTTACTGGTTTTTCTTCAATAAACCTTAGGCTGTGTTCACATTTCGTTTTTTTTTTCTTCCATCAGAGATATACTTTGGGACTAAGTGCAAAGCTGCCAAGTATGCTACTATATTATCCTATGGCATAAGTAACTATGTATATATAGGGTCAGGTCATTTATGAATATATAATTCTGGCTTTTGGCGTAAAAATAGTCACAAGACTCTTTATTGAACACCCATGTGACATTATTTTGTTACACAGGCGTTTTTGCGCCGTCCTCGCCACTTGGGAGTGTCGTCGGTGTGGCATTGACCGACGCCGACACATTTACTATCTTTTACATCTGGAAACAGGCATAAAATAGTAGCAAAAAGTAATTCTGTTAGGAGATTGACTAGTTTTTACTCCAGGAGCCCAGACTGTCGGCATCATAAATTAGGAGCTTTCTGCGCCAGCGCAGGAGGGAAACAAGGACCGGTGTAAAAAGACAGTCTTTGTAAATGACCCCTCTATCTATATATATATATATATACACACCACGGCCACGCGGTATACGTTTTTACCCTATGCCTCTGTGTGTTTAGGCCCTTATGCTTATATGTGGCGCATGTGCCAGGAGCTTGCCCGCTGTATGCGCCATACTTGGCTCCGGTGTGAGGGCAGCACCCCTTTGGACATTACAGAGGTCACACACTCAGGGGAAGACCCCACTCTGACAAACTCCAACCCCCCCGCGTATTTATGGCGTCCCGGACTCCCAGAAGAGTTGTCAGATGCTGCGACACAAGCATGGAGGGCTGTTTTCTTCGGAAAGCAACCGTCCATGTGGTGCAACTATGTGGCGCCAGGTGCCCAAACGTGCCTTCAGGGGTTAAGCCACAGGGCAAGAAAAGGCAGAACATCGCATGAAAAGGGTAAAGCTTTGTGTGGTAATTTTTTTTAAAGATTCCTGTCTGTGCCACGGTTCCCGTTTTCCTGGAGGCCATGTCACAAATGTTGGCATCAGGAGAAGTACCTGTTCACTGTCCGTCAGGTTGGCAATATTGTGCCACTTTTGCAGTTTTCTTCACTTCAGCCGATCATCTCCAAGCCCCACTCTCCGCCTGTCACACAGCGTGGGAGTATGGACGTTTGCGGCGTTTGCTTGGCACAGGCAGCCACCTCACCATACACTGCAGCCAACCCGTTCTTGACATAGATGTGGGGCTCCGGATGCCATAGAAGTCCAATGTGGGAATATCCCTTTAAGGGCTCATTCAGACAGCCGTATGAACAAGTCCACATCCGTTCAGGTGCGGACCCATTTGTTTCAATGGGGGCGCAAAAGATGCGGACAGCACACTGCACACAGCAAATGCGGATCCGCAAAGCACTACGGCTGTCTGAATGGGCCCTAACCATCATTCAATGCATATCAATATGATGAAGTAACTACTCACTTAGAGGGTCATTTACTATTAGATATACGTTAGTTTTCTGGCGTACATCTGGCACAGATTGAGGCGCAAAGGTTATTTGCGCCGCAATCTGTGACTTTTCCTCACTCACGGCAGGTCTAAAAAGGGGGGGGGTGGCGATGAAGGGGACGGATCGGGAGGCCCGTTTAATTTATTATATTCTACACCTAAAACAGATCTAAATTTAAAGGTTAAGGCCTCATGCACGCGGCCATGTTCCGCGGCCGAGAGCGGTCCAGGACGTGTTACCAAGGACCGCTCTTGGCCGCGGAACATGGCTATGTGCATGAGGCCTAACTGTCATGTTTTCATCAAAAAAATCCATTTTAGCATATGTTACTACTACAGCAGCTTTATGCATAAAGCAATCTTACGGCTGTTTAAACATTTACAATATGAGGACCAGGGCCATCTTTAATATTGATTGGACTCTGGCAAGAATTTACTTGGGCCCCCTGGATCCCGCCTCCTTCCCACACCCTAGCATGCAATCACGCCCTCCACCACATGAAAACAAAACATCAGTCTTAGGCCTCTTTCACACTACAGTATGTCGATTTCAGTGTTTTGCGTTCCGTTTTTCACTGATCCGTTTTTCCGTTTTTTGGTTTCAGTTGTGTTTCCGTTTCGGTTCCGTTTTTTCCGTTCCGTTTTTCTGTATGGCATATACAGTGTACAGTAATTACATAGAGAAAATTGGGCTGGCCATAACATTTTCCATTGATGGTTCCGCAAAAAACGGAACGGATACGGAAGACATACGGATGCATTTCCGTATGTGTTCCGTTTTTTTTTGCGTTCCCATTGACTATAATGGAGCCACAGAACGTGATTTGCGGTCAAATATAGGACATGTTCTATCTTTCAACGGAACGGAAAAACGGAAATACGGAAACGGAATGCATACGGAGTACATTCCGTTTTTTTGCGGAACCATTGAAATGAATGGTACCGTATACGGACTGTATACGGAACACAAAAAACGGCCCGCAAAACGGAAAAAAACCCGGTAGTGTGAAAGAGGCCTTAGGCCCCCTGCACACGGACGTTTTTTTTCCCCGTTTACTGGCCGTTTTTTGCGTTCCGTATACGGTCCCATTCATTTCAATGGATCCGCAAAAAAACGGAATGTACTCCGTATGCATTCCGTTTCCGTATTTCTGTTTTTCCGTTCCGTTCTAACATAGAACATGTCCTATTATTGCCCGAAAATCACGTTCCGTGGCTCCATTCAAGTCAATGGGTCTTCCGTTTCCGTTCCGTTTTTTTGCTGAACCATCTATTGAAAATTTTATGCCCAGCCCAATTTTATCTATGTAATTACTGTATACTGTACATGCCATACGGAAAAACGGAACAAAAACGGAAACACAACGGAAACAAAAAACGGAACAACGGATCCGTGAAAAACGGACCGCAAAACACTGAAAAAGCCATACGGTCGTGTGCAATAGGCCTTACGCTTCTGGGGTATTGAGAAGCTAAGTATGGGTCCTAGAGGAGGTAATCTCCATAGGAAGCTTTTACAGAGTGAAGCACGATGGATCCAGAGACTCAACACCATGAGTCCAACCGGCTTAAATGAAGGCTTCACCTTCACAGCATTTATATGATATTCAAGAAGGAGATGATTTATAGTACAACTGACTGACTCTCTCTCTTATTTAGTTAAAGGAAATAAAACAATATTAATAAGTAATAGAAGCTAATATGCTCAGGAAAACATAGGGCAACAATATCCGGCGCAGGCTGGTGTGTGTACGCAGGCGCGATCTAACGGCACAGCGGGGCGCAGGCGCAGAAGATTGGGCATGAACGATGCCCGGAGGATTGAATTGCGCAGGCGCAGGATCGGGACTGGGGAGAGTTCTAGCCGCCGCCCAGCGAAGTGAATAATGATGAGCTGGGCGGGGCTTAAGAACGGCAGTTGGGAAGGCTGGCTGGGCGCATTTTCACATGAAACGCCGCCCCTTGGGCAGATTGCTGACAGGAGAAGCAGGTTATAAAACTTTATATTTCGCTCTTTATAAGGTGGACAGGGGGGATACTTATATGCTTTTAAAAGACTGTATAAGACCTGTAATGTGATATATCTAACTATATATGCTGTTTTGGCCTGTCAGTGTCCCTTTAAGCTCTAACATCGGCGCATATCGAGATTGTTCGATTCCCGAGACAAAGTCCGAGCACAAGCGCAGTGATTATTTGAACCGGAGTGCTGAAACTTTCTAAGTCCTAGCGCATGCGCCTTGAATTCATAGACATTGATTTGAACCGGAGTTCTGAATTTTTTAAGTTCCAACGCATGCGCGCTCAATCACCGAAGCCGAAAATATTGAAGTTTCGGACGCAGGCGCGAAATAAACTATCCGATTTGCCTAGAAAGTTGACACCTTGTCATAGGAGATGGAGATGATTGGCCCGAACGGATATCACTCAACACGAGATGGAATTGTTACAGGTGATCAAAAGGTGAGATCCGCCCTAAGGGTATAAAGGACCTCCTATAGGAAACGCTCGTGTTGATAGTAGCTCCATTTCCCCTGAAGACGCCGCATCTAGTGGTGAAACATGTCGGGGGATCTGCATCTTTAATACTTTAAAAAATTATGGTAGGGCAAACAACGGAATAGGAATACGGCGGCCTGCAGACGCCGAGCATACCTTATTACATGACAGGGGCAGTGCTAACAGCACAGCTACTGAGAGACTCCTAGAAAGGGGCCAGATATAATCCAAAGAAGCACCTTCTATAGGGTAATCAGATATGTAGCAATATCCTTCTGATCTACCAACAAAGTAGAGACATTATACCCTCAGCCCCAAATATAGTAGCCCTCCATATGTATTTTTAACATTTTCACTTTATGTTTTTCGTGGCAGTGTGTTGTTTAATAAAGAAAGAATAAAAGTTATATTTTAAATGATAAGACCAGAAACAGGAATTTATAGTCGCAGACTATTAAAATACCAATTTTGACCTCCTGGGTACAGAGGGTCATTTGAAATATTACACCCTCCATCACAACACACACACACACAAAAAATCCACACACCTCGTAGAGTAGTAAACTTTAAAGGGGTTCTGCACTTTGTTTAAACTGATGATCTATCCTCTGGATAGATCATCAGCATCTGACTGGCGGGGTCCGACACCCGGGACTCCTGCCAATCAGCTGTTTGAGAAGGCAGCGGTGCTCCAGCAGCACCGCAGCCTTCTGTTTACCGCCGGCCCAGTGACATCTCGACTAGTATCAATGGCCTGGGCGCGGCTGAGCTCCGTTCACTTGACGTCACTGGGCCAGCGGTAAACAGTGAGAAGGCTGCGGCGCTGCTGGAGCGCCGCTGCCTTCTCAAACAGCTGATTGTCGGACCCCCGCCGGTGTCGGACCCCCGCCAGTCAGATGCTGATGATCTATCCAGAGGGTAGATCATCAGGTTAAAAAAAAGTGCAGAACTCCTTTAATAATGATGAGTGACCACTAGACGTGGCAGTAATGTAAATACTGCCTTTTTTTCTGAAAAGGCAGTGTTTACCGTAAACAGCTTGTAGAGACATGCTATGGACACCAGAACTACTACGTTTAGCTGTTGTGGTTCTGGTGACTATAGTGTCCCTTAATATAGAGAAAAAAGGAATCAGCACAAAAGTATCAAATAAAATGCCTGTATCATTATTCTAAAAATTTAAAAAGCACAATTTCTGACACAAATATATAGTATTTTGCAGATTATTATATATATATTTTTTTTACAATGTGCAGATAGTACTGTACTACTAACCCCTCCATCCACCCCTACATACAGGGTAATACAGCGCCTCATACCTCTTACATCCAGTGATGTCTCTTTGATGTTGATGTTCTCTTTCCTCATCTTCTCCTTTCAGACCTTCAGACCAGACCACCATTTTTCAGCCATTTCTCGTCTCTGCAGTTTGACAAACAAAATCTTAGTTTACTACTTTTCCATCATCCTCTCATCTTCTGGACAAATCATCCTACCACCCCCAATACTGTGCCGCTGTGCTCCCCAATACTATACTGCAGAAACAGATAAACCCCCTGATAATAGTAGTACCAAGCAAATAGTGCCCTTCAATAATTATTGGCACACAGTGCCCTAAAATAAATGCGCCCATCAAATACTGCCCCTGATACTAATAGTGTAAACATAACGTCCCCCAAAAATAATTGTGGTAAGCTGATACTGTGCCAAGGTGCCCCCACAGTAGTAGTGCTCCCAAAAGTCCCACCAATAGGAATAATTCTCTGCTAGAGCACACATGGTAGTAATAGCGCTCCTACAGTGCCCCCAACATGTCCCCACTGTGCCCCAGAAGTAATAATGCTCCCATAGTGCCCATACTAGTAATCATGTTCCCCATAGACCTCCAGTAGTAATAAAGCCCATCATAATGCCCCCCAGTAGTAATAATTCTCTTTATAATGTGCCAGTACAAAAAATACCCCCTTTTAATGCCCCCAGTTGAGCTAATGTCCCCATAGTGCCCCCATAATGTGCCAGTATAAAATACCCCTATATAGTGCCCCCAGTAAATGTCCCCATAGTGCTTCTCTCCCCCTTTCTTCCTAGTGCCCCCCATAATGTACCAGTATAAAATGCCCTATATATAGTGCCCCAGTAGATGCCCTCAGTGTCCCCCATAATTTGCAAGTATAAAATACCCCTTCTTAGTGCCCCCCATAGATGAGCCCATAGTACTCCTCACTCCCCTTCCCCATAATACCCACCATAATGTGCCCCAGTATAAAATGCCCCTACACAGAGACCCCCATATAAAATACCCCTCCTTTGTGGCCTCAGTAGAAGCCCCCATAGTGTTACTCTCCCCCCTTCCCCGATATAAAATACCCCTTCTTTGTGGCCCCCATAGTGCCCCCAATAATGTGCCAGTAAGAAGTGCCCCCATAGATGCCCCTACAGTGCCCCCCAATAATGTGCCAGTAAGATATACCCCCATAGATGCCCCCAATAATGTGCCAGCAACAAGTGCCCCCATAGATGCCCCCCAATCGTGTGCCAGTAACAAGTGCCCCTATAGATGCCCCCCAATCGTGTGCCAGTAACAAGTGCCCCTATAGATGCCCCCCAATCATGTGCCAGTAGGTAGTACCATATAAAAAAAATAAACACTTATACTTACCTCCATCAGGCTGGCAGCTATGCGATGAAGACCTCTTCCAGCTCAGGCGGCACAACAACATCATCGCACCGCCTGCACCAGCCTATCAGAGGAATGGGGAGACGCCTCTCCCTACCCTGCCCCGACGCAGCACATCTATCTGTATTGCTGTCCTGAGGATGGCGATACAGGTTACTATGGAGATGAGCGCTCACCTCCCTGTGCCCTGCCGCCGTGAGGCTCATTTGCATATTTTAAAAGTTAATTTTCTGGACGAACGGCGGCATGTAGGCAGATAAAAGTTACACAGTTATGTACTGCACATCGCTAATGTCCGCCAGCTACATAACTAATTTTGCCGGATGATTGAGCGATTGCTAGTTCATCGGGCATTTTGAGGCAGTATTAGACTGCCATATAATAGCGATCATCTGACAGAAATATGGCAGTCTAAGGCTACATGCACACGAACGTTGTTTGTTTCTGTGTCCATTCCGTAATTTTTGCAGATAGGATGCGGACCCATTCATTTCAATGGGTCCGCAAAAAATGCGGAGAGCACACAGAGTGCTCTCCGCATCAGTATGTCCGTTCCGTAGCCCCGCAAAAAAATTTGAACATGTCCTATACTTGTCCGTTTTAGGCATTGTTACAATGGATCCGCAAAAAAAAAAACGGATGGCATAAGGATATCATACGGACCGCAAAACACATACGGTCGTGTGCATGTAGCCTAATACACACTTTACACTTGCTCATTATTTGTGCTTCTACCACATCAGCTTCATGGACTGCTCACTTGCTGCCTAATATACAGGGTGGGCCATTTATATGGATACACCTTAATAAAATGGGAATGGTTGGTGATATTAACTTCCTGTTTGTGGCACATTAGTATATGTGAGGGGGGAAACTTTTCAAGATGGGTGGTGACCATGGCGGCCATTTTGAAGTCGGCCATTTTGAATCCAACTTTTGTTTTTCAATAGGAAGAGGGTCATGTGACACATCAAACATATTGGGAATTTCACAAGAAAAACAATGATGTGCTTGGTTTTAACGTAACTTTATTCTTTCATGAGTTATTTACAAGTTTTGACAAACAAACGGATACTGGAAGCCTGTGCTAGCATTTCTCCTGCAGTGTTGCTATCAGTGTGTGAAGAGTGGGAGAAGAGGGTTGCATTGACAATCCAACACAATGGGCAGCACATTGAACACATTTTAATGGTGGTCAGAAACTTGTAAATAACTCATGAAAGAATAAAGTTATGTTAAAACCAAGCACACCATTGTTTTTCGTGTGAAATTCCCAATAAGTTTGATGTGTCACATGACCCTCTTCCTATTGAAAAAACAAAAGTTGGATTCAAAATGGCCGACTTCAAAATGGCCGCCATGGTCACCACCCATCTTGAAAAGTTTCCCCCCTCACATATACTAATGTGCCACAAACAGGAAGTTAACATCACCAACCATTCCCATTTTATTAAGGTGTATCCATATAAATGACCCACCCTGTATACCACCCCTTCACCGCGGCCATTATAATGAGGCAATCCATGCTATTCTCTTGTTCACCTGTCAGTAGTTTTCAGAGAAAAGGTTTTTTTTGAGATTTTTTAACTGATGACCTAACCTGAGATTGGGGGAAATTGGCATGCAGTTCCGGACTTTGCTGCCGGATTGCAAAATGGATTGCGGAAAGTTTTCGGAGCTGACTTGCTTTGTTAATATTGTCATTTATTGTGATGATCAAAGGGTTTGTGCCACAAAAATACTCTACATTTTTCAAGCCAGCACCTGGATCTGAATACTTTTGTAATTGCAGGTAATTAAACATTTAGTGTAGCCACTGAGTTATCCAATATGTATTGGTCTAGCGCCACCTACTGTTTGTTCTTTTCCTTATTTCTCTGTCCAACTTAGTAACATTGCTGAGGTGGTCGCTCATGCTCAGTTCCATTCTTCAACCGCCACTGATCGTATCTACCATTAGAAGCTGCGACAGTTACAGGCAGAGAGCTGCAAAAGAAAGGACACCCCTCTAAGGCCTTATGCACACGGACGTATATTGTTTACGTGTTCGTTCCATTTTTTTAAGGATAGGATGCAGACCCATTCATTTCAATGGGTCCGCAAAAAATGAGGACAGCACACCATGTGCTGTCCGCATCAGTACGTGCATTCCATAGCCCCGCAAAAAAGATAGAACATGTCCTATTCTTGTCCGTTATGTGGTTATGGTTATTCATGAGTTCCTGCTCTCCTGCCCACCTGCTGACAGTCTTCTACCTAGTTTTCTCTCTTTCTCTCTAGGAGAGAACTGCCAATCATCAGCAGGTGGGCGAGAGAGCAGGAGATTAGGAATAACCATGACTCTTCTCAGGTAGATTTGACTCTTTTCAATGCCCAGTCTGCAATGATTATGATGCTGGTTCTCGGCAACCACTTACTTTTAGCTGATGTGTGACACACCGCTGAAATCAGCATGTCTGTCATTACTTTATGCTGCCCTCAGTACGGTCAGCATAAAGTTGATTACAGGTTCCCTTTAAAGGGCATGGACAGATGTGAGGCATTTTTTTTAATTTTGGGGTATAATTTTTCAGTTGGTCTTTATTAAACATTTTTAATAGTCTCTCTTCTATATATATTTTTTCACTGCGACTGCAGACTGTTCCTTCTCCTTCCCAGTGAAATCCCTCAAAGAGCTGCTCTTGATCTGTAGCCCCTATCTCTAGTCCCTGACAGCTCATAGAAAATTATTTCAAGAGTCCCTGTACTTTCACACAATTTCATTTCATTGAATATAGAATGGTGTGACTAGCAAATTTCTATATCACTTCATTAAAAAAATATGCCTGCATCCACCTGGAAAAAATGTAAAGTCATAGCCAGAGGCACAGAAAATGGCTCACAAGAAATGGGGGCATGTCAGAGCTAGCTGAGCCCCTGAGCTTGGTAAAAAAAAAAACTGCTTCTGCACAGCTTTTGGAGATTATAGGAGTCTCCTGTGTATCTGTGTGATTTCCCCCCTCCTTGTTTGTTCTGTGAGCTCCGAAGCTGAAAACAAACATAGTGGGAAATAATACAGTGCTGGCAGATTCTACAGAAGAGAGACGCCTCCTGCTTCTGATTGAAATGCAGCTAGCTGTGCAACTGAAGCAGAGAATAATATGGCTGAGGAAGACATTAGGGAAGCCCAAAAAAGACCTGTTCCTTCACAGTTATAATTGTACAAAGAAGCACAGCCATTATGCAAACTTTTTTTTAAAACTCAGGTACACTTTTAGGTAAATCCGTATCAAACCGATAAGAATTTAGCTTACATGAGTGTGTATCAGAGGTAAGGGCTACAGACTGAGTGGTCAGAGCAGCTCTCTGACTCTCTAATGGGTTTCATTAAGAAGGAGAAGGAACAGTCTACAGATGTGGGGAAACTGAAAGCTGTAGAGGAAAAACTGTTGAAAATTTGTAATAATAATCAACTGGAGAAAATATTTTAGCCAAGCAATAATGCCCCCAAGGTGTCCATAGTCTTTAAAGATATGACAAACTGGACATAAAGCTGGCCATACATTTCAGATAATGATCGGCCGTCAATATGTATTTTTGGCCGATGAATGTATTTTTGCCAGACAAGAGCTTGTTCACACTAGTTTTTCAAACAACAGTCGGCTGAAATGGCCAAAATCTGCCAAATTTAATCTTATTTGTATGGCCACCTTAAGTCAGGTAATTAAGTCAGACAATAGACCGTGGCTACAGGATGTCATGATAATGGGGGAATTGATAAAGAAGCATATAAATGAATGCATGCAATGTCATCTCCTTACTTCAGTGTCTATGACGGCAGAGGTTCATTCTGAAGCTGTGGACAGAAAGACTTTTCATCCATGGTCGGTGGTGTTGTACTGCAGCCATGGTGCATGAGATCTGCGTAAGCAGTGAAAACGGGTGAATTCATTGATGTCGTCGCCTTCTATTCATTTTCACGTACAGACGTTTTTGTGCCACTGCTCAGCTGTTGCTTAGAGACGTATGTGAAGTGTGTTTTCTACTAGGACTTTCCCTAGTTTCATACCATTGCTATGGCTACTACATTGTAAGAGGCTGCAGTAGGTGGGCTTGAACTCTTAGGGAGTAGACATTAGTCTGTATCAGGGATCTCCAACCAAAACTACAACTCCCAGGTTTTTCTGAGATTTTAATACTGATGGCCTGTCCTCTGGATAGGTCACCAGTATCTGATCGGTTAGGGTCTGACACCTGGGACCCCTGCAAATCAGACTTTCTGTGGAGCATCTTCTTGCGGCTTAACCTGGGTCAGTGACGTCACCAGTCATTGGTCACGTGGCCTAGGTGTAGCTCAGTCCCATTGAAGTGAATGGGATTGAGGTGTGAAACTAAGCACAGTCGCTTTACAATGCACGGCGCTGTGAGGAGGCAGCTATGCTCACTAGAGCGCCCCAGTTTTCTCACACAGCTGATCGGCATGGACCCCCACCGATCAGATACCGATGACCTATTATCATTATTTATTATTATTATTTATTATTAAAGTGTTATTCATCCCATGGTGCTTTACATATGAAAAGAGGTGTACATAAGTGTAAAAGCGAGGGTTTTAATTTGTTCTTCCCCTTTAATGAGATGAAGTTATTTAGTGTTGTGTATAAATGGCCACATTTCTGCAGTACGAGGTAAATGTACATGCGTACTGACCTTTAAGTGGGACTAGGAGGGGCCAAGAGAGTAGAAAATACTTAGGCGAAGATTTATCAAACTGGTGTAAATTAGAACTGGCTCAGTTGCCCATAGCAACAAATCTGATTCAACCTTTCATTTTTTACCGCTCCTTTGGAAAATAAAAATCTGTTCCGTTGTTCTGTGATCCGTTTCCGTTTTTGTTTCCGTATGTCTTCATTGATTTTTGGAGGATCACCAGACATGAAAAGTGAAAAAAAAATCTAAGTCAAGTTTGCCTTGCAAATGATAGGAAAAAAACAGACGCGGACGCGGATGACAATCTTGTGTGCCTCAGTGTTTTTTCACGGACCCATTGACTTGAATGGGTCCGCGAACCGTTGTCCGTGAAAAAAATAGGACAGGTCCTATTTTTTTGACGGACTGGAAACACGGATCACGGACGCAGATGACAAACGGTGCATTATCCGAGTTTTCAACGGACCCATTGAAAGTCAATGGGTCCGCAGAAAATCACGGAAAACAGAACAATGGACACGGAACACAACAACGACCGTTGTGTGCATCCGTGGCTGTTGTTCCGTTTTCCGTGATTTTCTGCGGACCCATTGACTTTCAATGGGTCCGTTGAAAACTCGGAAAATGCACCGTTGTTCATCCGCGGCCGTGATCCGTGTTTAGGCTATTTTCACACAGACAGATCCGCAGATCCGTCTGCATGAAAGCTTTTTCAGAGCTTAGTTTTCACTTTGTGAAAACTCAGATCCGACAGTATATTCTAACACAGAGGCGTTCCCATAGTGATGGGGACGCTTCAAGTTAGAATATACTACGAACTGTGTACATGACTGCCCCCTGCTGCCTGGCAGCACCCGATCTCTTACAGGGGGCTGTGATCCGCACAATTAACCCCTCAGGTGCCGGACCTGAGGGGTTAATTGTGCGTATCATAGCCCCCTGTAAGAGATCAGGTGCTGCCAGGCAGGAGGGGGCACACCCCCCTCCCTCCCCAGTTTTAAATTCATTGGTGGCCAGTGTGCCCCCCCTCCCTCCCCTGTATTACTGTACATTCATTGGTGGCCAGTGTGCCCCCCTCCCTCCCCTGTATTTAACTCATTGGTGGCCAGTGCGGCCCCCCTCCCCTGTATTACTGTACATTTATTGGTGGCCAGTGGGCCCCCCCTCCCTCCCCTGTATTACTGTACATTCATTGGTGGCCAGTGGGCCCCCCTCCCTCCCCCTGCTAATTAAAATCCCGCCCCCTATCATTGGTGGCAGCAGAGAGTTCCGATCGGAGTCCCAGTTTAATCGCTGGGACTCCAATCGGTAACCATGGCAACCAGGACGCTACTGCAGTCCTGGTTGCCATGGTTACGTAGCAATTTTTAGAAGCATTATACTTACCTGCGATGTCTGTGACCGGCCAGGCGCTCCTCCTACTGGTAAGTGACTGGTCTGTGCCATAAGCAATGCGCCGCACAGACCTTTCACTTACCAGTAGGAGGAGCGCCCGGCTGGTCACAGACAGCGAAGGTAAGTATAATGCTTCTAAAATTGCTAACTAACCATGGTAACCAGGACTGCAGTAGCGTCCTGGTTGCCATGGTTACCGATTGGAGTCCCAGCGATTAAACTGGGACTCTGATCGGAACTCTCCGCTGCCACTAATGATGGGGGGGGGATTTTAATTAGGAGGGGGAGGGAGGGGGGCCCACTGGCCACCAATGAATGTACAGTAATACAGGGGAGGAAGGGGGGGGCCCACTGGCCACCAATGAATGTACAGTAATACAGGGGAGGGAGGGGGGTCCGCACTGGCCACCAATGAATTTAAAACTGGGGAGGGAGGGGGGTGTGCCCCCTCCTGCGTGGCAGCACCTGATCTCTTACAGGGGGCTATGATACGGTACGGCACCTGAGGGGTTAATTGTGCGGATCACAGCCCCCTGTAAGAGATCGGGTGCTGCCAGGCAGCAGGGGGCAGTCATGTACACAGTTCGTAGTATATTCTAACTTGAAGCGTCCCCATCACTATGGGAACGCCTCTGTGTTAGAATATACTGTCGGATATGAGTTTTCACGATCTAACTCAAATCCGATGGTATATTCTAACATAGAGGCGTTCCCATGGTGATGGGGATGCTTCAAGTTAAAATATATCATCGGATTGGAGAAAACTCTGATCCGATGGTATAATAGGGACTCCTGACTTTACATTGAAAGTCAATGGGGACGGATCCGTTTGCAATTGCACCATATTGTGTCAACGTCAAACGGATCCGTCCCCATTGACTTGCATTGTAAGTCAGGACGGATCCGTTTGGCTATGCACAGCCAGGCGGACACCAAAACGATTTTTTTTTCATGTCCGTGGATCCTTGTCACGGAACCATGAACCAGACGTACAACAAGAGATAAGTGAAAATAAGAAGGCTTTATTGAAAATAAAGCTGTAAAGCAAAAGTCCAAACGGATGGTGAAACCGAGCAGAGTCTTTGCGAAGCCAGAGGTCAGGAACCAGAAGGGTAGTCAGACGAAGCCAGGATCAGGAACCAGCAGGGTAGTCAGACGAAGCCAGGATCAGGAACCAGCAGGGTAGTCAGACGAAGCCAGGATCAGGAACCAGCAGGGTAGTCAGACGAAGCCAGGATCAGGAACCAGAAGCAGCAGCAGTCTTAGAAGCATGTGAACACAAGAGGACCAAGCAAGGAACTGAAGCCACAGACCTCCTATATATATGAGCTAGGCATCCAGCTCCTCCCAGGGGAAGGAGGAGCCGCAGGGTGGAAGGCTACAAGAAACCCAGAAACCAAGATGGCCGCCAGCACATGTCAAACGAAGGAGAGCAGCAAGCAGGTAAGACCATGACAGTACCTCCCCCTCAAGGGCCCCTCCTCCGCGGAGCACAAAACAGTTTCTGAGGGAAGCGTGCGTGGAAGGCTCGGAGCAAGGCAGGAGCATGGACATCTGCGGAGGGAACCCAGGAACGCTCCTCTGGACCATAACCACGCCAATGGACCAAAAACTGCAACCGACCGCGGACCAGGCGTGAGTCCAGGATATTGCTCACCTCATATTCCTCACGATTGCCCACTTGGACCGGACGAGGCCGAGGAACCGAGGAAGTGAAACGATTACACACCAGTGGCTTCAACAGGGAGACATGAAACACGTTGGAGATCCGCATGCCAGGAGGAAGCGCAAGGGCATAGGCTACCGGGTTTACCCTGCGAAGCACTCGGAAGGGACCAACAAAGCGAGGCGCCAGCTTGGGAGTGGGCACTCGAAGGTTGAGGTTGCGGGTGGACAACCATACACGGTCTCCGACCTGGTAGGAAGGAGCAGGCGCTCGTCTGCGATCAGCCTGGAGTCTCTGGCGCTGCGCAGAGACCTCAAGGGACTTCTGGATCTGTACCCAAGAAGCACGTAGGACGGAAAGGTGATCCTCCACAGCCGGAATATCCTGGGGAGAGAATACCTCCGGTAACACGGCAGGTTGGAACCCATAATTGGCCATGAAGGGAGACGTCCCAGAGGAAGAGTTCACCGCCGTGTTCCTGGCAAACTCAGCCCAAGGCAGGAGGTCAACCCAATTGTCTTGGTGATCGGAGACATAACAACGAAGGAATTGCTCCAAGGCCTGATTGGATCGTTCTGCGGCCCCATTGAACTGAGGGTGGTAGGCCGAGGAGAAGGAGAGATGAATCCCCAACTGGGAGCAAAAGGCGCGCCAGAACCTGGACACAAACTGACTCCCCCGATCCGACACAATCTCCTTAGGCAAACCGTGCAACCGGAAGACCTCCCTGGCAAAAATCGTGGCCAACTCTTGTGCAGAGGGTAACTTCTTGAGAGGAACACAGTGGCACATTTTGGAAAACCGATCCACAATCATGAGAATGACCGTATGGCCTCGGGATGCAGGGAGGTCCACAATGAAATCCATCCCCAGGTGTGACCATGGGCGCTCCCCGGTAGCTATGGGTTGCAGAAGGCCCAACGGAAGGTGCCGAGGGGACTTACTCTGGGCACAAACGGAGCATGCCGCTACATATGCGGCGATGTCGGAACGTAGGGAAGGCCACCAGAACAGACGTGAAACAGCCCAGGACAGCTGATTCTTTCCAGGATGCCCCGCGGTCTTGGAGTTATGGTAAGTTCGCAACAACCGAGTGCGCAACTCCTCAGGCACAAAACATCTGCCGTTGGGTCTCCCAGAGGGAGCACCAGATTGAGCCGCCAAAATCTGCTCACCCAGGGGAGAGGTCAGGCTGGTGCGAATGGCGGCCAGGATCTGATTCGGAGGTATGACCGAAGTCGGAATCGACTCCTCCCTGGACAGCTCGGAGTACTGCCGTGATAAGGCATCCGCCCTGATGTTCTTGGAACCGGGTAGGTAGGAGACCACGTAATTAAAACGTGACAAGAACAGAGCCCATCTGGCCTGACGTGGTGTCAATCTCTTGGCCTCAGAAAGGTAGGTCAGATTCTTGTGGTCCGTCAGGATGAGAACCGGAACCACCGAACCCTCGAGCAAGTGCCTCCATTCTTTAAGGGCCTGCACGATGGCCAATAACTCCCTGTCACCAATCTGATAGTTGCACTCCGCGGAAGACAGTTTCCGGGAGTAAAACCCACAAGGAAGCAGAGGACCCTCTGGTGTTCTACGCTGAGACAGAAGGGCGCCTACTCCCGTCTCAGACGCGTCCACCTCGAGGACAAAGGGCAACCCAGGGTTGGGATGCGACAGAATCGGAGCCGACACAAAGGCGGACTTTAGGGCCTCAAAAGCTCGGATGGCCTCGAGCGGCCAGACCTGGGAATTACTGCCCTTCCTGGTCAGATCCGTGAGAGGCTTGGCCAGCATGGAAAAGTCCCTGATGAACTTCCGATAATAATTGGCGAAGCCCAAAAAGCGCTGCAGGGAACGAAGACCACTGGGCTGGGGCCACTGTAAGACAGCCGAAACCTTCTCAGGATCCATGGAGAACCCCTCAGCGGAAATGATGTAACCTAAGAAGGTTACCTGGGATCGGTGAAATTCGCATTTCTCAAGCTTACCGAACAGCTTGTTCTCTCGTAACCGTTGCAACACTCGTCTGACATCCAGAATGTGGGCCTCCATGGATTCAGAATATACCAAGATGTCATCCAAATAGACTACCACACACTGCTGCAACAGGTCACGGAAAACATCGTTGATGAATTCCTGAAAGACTGCGGGCGCATTGCACAACCCAAAGGGCATAACCAAGGATTCGTAATGACCGGTCCTGGTGTTAAACGCGGTCTTCCACTCATCGCCCGCCTTGATCCTTACCAGGTTATATGCCGCCCTCAGGTCGAGTTTGGTAAAGACCGTGGCCCCTTTAAGGCGATCGAACAGCTCGGAAATCAAGGGTATCGGGTAAGCGTTCTTGATCGCGATGCGATTGAGCCCCCTGTAATCGATGCAAGGCCTCAACTCACCGCCCTTCTTTTTCACAAAGAAAAATCCAGCCCCTGCCGGGGACGAAGATTTGCGAATGTGTCCGCGTGAAAGCGCCTCCCTCACGTACTCCTCCATGGCCTCATTCTCCGCTACCGACAGTGGATAGACTTTGCCACGAGGAGGAACGGCACCAGATTGTAACTCTATGGCACAATCGTATGGGCGGTGCGGAGGTAGGGCAACCGCGCGCACCTTATCGAATACATCCCGGTACTCCTCGTATTCAGGAGGCAACAGAGAGTCCGAGGAAGTACACAGCAACTTGACAGACCCATGGATGCAACTAGCCCCACACTGCGGTGACCACGAGAGGATCTCGACCGATCTCCAATCGAAAGTCGGATTATGCTTCTGGAGCCAGGGGTACCCCAAGACCACCGAGTAGTGTGGAGACGAAATAACCTGGAGGCAGACCGACTCTCTGTGAACAGCACCAATGGCTATCCCCACTGGAAGGGTCTCATGAGTCACGTGTGGCGGCAGAAGGGGTCTGCCGTCTATCGCCTCAAGAGCCAGTGGGGAACCTCGAGCCTGCAGAGGAATGGAATTGGCGGCAGCGAACACACTATCAATGAACAAACCACCAGCACCAGAGTCCACCAACGCCTGGGTCGTCACCGAGCCCCCGACCCAGGAGAGGACAACAGTGATCAGTGATTTGTCAACACGGGAACGAGGAGACTCCACCCAAGATCTGCCCCCGACAGGATCTCAGGGTACGAGCGTTTCCCGGACGGTTCGGACATGCCAACCGAAAATGCCCACCGAGACCACAGTACATGCATCGGCCCTCGCGTCTCCGGAGTACCCTCTCCCCCTCGGACAGGCGAGCAAACCCCAGCTGCATGGGTTCACCCCCAGACAAGTCATCCCCAGGAGGCGTGGGAGGAGAGGGAGGCACGGGTGGGACAGCAAACGTAGGCACCAATCTGTTAGAAGACCTCCGCAGGTTCTCCTTAAAGGAAGGTCTCTCCCTGAGTCTGGTGTCAATCAAAATCAGGAAAGAAATAAGAGACTCGAGCTCAACTGGTAGGTCCTTAGCTGCAACCTCATCCTTCAAGGCATCCGAGAGACCATGAGAGAAAGCAGCGACCAGAGCCTCATTATTCCAGCCCACCTCTGCTGCCAGGGTACGAAACTCAATGGCGTATTCAGCTACGGATCGTGAACCCTGTCTGATGGACATAAGTAGCTTCGCAGCAGAGGCAGCACGAGCCGGCACATCGAATACCTTCCGAAGAGAAGCAACAAAACCGGAAAACTCGGCAACCACCGGATTGTTGTTCTCCCATAAAGGGCTGGCCCAGGCCAAGGCCTTGTCCGAGAGCAGCGAGATCAAGAAGCCCACCTTTGATCTCTCAGTAGGAAAGGCATGTGGCAGCAACTCGAAATAAATGCCCACCTGGTTAAGGAAACCTCGGCACTGAGTTGGCTCTCCCCCAAAGCGCTGTGGAAGAGGGGCAGAACCGGTCATACCCCGAAACACCGCAGGCGCAACAACAGGTGTCGGGGTAGACTCTGGCGCAACAACCGGAGCGGCAGTAGGAGCGAGCCCAGGAGCGACAACCGACCCATCGGCAACGGGAGCGAAATGAGCCGTGCGTTCAAGCAGGGTTTGCAACGCCACAGCGAACCGACCCAACAGGTGATCCTGCTGATCAAGTCTGGCAACCAGCGTGGGTAGCGAGGATGGCCCTGTACCGTCAGAATTCATGGCTTGGTCCTAGTGTCACGGAACCATGAACCAGACGTACAACAAGAGATAAGTGAAAATAAGAAGGCTTTATTGAAAATAAAGCTGTAAAGCAAAAGTCCAAACGGATGGTGAAACCGAGCAGAGTCTTTGCGAAGCCAGAGGTCAGGAACCAGAAGGGTAGTCAGACGAAGCCAGGATCAGGAACCAGCAGGGTAGTCAGACGAAGCCAGGATCAGGAACCAGCAGGGTAGTCAGACGAAGCCAGGATCAGGAACCAGCAGGGTAGTCAGACGAAGCCAGGATCAGGAACCAGAAGCAGCAGCAGTCTTAGAAGCATGTGAACACAAGAGGACCAAGCAAGGAACTGAAGCCACAGACCTCCTATATATATGAGCTAGGCATCCAGCTCCTCCCAGGGGAAGGAGGAGCCGCAGGGTGGAAGGCTACAAGAAACCCAGAAACCAAGATGGCCGCCAGCACATGTCAAACGAAGGAGAACAGCAAGAAGGTAAGACCATGACAATGGTCTTACCTTCTTGCTGTTCTCCTTCGTTTGACATGTGCTGGCGGCCATCTTGGTTTCTGGGTTTCTTGTAGCCTTCCACCCTGCGGCTCCTCCTTCCCACTGGGAGGAGCTGGATGCCTAGCTCATATATATAGGAGGTCTGTGGCTTCAGTTCCTTGCTTGGTCCTCCTGTGTTCACATGCTTCTAAGACTGCTGCTGCTTCTGGTTCCTGATCCTGGCTTCGTCTGACTACCCTGCTGGTTCCTGATCCTGGCTTCGTCTGACTACCCTGCTGGTTCCTGATCCTGGCTTCGTCTGACTACCCTGCTGGTTCCTGATCCTGGCTTCGTCTGACTACCCTTCTGGTTCCTGATCTCCGGCCTCTCAAAGACTCTGCTTCGGTTTCACCATTCGTTTGGACTTTTGGTTTACAGCTTTATTTTCAATAAAGCCTTCTTATTTTCACTTATCTCTTGTTGTACGTCTAGTTCATGGTTCCGTGACATTAGGACCAAGCCATGAGTTCTGACGGTACAGGGCCATCCTCGCTACCCATGCTGGTTGCCAGACTTGATCAGCAGGATCACCTGTTGGGTCGGTTCGCTGTGGCGTTGCAAACCCTGCTTGAACGCACGGCTCATTTCGCTCCCGTTGCCGATGGGTCGGTTGTCGCTCCTACTGCCGCTCCGGTTGTTGCGCCAGAGTCTACCCCGACACCTGTTGTTGCGCCTGCGGTGTTTCGGGGTATGACCGGTTCTGCCCCTCTTCCACAGCGCTTTGGGGGAGAGCCAACTCAGTGCCGAGGTTTCCTTAACCAGGTGGGCATTTATTTCGAGTTGCTGCCACATGCCTTTCCTACTGAGAGATCAAAGGTGGGCTTCTTGATCTCGCTGCTCTCGGACAAGGCCTTGGCCTGGGCCAGCCCTTTATGGGAGAACAACAATCCGGTGGTTGCCGAGTTTTCCGGTTTTGTTGCTTCTCTTCGGAAGGTATTCGATGTGCCGGCTCGTGCTGCCTCTGCCGCGAAGCTCCTTATGTCCATCAGACAGGGTTCACGATCCGTAGCTGAATACGCCATTGAGTTTCGTACCCTGGCAGCAGAGGTGGGCTGGAATAATGAGGCTCTGGTCGCTGCTTTCTCTCATGGTCTCTCGGATGCCTTGAAGGATGAGGTTGCAGCTAAGGACCTACCAGTGGAGCTCGAGTCTCTTATTTCTTTCCTGATTTTGATTGACACCAGACTCAGGGAGAGACCTTCCTTTAACCACCTCAGCCCCCAGTGCTTAAACACCCTGAAAGACCAGGCCACTTTTTACACTTCTGACCTACACTACTTTCACCGTTTATTGCTCGGTCATGCAACTTACCACCCAAATGAATTTTACCTCCTTTTCTTCTCACTAATAGAGCTTTCATTTGGTGGTATTTCATTGCTGCTGACATTTTTACTTTTTTTGTTATTAATCGAAATTTAAAGATTTTTTTGCAAAAAAATGACATTTTTCAATTTCAGTTGTAAAATTTTGCAAAAAAAACGAGATCCATATAGAAATTTTGCTCTAAATTTATAGTTCTACATGTCTTTGATAAAAAAAAAATGTTTGGGTAAAAAAAAAATGGTTTGGGTAAAAGTTATAGCGTTTACAAACTATGGTACAAAAATGTGAATTTCCGCTTTTTGAAGCCGCTCTGACTTTCTGAGCACCTGTCATGTTTCCTGAGGTTCTACAATGCCCAGACAGTACAAACACCCCACAAATGACCCCATTTCTGAAAGTACACACCCTAAGGTATTCGCTGATGGGCATAGTGAGTTCATAGAACTTTTTATTTTTTGTCACAAGTTAGCGGAAAATGATGATTTTTTTTTTATTTTTTTTTTTCTTACAAAGTCTCATATTCCACTAACTTGTGACAAAAAATAAAAAGTTCTATGAACTCACTATGCCCATCAGCGAATACCTTGGGGTCTCTTCTTTCCAAAATGGGGTCACTTGTGGGGTAGTTATACTGCCCTGGCATTCTAGGGGCCCAAATGTGTGGTAAGGAGTTTGAAATCAAATTCAGTAAAAAAATGACCTGTGAAATCCGAAAGGTGCTCTTTGGAATATGGGCCCCTTTGCCCACCTAGGCTGCAAAAAAGTGTCACACATCTGGTATCTCCGTACTCAGGAGAAGGTGGGGAATGTGTTTTGGGGTGTCATTTTATATATACCCATGCTGGGTGAGAGAAATATCTTGGCAAAAGACAACTTTTCCCATTTTTTTATACAAAGTTGTCATTTGACCAAGATATTTATCTCACCCAGCATGGGTATATGTAAAAAGACACCCCAAAACACATTCCTCAACTTCTCCTGAGTACGGGGATACCAGATGTGTGACGCTTTTTTGCAGCCTAGGTGGGCAAAGGGGCCCATATTCCAAAGAGCACCTTTCGGATTTCACTCCTCATTTTTTCCTGAATTTGATTTCAAACTCCTTACCACACATTTGGGCCCCTAGAATACCAGGGCAGTATAACTACCCCACAAGTGACCCCATTTTGGAAAGAAGACACCCCAAGGTATTCCGTGAGGGGCATGGCGAGTTCCTAGAATTTTTTATTTTTTGTCACAAGTTAGTGGAAAATGATGATTTTTTTTTTTTTTCATACAAAGTCTCATATTCCACAAACTTCTGACAAAAAATAAAAACTTCCATGAACTCACTATGCCCATCAGCGAATACCTTGGGGTCTCTTCTTTCCAAAATGGGGTCACTTGTGGGGTAGTTATACTGCCCTGGCATTCTAGGGGCCCAAATGTGTGGTAAGTAGGTAAATGACCTGTGAAATCCGAAAGGTGCTCTTTGGAATGTGGGCCCCTTTGCCCACCTAGGCTGCAAAAAAGTGTCACACATCTGGTATCTCCGTACTCAGGAGAAGTTGAGGAATGTGTTTTGGGGTGTCTTTTTACATATACCCATGCTGGGTGAGATAAATATCTTGGTCAAATGCCAACTTTGTATAAAAAAATGGGAAAAGTTGTCTTTTGCCAAGATATTTCTCTCACCCAGCATGGGTATATGTAAAATGACACCCCAAAACACATTCCCCAACTTCTCCCGATTACGGAGATACCAGATGTGTGACACTTTTTTGCAGCCTAGGTGGGCAAAGGGGCCCACATTCCAAAGAGCACCTTTCGGATTTCACAGGTCATTTTTTACAGAATTTGATTTCAAACTCCTTACCACACATTTGGGCCCCTAGAATGCCAGGGCAGTATAACTACCCCACAAGTGACCCCATTTTGGAAAGAAGAGACCCCAAGGTATTCGCTGATGGGCATAGTGAGTTCATGGAACTTTTTATTTTTTGTCACAAGTTAGTGGAATATGAGACTTTGTATGAAAAAAAAAATAAAAAAAAAAATCATCATTTTCCACTAACTTGTGACAAAAAATAAAAAATTCTAGGAACTCGCCATGCCCCTCACGGAATACCTTGGGGTGTCTTCTTTCCAAAATGGGGTCACTTGTGGGGTAGTTATACTGCCCTGGCATTTTCCAGGGGCCCTAATGTGTGGTAAGTAGGTAAATGACCTGTGAAATCCTAAAGGTGCTCTTTGGAATATGGGCCCCTTTGCCCACCTAGGCTGCAAAAAAGTGTCACACATGTGGTATCGCCGTATTCAGGAGACGTTGGGGAATGTGTTTTGGGGTGTCATTTTACATATACCCATGCTGGGTGAGAGAAATATCTTGGCAAAAGACAACTTTTCCCATTTTTTTATACAAAGTTGGCATTTGACCAAGATATTTCTCTCACCCAGCATGGGTATATGTAAAATGACACCCCAAAACACATTCCCCAACTTCTCCTGAGTACGGCGATACCAGATGTGTGACACTTTTTTGCAGCCTAGATGCGCAAAGGTGCCCAAATTCCTTTTAGGAGGGCATTTTTAGACATTTGGATACCAGACTTCTTCTCACGCTTTGGGGCCCCTAGAATGCCAGGGCAGTATAAATACCCCACATGTGACCCCATTTTGGAAAGAAGACACCCCAAGGTATTCAATGAGGGGCATGGCGAGTTCATAGAAATTTTTTTTTTTTGGCACAAGTTAGCGGAAATTGATATTTTTTATTTTTTTCTCACAAAGTCTCCCGTTCCGCTAACTTGGGACAAAAATTTCAATCTTTCATGGACTCAATATGCCCCTCACGGAATACCTGGGGGTGTCTTCTTTCCGAAATGGGGTCACATGTGGGGTATTTATACTGCCCTGGCATTCTAGGGGCCCTAAAGCGTGAGAAGAAGTCTGGAATATAAATGTCTAAAAAATTTTACGCATTTGGATTCCGTGAGGGGTATGGGGAGTTCATGTGAGATTTTATTTTTTGACACAAGTTAGTGGAATATGAGACTTTGTAAGAAAAAAAAAAAAAAATTCCGCTAACTTGGGCCAAAAAAATATCTGAATGGAGCCTTACAGAGGGGTGATCAATGACAGGGGGGGTGATCAATGACAGGGGGGTTGATCAATGACAGGGGGGTTGATCATCGACAGGGGGGTGATCAATGACAGGGGGGTGATCAGGGAGTCTATATGGGGTGATAACCACAGTCATTGATCACGCCCGTGTAAGGCTTCATTCAGACGTCCGGATGCGTTTTGCGGATCCGATCCATCTATCAGTGCATCCGTAAAAATCATGCGGACATCTGAATGGAGCTTTACAGGGGGGTAATCAATGACAGGGGGGTAATCAATGACAGGGGGGTGATCAGGGAGTCTATATGGGGTGATCACCACAGTCATTGATCATGCCCCTGTAAGGCTTCATTCAGACGTCCGGATGCGTTTTGCGGATCCGATCCATCTATCAGTGCATCCGTAAAAATCATGCGGACGTCTGAATGGAGCTTTACAGGGGGGTAATCAATGACAGGGGTGTAATCAATGACAGGGGGGTGATCAGGGAGTCTATATGGGGTGATCACCACAGTCATTGATCACGCCCCTGTAAGGCTTCATTCAGACGTCCGGATGCGTTTTGCGGATCCGATCCATCTATCAGTGCATCCGTAAAAATCATGCGGACGTCTGAATGGAGCTTTACAGGGGGGTAATCAATGACAGGGGGGTAATCAATGACAGGGGGGTGATCAGGGAGTCTATATGGGGTGATCACCACAGTCATTGATCATGCCCCTGTAAGGCTTCATTCAGACGTCCGGATGCGGTTTGCGGATCCGATCCATCTATCAGTGCATCCGTAAAAATCATGCGGACATCTGAATGGAGCTTTACAGGGGGGTAATCAATGACAGGGGGGTGATCACCACAGTCATTGATCATGCCCCTGTAAGGCTTCATTCAGACGACCGGATGCGTTTTGCGGATCCGATCCATGTATCAGTGCATCCGTAAAAATCATGCGGACATCTGAATGGAGCTTTACAGGGGGGTGATCAGGGAGTCTATATTGGGTGATCACCACAGTCATTGATCATGCCCCTGTAAGGCTTCATTCAGACGTCCGGATGCGTTTTGCGGATCCGATCCATCTATCAGTGGATCCGTAAAAATCATGCGGACGTCTGAATGGAGCTTTACAGGGGGGTAATCAATGACAGGGGGGTAATCAATGACAGGGGGGTGATCAGGGAGTCTATATGGGGTGATCACCACAGTCATTGATCACGCCCCTGTAAGGCTTCATTCAGACGTCCGGATGCGTTTTGCGGATCCGATCCATCTATCAGTGGATCCGTAAAAATCATGCGGACGTCTGAATGGAGCTTTACAGGGGGTTGATCAATGACAGGGGGGTAATCAATGACAGGGGGGTGATCAGGGAGTCTATATGGGGTGATCAGGGGTGATTAGGGGTGATCAGGGGCTAATAAGGGGTTAATAAGTGACGGGGGGGGTGTAGTGTAGTGTAGTGGTGCTTGGTGCTACTTTACTGAGCTACCTGTGTCCTCTGGTGGTCGATCCAAACAAAGGGGACCACCAGAGGACCAGGTAGCAGGTATATTAGACGCTGTTATCAAAACAGCGTCTAATATACCTGTTAGGGGTTAAAAAAAACACATCTCCAGCCTGCCAGCGAACGATCGCCGCTGGCAGGCTGGAGATCAACTCTCTTACCTTCCGTGCCTGTGTGCGCGCGTTCACAGGAAGTCTCGCGTCTCGCGAGATGACGCGTATATGCGTGACTGTGCGCAGGGCTGCCACCTCCGGAACGCGATCCTGCGTTAGGCGGTCCGGAGGTGGTTAAGGAGAGCCTGCGGAGGTCTTCTAACCCGTGCCTCCCTCTCCTCCCACGCCTCCTGGGGATGACTTGTCTGGGGGTGAACCCATGCAGCTGGGGTTTGCTCGCCTGTCCGAGGGGGAGAGGGTACTCCGGAGACGCGAGGGTCGATGCATGTACTGTGGCCTCGGTGGGCATTTTCGGTTGGCATGTCCGAACCGTCCGGGAAACGCTCGTACCTGAGATCCTGTCGGGGGCAGATCTTGGGTGGAGTCTCCTCGTCCCCGGTTTCCCGTGTTGACAAACCACTGATCACTGTTGTCCTCTCCTGGGTCGGGGGCTCGGTGACGACCCAGGCGTTGGTGGACTCTGGTGCTGGTGGTTTGTTCATTGATAGTGTGTTCGCTGCCGCCAATTCCATTCCTCTGCAGGCTCGAGGTTCCCCACTGGCTCTTGAGGCGATAGACGGCAGACCCCTTCTGTCGTCACACGTGACTCATGAGACCCTTCCAGTGGGGATAGCCATTGGTGCCGTTCAGAGAGTCGGTCTGCCTCCAGGTTATTTCGTCTCCACACTAC
Source organism: Bufo bufo (assembly GCF_905171765.1). Lineage (NCBI taxonomy): Eukaryota > Metazoa > Chordata > Amphibia > Anura > Bufonidae > Bufo > Bufo bufo. The sequence goes on along the minus strand of NC_053395.1, from coordinate 50,100,265 downwards.
TCGGTGGTCTTGGGGTACCCCTGGCTCCAGAAGCATAATCCGACTTTCGATTGGAGATCGGCCGAGATCCTCTCGTGGTCACCGCAGTGTGGGGCTAGTTGCATCCATGGGTCTGTCAAGTTGCTGTGTACTTCCTCGGACTCTCTGTTGCCTCCTGAATACGAGGAGTACCGGGATGTATTCGATAGGGTGCGCGCGGTTGCCCTACCTCCGCACCGCCCATATGATTGTGCCATAGAGTTACAACCTGGTGCCGTTCCTCCTCGTGGCAAAGTCTATCCACTGTCGGTAGCGGAGAATGAGGCCATGGAGGAGTACGTGAGGGAGGCGCTTTCACGCGGACACATTCGCAAATCCTCGTCCCCGGCAGGGGCTGGATTTTTCTTTGTGAAAAAGAAGGGCGGTGAGTTGAGGCCTTGCATCGATTACAGGGGTCTCAATCGCATCACGATCAAGAACGCTTACCCGATACCCTTGATTTCCGAGCTGTTCGATCGCCTTAAAGGGGCCACGGTCTTTACCAAACTCGACCTGAGGGCGGCATATAACCTGGTAAGGATCAAGGCGGGCGATGAGTGGAAGACCGCGTTTAACACCAGGACCGGTCATTATGAATCCTTGGTTATGCCCTTTGGGTTGTGCAATGCGCCCGCAGTCTTTCAGGAATTCATCAACAATGTTTTCCGTGACCTGTTGCAGCAGTGTGTGGTGGTCTATTTGGATGACATCTTGGTATATTCTGAATCCATGGAGGCCCACATTCTGGATGTCAGACGAGTGTTGCAACGGTTACGAGAGAACAAGCTGTTCGGTAAGCTTGAGAAATGCGAATTTCACCGATCCCAGGTAACCTTCTTAGGTTACATCATTTCCGCTGAGGGGTTCTCCATGGATCCTGAGAAGGTTTCGGCTGTCTTACAGTGGCCCCAGCCCAGTGGTCTTCGTTCCCTGCAGCGCTTTTTGGGCTTCGCCAATTATTATCGGAAGTTCATCAGGGACTTTTCCATGCTGGCCAAGCCTCTCACGGATCTGACCAGGAAGGGCAGTAATTCCCAGGTCTGGCCGCTCGAGGCCATCCGAGCTTTTGAGGCCCTAAAGTCCGCTTTTGTGTCGGCTCCGATTCTGTCGCATCCCAACCCTGGGTTGCCCTTTGTCCTCGAGGTGGACGCGTCTGAGACGGGAGTAGGCGCCCTTCTGTCTCAGCGTAGAACACCAGAGGGTCCTCTGCTTCCTTGTGGGTTTTACTCCCGGAGACTGTCTTCCGCGGAGTGCAACTATCAGATTGGTGACAGGGAGTTATTGGCCATCGTGCAGGCCCTTAAAGAATGGAGGCACTTGCTCGAGGGTTCGGTGGTTCCGGTTCTCATCCTGACGGACCATAAGAATCTGACCTACCTTTCTGAGGCCAAGAGATTGACACCACGTCAGGCCAGATGGGCTCTGTTCTTGTCACGTTTTAATTACGTGGTCTCCTACCTACCCGGTTCCAAGAACATCAGGGCGGATGCCCTATCACGGCAGTACTCCGAGCTGTCCAGGGAGGAGTCGATTCCGACTTCGGTCATACCTCCGAATCAGATCCTGGCCGCCATTCGCACCAGCCTGACCTCTCCCCTGGGTGAGCAGATTTTGGCGGCTCAATCTGGTGCTCCCTCTGGGAGACCCAACGGCAGATGTTTTGTGCCTGAGGAGTTGCGCACTCGGTTGTTGCGAACCTACCATAACTCCAAGACCGCGGGGCATCCTGGAAAGAATCAGCTGTCCTGGGCTGTTTCACGTCTGTTCTGGTGGCCTTCCCTACGTTCCGACATCGCCGCATATGTAGCGGCATGCTCCGTTTGTGCCCAGAGTAAGTCCCCTCGGCACCTTCCGTTGGGCCTTCTGCAACCCATAGCCACCGGGGAGCGCCCATGGTCACACCTGGGGATGGATTTCATTGTGGACCTCCCTGCATCCCGAGGCCATACGGTCATTCTCATGATTGTGGATCGGTTTTCCAAAATGTGCCACTGTGTTCCTCTCAAGAAGTTACCCTCTGCACAAGAGTTGGCCACGATTTTTGCCAGGGAGGTCTTCCGGTTGCACGGTTTGCCCAAGGAGATTGTGTCGGATCGGGGGAGTCAGTTTGTGTCCAGGTTCTGGCGCGCCTTTTGCTCCCAGTTTGGGATTCATCTCTCCTTCTCCTCGGCCTACCACCCTCAGTCCAATGGGGCCGCAGAACGATCCAATCAGGCCTTGGAGCAATTCCTTCGTTGCTATGTCTCCGATCACCAAGACAATTGGGTTGACCTTCTGCCTTGGGCTGAGTTTGCCAGGAACACGGCGGTGAACTCTTCCTCTGGGACGTCTCCCTTCATGGCCAATTATGGGTTCCAACCTGCCGTGTTACCGGAGGTATTCTCTCCCCAGGATATTCCGGCTGTGGAGGATCACCTTTCCGTCCTACGTGCTTCTTGGGTACAGATCCAGAAGTCCCTTGAGGCCTCTGCGCAGCGCCAGAGACTCCAGGCTGATCGCAGACGAGCGCCTGCTCCTTCCTACCAGGTCGGAGACCGTGTATGGTTGTCCACCCGCAACCTCAACCTTCGAGTGCCCACTCCCAAGCTGGCGCCTCGCTTTGTTGGTCCCTTCCGAGTGCTTCGCAGGGTAAACCCGGTAGCCTATGCCCTTGCGCTTCCTCCTGGCATGCGGATCTCTAACGTGTTTCATGTCTCCCTGTTGAAGCCACTGGTGTGTAATCGTTTCACTTCCTCGGTTCCTCGGCCTCGTCTGGTCCGAGTGGGCAATCATGAGGAGTATGAGGTGAGCAATATCCTGGACTCACGCCTGGTCCGCGGTCGGGTGCAGTTTTTGGACCATTGGCGTGGTTATGGTCCAGAGGAGCGTTCCTGGGTTTCCTCCGCAGATGTCCATGCTCCTGCCTTGCTCCGAGTCTTCCACGCACGCTTCCCTCAGAAACCGTTTTTTGCTCCGCGGAGGAGGGGCCCTTGAGGGGGAGGTACTGTCATGGTCTTACCTTCTTGCTGTTCTCCTTCGTTTGACATGTGCTGGCGGCCATCTTGGTTTCTGGGTTTCTTGTAGCCTTCCACCCTGCGGCTCCTCCTTCCCACTGGGAGGAGCTGGATGCCTAGCTCATATATATAGGAGGTCTGTGGCTTCAGTTCCTTGCTTGGTCCTCCTGTGTTCACATGCTTCTAAGACTGCTGCTGCTTCTGGTTCCTGATCCTGGCTTCGTCTGACTACCCTGCTGGTTCCTGATCCTGGCTTCGTCTGACTACCCTGCTGGTTCCTGATCCTGGCTTCGTCTGACTACCCTGCTGGTTCCTGATCCTGGCTTCGTCTGACTACCCTTCTGGTTCCTGATCTCCGGCCTCTCAAAGACTCTGATTCGGTTTCACCATTCGTTTGGACTTTTGCTTTACAGATTTATTTTCAATAAAGCCTTCTTATTTTCACTTATCTCTTGTTGTACGTCTGGTTCATGGTTCCGTGACACCTCCAAAAATCAAGTAAGACCCACGGACGAAAAAACGGTCACGGAACAACGGAAATCCGTTTTGCGGACCGCAAAGAAAAACATCCGTGTGCATGAGGCCTTACTTTACTATATATATATATATATATATATATATATATATATATATATATATACTCACCTAAAGAATTATTAGGAACACCTGTTCTATTTCTCATTAATGCAATTATCTAGTCAACCAATCACATGGCAGTTGCTTCAATGCATTTAGGGGGGTGGTCCTGGTCAAGACAATCTCCTGAACTCCAAACTGAATGTCAGAATGGGAAAGAAAGGTGATTTAAGCAATTTTGAGCGTGGCATGGTTGTTGGTGCCAGACGGGCCGGTCTGAGTATTTCACAATCTGCTCAGTTACTGGGATTTTCACGCACAACCATTTCTAGGGTTTACAAAGAATGGTGTGAAAAGGGAAAAACATCCAGTATGCGGCAGTCCTGTGGGCAAAAATGCCTTGTGGATGCTAGAGGTCAGAGGAGAATGGGCCGACTGATTCAAGCTGATAGAAGAGCAACGTTGACTGAAATAACCACTCGTTACAACCGAGGTATGCAGCCAGGGGCGTAGCTAGAAATGCATGGGCCCCATAGCAAAAAAAAATTATGGGCCCCCCCCCCGTGCCATCCACAGATCCCCCTTCCCTAAATAGTGCCATCCACAGATCCCCCTCCCCTAAATAGTACCATCAACAGATCCCCCTCCCCTAAATAGTGCCATCCACAGATCCCCCTCCCCTAAATAGTGCCATCAACAGATCCCCCTCCACTAAATAGTGCCATCCACAGATCCCCCTCCCCTAAATAGTGCCATCCACAGATCCCCGTCCCCTAAATAGTGCCATCCACAGATCCCCCTCCCCTAAATAGTGCCATCCACAGATCCCCCTCCCCTAAATAGTGCCATCAACAGATCCCCCTCCCCTAAATAGTGCCATCCACAGATCCCTCTCCCCTAAACAGTGCCATCCACAGATCCCCCTCCCCTAAACAGTGCCATCCACAGATCCCCCTCCCCTAAATAGTGCCATCAACAGATCCCCCCCTCCCCTAAATAGTGCCATACACAGATCCCCCTCCCCTAAACAGTGCCATCCACAGTATCAGGTGCCTTCCCCCCCCCCCCAGGTGCCAGTATCAGGTCAGGTACCAACCCCCCTCCCCCCATGTGCCAGTATCAAGTGCCCCCCGCTCCCCCCATGGCAGTAACAGTCGAGTATTAAAAAAAAACACTTCTACTTACCTCCATGTCAGCGATGCAGCCTCTTCCTGTATGTCCATATATGGAGTCAGTGCTTGTATTTCAGAAAAGGTTTCTGCTGGGATTCAAACCCACGACCTTCTGTATCAGAGGCAAAGCATCTAACCACAAAACCATAAGAGCCGGCTTGCTGCTGACTGAAAAGTTATGAGACTTCTATTGTTATAGCTGGCTAAGGGCTCTTTCACACTTGCGTTGTCCGGATCCGGCGTGCACTCCACTTGCCGGAATTACACTCCGGATCCGGAAAAACGCAAGTGTACTGAAAGCATTTGAAGATGGAACCGTCTTCCAAACGCTTTCAGAGTTACTATGGCACCCAGGACGCTATTAACCACCTCCGGACCGCTGTACGCACAGACGCGTCCTGGAGGTGGTTGATTTATTCCTCCTGGACGCGCCGGCGCGTCCTCTCGCGAGACGCGAGATTTCCTGTGAACGCGCGCACACAGGCGCGCGCGCTCACAGGAACGGAAGGTAAGAGAGTTGATCTCCAGCCTGACAGCGGCGATCGTTCGCTGGCAGGCTGGAGATGTGTTTTTTTTAACCCCTAACAGGTATATTAGACGCTGTTTTGATAACAGCGTCTAATATACCTGCTACCTGGTCCTCTGGTGGTCCCCTTTGTTTGGATCGACCACCAGAGGACACAGGTAGCTCAGTAAAGTAGCACCAAGCACCACTACACTACACTACACCCCCCCCCCCCGTCACTTATTAACCCCTTATTAGCCCCTGATCACCCCTGATCACCCCATATAGACTCCCTGATCACCCCCCTGTCATTGATTACCCCCCTGTCATTGATCACCCCCCTGTCATTGATCACCCCCCTGTAAAGCTCCATTCAGACGTCCGCATGATTTTTACGGATCCACTGATAGATGGATCGGATCCGCAAAACGCATCCGGACGTCTGAATGAAGCCTTACAGGGGCGTGATCAATGACTGTGGTGATCACCCCATATAGACTCCCTGATCACCCCCCTGTAAAGCTCCATTCAGATGTCCGCATGATTTTTACGGATGCACTGATAGATGGATCGGATCCGCAAAACGCATCCGGACGTCTGAATGAAGCCTTACAGGGGCATGATCAATGACTGTGGTGATCACCCCATATAGACTCCCTGATCACCCCCCTGTCATTGATTACACCCCTGTCATTGATCACCCCCCTGTAAAGCTCCATTCAGATGTCTGCATGATTTTTACGGATGCACTGATAGATGGATCGGATCCGCAAAACGCATCCGGACGTCTGAATGAAGCCTTACAGGGGCATGATCAATGACTGTGGTGATCACCCCATATAGACTCCCTGATCACCCCCCTGTCATTGATTACACCCCTGTCATTGATCACCCCCCTGTAAAGCTCCATTCAGATGTCCGCATGATTTTTACGGATGCACTGATAGATGGATCGGATCCGTAAAACGCATACGGACGTCTGAATGAAGCCTTACAGGGGCATGATCAATGACTGTGGTTATCACCCCATATAGACTCCCTGATCACCCCCCTGTCATTGATTATACCCCTGTCATTGATCACCCCCCTGTAAAGCTCCATTCAGACGTCCGCATTATTTTTACGGATCCACTGATAGATGGATCGGATCCGCAAAACGCATCCGGACGTCTGAATGAAGCCTTACACGGGCGTGATCAATGACTGTGGTGATCACCCCATATAGACTCCCTGATCACCCCCCTGTCATTGATTACCCCCCTGTCATTGATTACCCCCCTGTAAAGCTCCATTCAGACGTCCGCATTATTTTTACGGATCCACTGATAGATGGATCGGATCCGCAAAACGCATCCGGACGTCTGAATGAAGCCTTACAGGGGCGTGATCAATGACTGTGGTGATCACCCCATATAGACTCCCTGATCACCCCCCTGTCATTGATTACCCCCCTGTCATTGATTACCCCCCTGTAAAGCTCCATTCAGACGTCCGCATTATTTTTACGGATCCACTGATAGATGGATCGGATCCGCAAAACGCATCCGGACGTCTGAATGAAGCCTTACACGGGCGTGATCAATGACTGTGGTTATCACCCCATATAGACTCCCTGATCACCCCCCTGTCATTGATTACCCCCCTGTAAAGCTCCATTCAGATGTCCGCATGATTTTTACGGATGCACTGATAGATGGATCGGATCCGCAAAACGCATCCGGACGTCTGAATGAAGCCTTACAGGGGCATGATCAATGACTGTGGTTATCACCCCATATAGACTCCCTGATCACCCCCCTGTCATTGATCACCCCCCCTGTCATTGATCACCCCCCCTGTCATTGATCACCCCCCCTGTCATTGATCACCCCCCCTGTCATTGATCACCCCCCTGTCATTGATCACCCCCCCTGTCATTGATCAACCCCCCTGTCATTGATCACCCCCCCTGTCATTGATCACCCCCCCTGTCATTGATCACCCCCCCTGTCATTGATCACCCCCCCTGTCATTGATCACCCCCCTGTCATTGATCACCCCTCTGTAAGGCTCCATTCAGACATTTTTTTGGCCCAAGTTAGCGGAATTATTATTTTTTTTTCTTACAAAGTCTCATATTCCACTAACTTGTGTCAAAAAATAAAATCTCACATGAACTCACTATACCCCTCACGGAATCCAAATGCGTAAAATTTTTTAGACATTTATATTCCAGACTTCTTCTCACGCTTTAGGGCCCCTAGAATGCCAGGGCAGTATAAATACCCCACATGTGACCCCATTTCGGAAAGAAGACACCCCCAGGTATTCCGTGAGGGGCATATTGAGTCCATGAAAGATTGAAATTTTTGTCCCAAGTTAGCGGAACGGGAGACTTTGTGAGAAAAAAATTAAAAATATCAATTTCCGCTAACTTGTGCCAAAAAAAAAAAATTTCTATGAACTCGCCATGCCCCTCATTGAATACCTTGGGGTGTCTTCTTTCCAAAATGGGGTCACATGTGGGGTATTTATACTGCCCTGGCATTCTAGGGGCCCCAAAGCGTGAGAAGAAGTCTGGTATCCAAATGTCTAAAAATGCCCTCCTAAAAGGAATTTGGGCACCTTTGCGCATCTAGGCTGCAAAAAAGTGTCACACATCTGGTATCGCCGTACTCAGGAGAAGTTGGGGAATGTGTTTTGGGGTGTCATTTTACATATACCCATGCTGGGTGAGAGAAATATCTTGGTCAAATGCCAACTTTGTATAAAAAAAATGGGAAAAGTTGTCTTTTGTCAAGATATTTCTCTCACCCAGCAAGGGTATATGTAAAATGACACCCCAAAACAAATTCCCCAACTTCTCCTGAATACGGCGATACCACATGTGTGACACTTTTTTGCAGCCTAGGTGGGCAAAGGGGCCCATATTCCAAAGAGCACCTTTAGGATTTCACAGGTCATTTACCTACTTACCACACATTAGGGCCCCTGGAAAATGCCAGGGCAGTATAACTACCCCACAAGTGACCCCATTTTGGAAAGAAGACACCCCAAGGTATTCCATGAGGGGCATGGCGAGTTCCTAGAATTTTTTATTTTTTGTCACAAGTTAGTGGAAAATGCTGATTTTTTTTTTTTTTTTCATACAAAGTCTCATATTCCACTAACTTGTGACAAAAAATAAAAACTTCCATAAACTCACTATGCCCATCAGCGAATACCTTGGGGTCTCTTCTTTCCAAAATGGGGTCACTTGTGGGGTAGTTATACTGCCCTGGCATTCTAGGGGCCCAAATGTGTGGTAAGGAGTTTGAAATCAAATTCTGTAAAAAATGACCTGTGAAATCCGAAAGGTGCTCTTTGGAATATGGGCCCCTTTGCCCACCTAGGCTGCAAAAAAGTGTCACACATCTGGTATCTCCGTACTCAGGAGAAGTTGGGGAATGTGTTTTGGGGTGTCATTTTACATATACCCATGCTGGGTGAGAGAAATATCTTGGCAAAAGACAACTTTTCCAATTTTTTAATACAAAGTTGGCATTTGACCAAGATATTTCTCTCACCCAGCATGGGTATATATAAAATGACACCCCAAAACACATTCCCCACCTTCTCCTGAGTACGGAGATACCAGATGTGTGACACTTTTTTGCAGCCTAGGTGGGCAAAGGGGCCCATATTCCAAAGAGCACCTTTCGGATTTCACAGGTCATTTTTTACAGAATTTGATTTCAAACTCCTTACCACACATTTGGGCCCCTAGAATGCCAGGGCAGTATAACCACCCCACAAGTGACCCCATTTTGGAAAGAAGAGACCCCAAGGTATTTCGTGATGGGCATAGTGAGTTCATAGAAGTTTTTATTTTTTGTCACAAGTTAGTGGAATATGAGACTTTGTAAGAAAAGAAAAAAAAAATAAAAAATCATCATTTTCCACTAACTTGTGACAAAAAATAAAAAGTTCTATGAACTCACTATGCCCATCAGCGAATACCTTAGGGTGTGTACTTTCCGAAATGGGGTCATTTGTGGGGTGTTTGTACTGTCTGGGCATTGTAGAACCTCAGGAAACATGACAGGTGCTCAGAAAGTCAGAGCTGCTTCAAAAAGCGGAAATTCACATTTTTGTACCATAGTTTGTAAACGCTATAACTTTTACCCAAACCATTTTTTTTTTACCCAAACATTTTTTTTTTATCAAAGACATGTAGAACAATAAATTTAGAGCAAAATTTATATATGGATGTCGTTTTTTTTGCAAAATTTTACAACTGAAAGTGAAAAATGTCATTTTTTTGCAAAAAAATCGTTAAATTTCGATTAATAACAAAAAAAGTAAAAATGTCAGCAGCAATGAAATACCACCAAATGAAAGCTCTATTAGTGAGAAGAAAAGGAGGTAAAATTCATTTGGGTGGTAAGTTGCATGACCGAGCAATAAACCGTGAAAGTAGTGTAGGTCAGAAGTGTAAAAAGTGGCCTGGTCTTTCAGGGTGTTTAAGCACTGGGGGCTGAGGTGGTTAAAGTCCTGGTTGCCATAGTAGGAGCGGGGAGCGGGGGAGCAGTATACTTACAGTCCGTGCGGCTCCCGGGGCGCTCCAGAGTGACGTCAGAGCGCCCCATGCGCATGGATGACGTGTCCAATGCGATCACATGATCCATGCGCTTGGGGCGCCCTGACATCACTCTGGAGCGCCCCAGGAGCCGCACGGACGGTAAGTACACTGCTCCCCCGCTCCCCACTACACTTTACCATGGCAACCAGGACTTTAGCGTCCCGGCAGCCATGGTAACCATTCAGAAAAAGCTAAATGTCGGCTCCGGCAATGCGCCGAAACGACGTTTAGCTTAAGGCCGGATCCGGATCAATGCCTTTCAATGGGCATTAATTCCGGATCCGGCCTTGCAGCAAGTGTTCCGGATTTTTGGCCGGAGCAAAAAGCGCAGCATGCTGCGGTATTTTCTCCGGCCAAAAAACGTTCCGTTCCGGAACTGAAGACATCCTGATGCATCCTGAACGGATTTCACTCCATTCAGAATGCATTAGGATAAAACTGATCAGGATTCTTCCTGCATAGAGCCCCGACGACGGAACTCTATGCCGGAAGACAAGAATGCAGGTGTGAAAGAGCCCTTAGTGCACATCTATACACATGACGGGTGCTCATATATACAGATATAGCAGAGCTGAGTGTGCTGGGATAGCTGTCATATAGAGATATAGCAGTGCTGGGTGTGTTGGGGCAGCTGTCATATGTATAGATGTACACTTAGCCAGCTATAACAGTAGAAGTGTCAAATTTTTTCAATCAGTTGCAATGCCTCCTTTATGGTTGTGCGGGTTAATGCTTTGCCACTGATACATTGGAGGTTGTGGGTTCAAATCCCAGACACATCAGGAGACTTTAGAATACAGTAAGATTAGATCACATTAGCGAGGGGGCCTGAACATTAAGACCGCTGCTGTGAAGGGGGCCCTGAACATTAAGACATCAATATTTAACTAGCTTGAAAATAAACTGTCGGGCCCCGAAGCAGCTGCTTCCCCGGTAGTTACGCCACCTCCTGGCTGCGTGTAGTGTCTGTGTGTGTTAATAAAAAATTTAAAAAACTGAATGCGGTCGGACGGGCCCCCAGTGGCGTAGGGCCCCATAGCCACTGCTATGGTTGCTATGGCAATCCCTACGCCACTGTATGCAGCAAAGCATTTGTGAAGCCACAACACGCCCAACCTTGAGGCGGATGGGCTACAACAGCAGAAGACCCCACCGGGTACCACTCATCTCCACTACAAATAGGAAAAAGAGGCTACAATTTGCACGAGCTCACCAAAATTGGACTGTTGAAGACTGGAAAAATGTTGCCTGGTCTGATGAGTCTCGATTTCTGTTGAGACATTCAAATGGTAGAGTCTGAATTTGGCAGAATGAGAACATGTATCCATCCTCTGATGGCTACTTCCAGCAGGATAATGCACCATGTCACAAAGCTCGAATCATTTTAAATTGGTTTCTTGAACATGACAATGAGTTCACTGTACTAAAATGGCCCCACAGTCACCAGATCTCAACCCAATAGAGCATCTTTGGGATGTGGTGGAACGGGAGCTTCGTGCCCTGGATGTGCATCCCTCAAATCTCCATCAACTACAAGATGCTATCCTATCAATATGGGCCAACATTTCTAAAGAATGCTATCAGCACCTTGTTGAATCAGTTAACTTGCATTGACTTCTACTGTTTAATACTGTGTAACTGCATTTTATATGTATGTTGTGATATATATCCTGTTAATTTGCACTGTGTTTTCACACCACTGTGGAAAGGGTTACTGAGTACGGAGATACTTGTGGGACTTTTTTTTAGCTAATAATGAGAAGCTGCTCACACCCCCTATTAGTATGGCTATCACTGCCTATTGACTTGAGAGTATACAGTAGCTACATAAAATGTTTTTTTTTACCATGTGGTAAAAAAGCAGTTGAAAACGACTATTTGGCTTTACCTCTTTGGTTTTGTGATCTGGTTTTTGGCCATGGAGTTTATTCAATTAAAATACATGTATATTACATTTAAAACCTGTAAAAAATTTATTGCAAATGATCATATCACAATACCACAGCAAACCCGGTAAAACTGAGTGAGGTTTTAAATACCTTTTTTTAATGCAATTTTGACAGTGTGGTTAAAAACATCTCATCTAAATACACTGCCCGTCCAAAAAAAAAATCGCCACCAAAAATATTTTGTTGGACCGCCTTTGGCTTTGATTACGGCACGCATTCGCTGTGGCATTGTTCGATAAGCTTCTGCATTGTCACAAGATTTATTTCCATCCAGTGTTGCATTGATTTTTCACCAAGATCTTGCATTGATGATGGTAGAGTCTGACTGCTGCGCAAAGCCTTCTCCAGCACATCCCAAAGATTCTCAATGGGGTTAGAGTCTGGACTCTGTGGTGGCCCATCCATGTGTGAAACCACTCTTTTGCAATTTCAGCCCGATGAATCCTGGCATTGTCATCTTGCAATATGCCCGTGCCATCAGGGAAGAAAAAATCAATTGATGGAATAACCTGGTCATTCAGTATGTTCAGGTAGTCAGCTGACCTCATTCTTGGAGCACATACTGTTGCTGAACCTAGACCTGACCAACTGCAGCAACCCCAGACCATAGCACTGCCCCCACAGGCTTGTACAGTAGGCACTAGGCATGATGGGTGCATCACTTCATCTGCCTCTCTTCTTACCCTGATGCGCCCATCACTCTGGAACAGGGTAAATCTGGACTCATCAGACCACATGACCTTCTTCCATTGCTCCAGAGTCCAATCTTTATGCTCCCTAGCAAATCGAAGCCTTTTTTTCTGGTTTGCCTCACTGATTAGTGGTTTTCTTGCGGCTACACAGCTGTTCAGTCCCATACCTTGAGTTCTCTTCGCATTGTGCGTGTGGAAATGCTCTTACTTTCACTATTAAACATAGCCCTGAGTTCTACTGTTGTTTTTCTTCGATTTGATTTCACCAAACGTTTAAGTGATCGCCGATCACGATCATTCAGTATTTTTTACCCCGCCACATTTCTTCTTCGAAAAGGATGGGTCCCCACTATCCTTCCAGTTTTTAATAATGCGTTGGACAGTTCTTAACCCAATTTTAGTAGTTTCTGCAATCTCCTTAGATGTTTTCTCTGCTTAATGCATGCCAATGATCTGACCCTTTTCAAACAGACTAACATCTTTTCCATGACCACGAGATGTATATTTCGACATGGTTGTTTAAGAAATCTCATTGCACCAGTTGGGGTTAGGCCTCATGCACACGACCGTTGTGTGCATCCGTGGCCGTTGTGCCGTTTTCCGTTTTTTTTCGCGGACCCATTGACTTTCAATGGGTCCGTGGAAAAAACGGAAAATGCACCGTTTGGCAGCCGCATCCGTGAGCCGTGTTTCAAGTTAAAATATACCATCGGATTGGAGAAAACTCCGATCTGATGGTATAAAAGGGACTCCAGACTTTACATTGAAAGTCAATGGGGACGGATCCGTTTGAAATGGCACCATATTGTGTCAACGTCAAACGGATCCGTCCCCTTTGACTTGCATTGTAATTCAGGACGGATCCGTTTGGCTCCGCACGGCCAGGCGGACACCAAAACGACTTTTTTTTCATGTCCGTGGATCCTCCAAAAATCAAGGAAGACCCACGGACGAAAAAACGGTCACGGATCACGGGAAAACGGAACCCCGTTTTGCGGACCGCAAAAAAAATACGGTCGTGTGCAGGAGGCCTTAAATAACTTGTTGCCAGCTGAAGATAATCGCCTATGCAGTAATTATCCAATAGTTGGTATTTGCTTAGTTAAATCCAGGTGGCGACTTTTTTTTTGGACAGGCAGTGTATATCCCTACATAGCTACCAGTAAAATATACACCTTATGATGCATCTCAATCAATGGATGGTGCATGCTAGGATTAGAAAAATAATAGCATGCAGAATACAGCTCTGATTTTCCCTCAAGATTCATTCACTCAAGCGAATGGGTCTGCAAGAAAAACAGACAAGACGTGGATATCATCTGTGACTGGTCTGTATAAAAATGCATCCACATTCATAGGCCGGAACACAAACTAGTTTAACATCACTTATTGGAATGAGTCCTAACTCTTAGGCCTCTTGCACGCGAACAGTTTTTTTTCCGTTTCCGTTCCGTTCTTTGCGCTCCGTATACGGTCTGTATATGGAACCATTCATTTGAATGGATCCGCAAAAAAAAAACAGAAGGTACTCCGTATGCCTTGCATTTCCGTATTTCCGTTTTTCCGTTCCATTTAAAGATAGAACATGTCCTATTATTGTCCGCATAACGGACAAGGATAGAACTGTTCTATCAGGGGCCTGCTATTCTGTTCCGCAAAAAACTGAATGCACACGGACGTCATCCGTATTTTTTGCGGATCCGTTTTTTGCGGACCACAAAATTCTGAAAAAGACATACGCCTTATTAGGTGTATGAGTTAAATCTCCTTGTAGCTACAATAAACACAAGTAAGTGATAAGGAGACATCAGAGCAGTCAGATGAGGAGAAAGGTGAAGCCAGTATATGACCCATATGTACGTTACCAACTAGTAGAGAGGATTTCTCTGCCTGTCACACAGCAGACCATCCCATAACTCACACACTGACATAAAGCTCCTCAGTATAAATAAAAACAAAACATAGCGGCCACAGAGTAAAGATGGCCATACACCTAGCAAGAGTTAGACCTTGTAAGGACACATGCAAATGAGGGCTGAGAAGCGAGAAGCGGCACTATGGTGAAAGAAATGGTTAGATTTATCTGTGAAGTGCCGTCCCCTCCTTCCTGACAGCCTAGGTAAGACTGGGTTCATACATTGTGTGCACATCGCTGTGTTTTGTCCCAATTTCAGAAAATCATGGCAAAAACTGCAACAGATATGATGCACCTACAATGAGTAAATTCGGCCTGTGTCCGTGGAAAATCCGTCCATGTTTCACCCATGAAGAATCAGTGTTTGATCTGTAGGTCTTTTTTTTTTGCCCTTCATGTCTCATCCGTATTCCACGGACACACATAGGCTGAAAATTAATCTCCAGAGCATCTCCTATCAGTATTCTGTGAAAAACCACTGACAGAGTGCGGATGGTTCTTCATGGACCCATAGACTTCAATGGGCGCGTTTGGTCCGCATCAAGGACCAAAGTGTTGCATGATTTTTCCACCACTAATGTGTGAACAAAACGCATTAAAATGAATGGGTATGTGTGCTATTCGTAATACACTGAAGTGTGAACGAGGCATAAGATAGTGGAAACTATCCTACTACAATTATACAGAAGGCCATCACACATGACCTTATCACACTGATCAACACTCAACTGTTATGTAATACCACTGGTCACCACTAGATGTCTGGATTTATCCAAGCTGCAGTAGCATCGCCCCTTGGAAGAAAAGAAGCAAATGCAAATAATTAAGATGCAAGGTAAATGTTACTGCAAATTTTTTTCTGCAAAAAATTCTAAAGTTGCCCTAAATTACAAGCCATAGATGATTAAAGTTTGTTGAAAGGTGATCCAGGACAAAGCAAATCCATTTAAAAGATGCTACACCAAGACCTAGGACTGGTTCATACACTTCTTTTATTTCTATGAAAATTATTGCATGTTCTCTGGGGGTTCCCTGCTTTTGGCAACCCCTACTTGTAAGAAGGGTCCCTTGAAAATAAGCTGATCACTAAGCATAGGATCCAAAGCCATCAGCTTATCATAGTGGACTGATCACTTCATAAAATTAATGACATCATACTGACAGGTCAGAGGTATTGAATGGTTGATGTCCGCGGGCTGAGACCCTCAATAATTACATTAAACGAAGGGGCCTAAGCGTTCATAATTTCTTTGAGCCTGTAGCTCTGATCACTCCCTGAAGAAAACCAAACAGAGATAAAAAGGATTCATCTGAGCATGTCTGGCCCTTTGTTATAGCAATTGGTGGGAGGTCTCAGCTCCCGAATCCAGCCAATGGAAATTTTGTAAATACCTCTGTGACATATGAAATGTTTTATGAAATGATAAAAATCTGGCGCTGCAAGGAAAGTGATCCATTTCTCTGCGACGCCACCACAGGTAAAGTTAAGCATTACATAATTTTCACTTAAATTAGTGGGTTGTGTACTACAGGACAGGGCAGGTCCTCCACAGCAAGAGACACTCTTTGTAGACACTCTCTATACAAGCTAATTCATGAAGATCCTGTACAGAGGACCAGGGGCAAGTTCATTGCCCAAGGCAGTGTCATCTAGGGAAAAGTGAGGGCTGGAGGCAAGGCCGGGGGCAATGAGCGCTTCTATTGTGGAATGACCGATGTCTCCCTGCCCCCTTGTTCCTTCTGAGAACCTTCAAGCCTAGTGCCGGTAGCTTATCAGAGGCCGGCGCAAGTGGCATGATGACGTCATCATTGCACCACCTGAGCCGGGCAGCATACAGCTCAGGACACAGACTACAAGAGGCCTGTGTCCTGCACTGTATCCTGACAACCGCAGGGAGGTAAGTATTCCAGTTTGTTATTTTTCTTTGGAAGAATGCTGTTGGGCCACTATGGGCACATTAGTTCTACTGGAGGCACTAAAAAAGGTCATTTCTTGTACTGGCACATGTTATAAGTGGAATTTTTGTACTGGCACATTATAAGGTGACATTTTTGTACTGGCACACATGATAAGGGGGGGGCTCTATGGGGACATTAGTTCTACTGGGGACACATTAAAACGGTGGATTTTTTTTACTGGTGTCACGCTTCAGTGTGGGAGGGAAACCTGCACCGAATGTAGGAGGGAAAGGGGTGAGGGGAAAAGGCCTGGAAACTAGGGAAAGTAGCCGGTTACCTCCTAGAGAAACCCTAATCAAAGTCCTTACTGATTGCAAGTATGAACTGACCCCGAAGGTATGTGAGTTCATACACCGGAACCTAAAGTCCGAACTTACCCTGTAGGACCCTAGTACTAATGTCAGGACAAGAGACAACCTGTTCTTCCAAACGGTAGAACGAACAGGAGCCTCCCTCAGGCCTAAAAACAAATGACAGGAAAAAGAGCAACACAAGAAAACCCACACAATAAACAAAAGGGGAAGAAGGCCCTTAACTTCAAATGGCTAGGGAAGCACAGGAACTCAGCCGAGATCCAAACACAGCACAGCATGGTGGGGGAAGCAACAATAAATAGGGAAGGTTAAATGACCACATAAGCAACACCTGAAGCAAGGGGTGTGGCCATTACCAGAAACAACACAGACACGAATTGATCCACAAGGAACCTGTCAGATCAAACCACATGTTGCCAGTCTCACTGATCTCTTGGCACCTGTCACGGGAACGTCCGTGACAACTGGCACATGTTATTAGGGGACACCCTGGTACAGTATCAGCTTAGCAAATATTTTTGAGAGACACTATGTTTACGACACATTTAGTGTCAGCGCCACTATTTGCTGGGCGCAGTTATTTTTGAGGGCACTGTGTGGCAATAATTATTGAAGGGGGCACTATCTGCATAGTACTAGTATTTTCTTGGGATTATCTGTTTCTGCAGAATAGTATTGAGGAGCACAGCAGACAAAGTATTGGGGGTGGCAGGATGGGGTGTTCAGAAGATGTGAGGATAATGGAAATGTAGGAATATGTTATTGTCAAACTCTGTAGAGACAAGAGATGGCTGAAAGAAATCATCATGGTGGTCTGGTCCGAATGAAGATGAGGAAAGAGAATGTCTACATCAGAGAAGACGTCACTGGATGTAAGAAATATGTGCTGCTCTATTACCCTGTATATTTTGTATCGCTGTATGTAATGTTTTGCAAGTATGTCTTAACAGTAGAGCTGGAGGAAAGGGTTTTAGGTTTCTGCAACACTTCCTGTGCTGCTGGCTGTGAAGGAGGAGAATAAGTGTTCCTCCATCCCTCCCAAAAACTAGGGTATGTGTTTGCTGTACAGAAGGATTCCAATCACTGGCCTCTGTGGTAACCTGCCTCAGTGATTGGCTGAGCAGGCATTTCCAACCAATTCCTGTGCATCAAACCAAGTCCAGGAAGGGCAGAGCAACAGTGCCCAGAGTAGCACTGGAACGGCACAAGCAGGGATAGGAAAAGTGAATAAAGTTCATTTTTGGTACAGATTTAGCTGCCATTACAAGCACTTTTTGGGGCTTATAAAGAAACACCATGAAATTCATTCAGTGTTTTTTCAGCTGACCTTTTTTTGGTCACATACTGTATATTTGTTCTTTTCAGGCATTTGTTTCCCTACAGCGAAGTCTATGATAAAATGCCTGAGTAAAAAAAAAAACTACAGCATGCTGCATTTTGAAAAACAGTTCACCAAATGTAAAGTGTAAGAAGGAACAAGGGGCCGTCATTGACGGAAGATACGTGTCACCGAGGTTCCTGGCCTCGGTGAGGTAAGAACCGGGTTTTTCCCTGAAGTGTCCGTTTTGCAGTTGCCGTCTGACACTTCAGCTGTTAGTATGGCTGTAAAGCCGATCCAGGCCGGATCTTATTGGGAGCAGCCAAAGAGCAGGGTGGGTGGCTGTTCCCCACGGTTCCAGGCTGGGTTTTGGCTGGGATATAAAAACCCAGCCAGCACGTTCAACTGGTGTGGATTATCCTCCATGACAGAGAAGCTGTGGAGTCTGTGTCTTGAGACCTGTGAATCTGTGCTGTGTTAAACGGCTGAGAGCCACATGCTGGGGAAACAGGCCTCTAAAGCCTGCTGTGGACTGGGGGTGGAAAACTACTGACCAGGTGAAGGCTTTTTGCACTGTGGACTTTGTGTGGTGTGAACAGGCACCAAAACTGAACACCGTTACTTTTGGCTTGTGTTTCCTTATGTGTGAATAAACACTGAACTTTGCTTTACAACCTTGTTTTTGCCTCTGTACTGCGTCCGCTTACCCTGCCTACCAGAGCGAATCCCCACAAAAGACACAGCTTTATTAGGAAAAATTCTGAATTTTTTAAAAGCGTTTGCTATAAGTCAGTTGAGATTTATGAAATACACTACAAACATTTTTTGGTGGCTTATTTTTGGTGAGAACCACAGTATCAGGTGATGGCAGAACTAAACTTGTGGTTGTCAGTTTAGGCACCGAAGAGTAATGATAGGATGATGTACACGTAAGCAAGGTTTGCTCCGCAGAGGCAACAAAGCTTATTGGTTACAGTCTATTCCATAGAAAGGCACAGTTCCTTGGGCAATATTGCAATGCTACAGCTGCTGATGGCGGCCTTTCACTGGTTAGTCTAATGAACCACTGGGCTTCTCCATACATACAGCGTTTGTTGGGATAGCTGGTTCTACTCACAATTTCTGACACCAAACTCTCTCTCCAGCCCATTCTGTCCTCCCCACCGCTCTCTAGAGTGGCAATTAGGGGTAAGCGAATCGACTTTGGATGAAACATCTGAAGTCGATTCGCATAAAACTTCATTGTAATACTGTACGGAGCAGGAGCTCCTTACAGTCTTAGAATGTATTGGCTCCGATGAGCCGAAGTTATTGCTTCGCGAAGTCTCGCGAGACTTCACGAAGCAATAACTTCGGCTCATCAGAGCTAATACATTCTAATACTGTTCAGAGCTCCTGCTCCGTACAGTATTAGAACAAAGTTATATGCAAATCAACTTCGGATGTTTCATCCGAAGTCGATTCGCTTACCCCTAGTGGCAATGCAATACTCTAAATCTATCTATCTATCTATCTATCTATCTATCTATCTATCCAATCTTCTATCCAGGGCTGGCATCAGCACCCAGCATACCTAGGCAAATACCGGGGCCCACTGCTCCTGAGGGGGGCCCACAGCTGATTGTAATGGTGATGCAGGGAGCTGTTCGCTCCCCACTCCACTATTCAGCTGCCGACGCTCCACAGCAGCAGCATAATGTTCTCATACATTGCACTGCTGGTGTGTGTAGGAAGAGGAGTGGGGCACGCGGGAATCAGCCTGTGCTCCTCCTCCTAAAAGCAGTGCAATGTGTCAAAGTATGTCAAGCTGCTTCTGGGGGAGCGCAGATCATGGGGGAACCAGGTGAGTATTTAGGGGTCATATATCAACCAATATACACCACTTTTTGGCGTATATTAGACACCGAATTTTGTCGTTAAAGTGTTTGGCGACAAAATCGGCAACTTTTCCCCCTATTACGCCGCTCACAGTGCCCGCCAGTGCTGAGGAAAGGGGGCGTGGAGTGGGCATGTAAAAGGGCGGGCTGGAAGGCTCCTCTCATTTATCATTTTCTACGCCAGTTTTTGGAGTAGAAAATGGCTTAAATATACACCAGCAATGGAGCTGGCATGCATCCATCGCCAGTGCCACGCTATTAATACCGGCATATAAATAGCCCCATTGCTGTTTTTTTTTTTCACTTCTTGTGAAGGGGGCACATATCTGGGCATAGCTACTGTGAAGAGGCACATATCTGGTTGTAACTACTGTGAGGGGGCACATATCTTGGCACTTCTACTGTGTAGGGGGGCACATACCTTGACATATCTACTGTGATGGGGAAGATATCTTGGTATAACTACTGTGAGGGGGCACATCTGGGCATAGGTACTGTGAGGGGGCACACACCTAGGAATAACTGTTGTGGGAGGGCATATCTGGGCATAGCAACTGTGAAGGGTGCACATATCTTGGCATAGATACTATGAGGGGGCACATATCTTCGCTTATCAACTGTGAAGGGGCACATATCTTGGCATAGATACTCTGAGGGGCACATATCTTGGCATAACTACTGTGAGGGGGCACATCTGGGCATAGGTACTGTGAGGTGGCACACACCTAAGAATAACTGTTGTGAGAAGGCATATCTGGGCGTAGCAACTGTAAAGGGGGCACATATCTGGCCATAGCTTTTGTGAAGGGGGAACTGTGGCAGGCGCAGCACTATGAGGTGCCTTTTGTGCTGTGGCATTAGAAGAATTTTGATATCTTTGAATTTTAGTCTAACCAGACTGTCTATTACTCTGTAATTCCTCTATCGCAGTTCTATGGAAACTGTAGGTTTAAAGAGCACACCAAATGCTTCAAATAACTTCTTTATTAACTTCAACTTTTCTTCATATATAACACTGCTGCCTCCACAGCAGATAGTCCATGTACATAACACGTGTTGAAAAGATATCACAAAATGGCGGTATGCATAAGATGGTGGTTCAAATGTCCAATCTTGTCATTCAACATAAAATGCATATAAGTGTTCCGTGCTTTTGCAATTTAAAAAGTTACAGCGCCACCACGGGGTGGCGATCAAAGAAAGAAACTTCTTTTGCGAGAAGCTTTCTGGATCTTTAGGCTTAATACTAGGGTTCCTACAGGTTTGAACCAGAGAAAGAAATTAATGTATGTCTATCAACAATAGCATTTTTTCATGTTTTTGTATATATTATGTTGTTGCAAATACATTAAATTCACTCATCTGTGAAATCCTTGGTTTGCCTTTATGTTTTAAAAAATATTTTTGTGTATTTGTCACTGTGCACATTGGGCGGCTTTCATCAGGTTTTTCCCAAGGCCCCCATACCGAAGGGCAGGTGCCTTATTCATGTGATTGAGGTGGGGAGCCTGGGGCTAATTTGATCTAATCACCAGGGAACTATGTAGCACAGGTGGATTTTAATGATATATTGGGCAAGAGGTGGTTCTATGTTGGAATGACCAATAGTAGTGAGACATCCCTTCCTCTGGTTTTGTGTTGGGGGAGGGGATATTGGCCTTTAAATATCTCAAACCAACATGGAACATTGTTACGACTAAGGACAGATTGTCCGAAACGCGTCAACGATTACCGCATGCTCCGTGGTTGTGTCTGCTGATGTATATGTGTATCAATAAAGAAGAAGCTTTTATTGGATTACAACTTTAGTGCCAAAACCATTTTATCTACTTTCTTGCTATTCAAAATAAAATGGTGGATATATTTCTCTCTTGAGTATCTGTACTTTATGATCTCTGAGAGGTATATCTGAGGTCTAAATAATAGTTCACTTGCAGTATGGAGTTAGCAGTGACTATTTGCAGATTGGTTGAGTATGATCTGGTATGGTTGTATGCAATTTGGATTGCAATTCGTTTGTATGGTATTTGTAGTAGTTCACAGTTTGCAACTGTAGCTTGCAATTTGCAATTTGTATTTGTACTTTGCAATTGAATTTGGTTGCAATTGGTTTTGCTGGCAATTTGGATTCAATTGGTTTTGCTGGCAATTTGGATTCAATTGGTTTTGCTGGCAATTTGAATTTGTGAACTTTGTGGTTTGCAATTGGTGGGACTATAAGTAAACACATATACACTGCTCAAAAAAATAAAGGGAACACTTAAACAACACAATGTAACTCCAAGTCAATCACACTTCTGTGAAATCGAACTGTCCACTTAGGAAGCAACACTGAGTGACAATCAATTTCACATGCTGTTGTGCAAATGGGATAGACAACAGGTGGAAATTATAGGCAATTAGCAAGACACCCCCAATAAAGGAGTGGTTCTGCTGAGGGTGACCACAGACAACTTCTCAGTTCCTATGCTTCCTGGCTGATGTTTTGGTCACTTTTGAATGCTGGCGGTGCTTTCACTCTAGTGGTAGCATGAGATGGAGTCTACAACCCACACAAGTGGCTCAGGTAGTGCAGCTTATCCAGGATGGCCCATCAATGCGAGCTGTGGCAAGAAGGTTTGCTGTGTCTGTCAGTGTAGTGTCCAGAGCATGGAGGCGCTACCAGGAGACAGGCCAGTACATCAGGAGACGTGGAGGAGGCCGTAGGAGGGCAACAACCCAGCAGCAGGACCGCTACCTCCGCCTTTGTGCAAGGAGGAACAGGAGGAGCACTGCCAGACCCTGCAAAATGACCTCCAGCAGGCCACAAATGTGCATGTGTCTGCTCAAACGGTCAGAAACAGACTCCATGAGGGTGATATGAGGGCCCGATGTCCACAGGTGGGGGTTGTGCTTACAGCCCAACACCGTGCAGGACGTTTGGCATTTGCCAGAGAACACCAGGATTGGCAAATTCGCCACTGGCGCCCTGTGCCCTTCACAGATGAAAGCAGGTTCACACTGAGCACATGTGACAGACGTGACAGAGTCTGGAGACGCCATGGAGAACGTTCTGCTGCCTCCAACATCCTCCAGCATGACCGGTTTGGCATTGGGTCAGTAATGGTGTGGGGTGGCATTTCTTTGGAGGGCCGCACAGTCCTCCATGTGCTCGCCAGAGGTAGCCTGACTGCCATTAGGTACCGAGATGAGATCCTCAGACCCCTTGTGAGACCATATGCTGGTGCGGTTGGCCCTGGGTTCCTCCTAATGCAAGACAATGCTAGACCTCATGTGGCTGGAGTGTGTCAGCAGTTCCTGCAAGACGAAGGCATTGATGCTATGGACTGGCCCGCCCGTTCCCCAGACCTGAATCCAATTGAGCACATCTGGGACATCATGTTTCACTCTATCCACCAACGTCACGTTGCACCACAGACTGTCCAGGAGTTGGCAGATGCTTTAGTCCAGGTCTGGGAGGAGATCCCTCAGGAGACCGTCCACCTCATCAGGAGCATGCACAGGCGTTGTAGGGAGGTCATACAGGCACGTGGAGGCCACACACACTACTGAGCCTCATTTTGACTTGTTTTAAGGACATTACATCAAAGTTAGATCAGCCTGTAATGTGTTTTTCCACTTTAATTTTGAGTGTGACTCCAAATCCAGACCTCCATGGGTTGAAAAATTTGATTTCCATTTTTTTATTTTTGTGTGATTTTGTTGTCAGCACATTCAACTATGTAAAGAACATAGAAGTATTTCAGAAGAATATTTAATTAATTCAGATCTAGGATGTGTTATTTTTGTGTTCCCTTTATTTTTTTGAGCAGTATATATATATATATATATATATATATATATATATATATATATATAGTTCAGTATACAGTTCTAAACACAATACTAACAATATGAACATTATATAACTTGTTTTAAATACCTCTTGTTCCCAAAAAAAAACTCAACTCTCAGTGGAGTGAATGTCTCTTCAGCTCCTGTCTCTGGTGTATATAATGATTCTAGCAGCAGGAGCTGGGGGAATTCCCAGACAGGCTGTCTGTGAGGCTGTCTGTGATTAGTGAAAACTCTTGCTGTGTGAGAAGCTGGCTGTGATTGGTCTAGACTTCTGCCCAGCACCATCAGATTAACACTATGCTTTCTGTTGTTTCTGCTGTGTCACTGAGCTTACCTTACATTACAAAATTATTCTTAAAGGCATATTATCTTTTCTGCTTCTGTGAACACAAAATATAACAGTTATATGACATCCAAAACATGATGTCACAGTAAATAACTCTGCTTTTGTCTTTAACACATAAACATCGGAACTGTATTAAGGCTATTGGCAGGTTTAGCTGTATACACATATAAGCTATACTAGCAACCTAGGACAGGTCTTAGCTGGCCAGCTACACTCCCACCAAAATTACCTATAATTCTATGTTCTTAGTGGTAGGACTTGAACATGAATTTGAGGAATTTTCCATCAGGTTCCAAGTGTCTTTTATCACTCTCAAGTAGAACAACTAACTTCTGTATAGGACGTTCCAACTTAAGTGGAGTAGTGAGACGTTTTCCTTTTTTGTCAAGTTTTGAGTCTCCTATTTGTAACAACACTCTTCTTACTAGTTTGTCTTCATCCTTTTGAACTTCTAGAACTTTGGAAAATTTCCATTGACTTTTAGGTAAATCTTCTTTTACTAACACTATGTCACCAACTTGGACATTTCTTCTGGGTGTTTGCCATTTACTTCTTAGCATAAGATTTGCTAAGTGCTCTTTCCTCCATCTATTCCAAAACTGTTCTGATAGATATTGAACTCTTCGCCATCTCCTTGTCCCGACAGGTGACCAAGCGGGGAAACAACCAAACACAGGGAAAACCAACAGAACAAATGACTAGGCCCAAAAGCTAGGGAGAAAAGGGTCACCTCCTAGCGTTCCCTAAAAGCTTTCCCTAGACTGCTGTGCCCTTAGGGTGGATATGCACATGCCCTTGTGCCTAAATCTGGACACCCTGGGCAAACCCTAAGCAGCAGGGAAAAGGGAAGAGGCAACCTGCTTCTTCCCACCAGGAAGAAGCAAGCGTCTCCCTAGAGACCTAGATAACACACACAAAGGGAAAGGAAGGAGAGGACTTATATTGAGAAGAGCTGGAGCAGACGATCCACCACAAATCAAGACCTCTTAGAAAAGAACTATAACCCGCACAGGCCACTCGGGGAAGAAGGGATAAATAGCCCTAACTAACGATGAAACCGAGTACACCTGAGGAAAGGTGGATCCAGCTTAAATCCAAATCAAAACAAACCAAAAAGTCAGACATGTGCAGCCAGTCTGACAGATCTCCGCAAATTCACAGGGCAAGGCGTGACACTCCTTCTGGCATATAAATCCTCTTTGGTAAACTTGCCCGGCGGTGGCTGTATGTAATCAGACTTAAGGTGAAGTAGATGGTTGGGAGTTAAAGGGTCCAAACTTGTTGGATCGTTGATGCTATCAACTGTAAGTTGACGACTGTTAACAATAGACATTACTTCATAGAATAGGGTCCTAAGTGAAGCATCATATATTCTTCCGGCATTCTTTTTCAACACTGAACTTAACACATTTCTCACAGTTCTGATTTGTCTTTCCCAAACTCCTTCTGTATGGCTTGCATGTGGAGCATTCATATGAAAATCACACTGTTTCTCTAACAAATACTCAGTTACTTTTTCTTTATCGATCTCTTTTAGAGCTTTCTTCAATTCATTCTTTGCTCCGACAAATTTAGATCCTTGGTCAGATCTAAGGTCTCTGACGGTACCTAATGGCTATGAAACATCTCAAGGCGTTAATGAATGCATCAGTTGATATATCCTCTAACATTTCCAGGTGAATTGCTCTAGAGCTCAGACATGTAAATATTAGTCCATATCTCTTGTACTCCTTGCGGTTCTGTTTGGTGATGAATGGGCCAAAACAATCCATTCCGCTACAAAGAAATGGTGGTGATGGGTTTACACGATCTGCTGGTAAATCTGCCATTCTTTGTTCTTCTGTAGGTCTACGTGCCTTTCTGCAGACTACACATTTACTTATATACTTTGCTATAACTTTGCTTCCTTTCCCTATCCAGTACCCACCTTCTCTCAATCAGCTTTGGGTAAAGCTTCTTCCTTGATGCAAGGATATGTTGTGGTAGTGATCAATAATCAATCTTGTGAAGGTAGAGTTTTTGGGTAGAATTGATGGATGCTTCACTCTGCTAGGTAACAATGCATTTTACAGTCTCCCTCCCACCCTCAGTATATTATCCTGCAGAACAAGATTACGCTTGTACAATAGGTGGTTGTTCGGAAACCTTTTCGGTTCATGACTAAGTCTCTTCATTTCTTCACTGTATAATCTCTGTTGAATGAGTCTTATGACTGTTTCTTCAGCTTTCATTCTTTCTTCTACATTCAACAACTCTTTCTTTCTGATTCCCTTTGCCAAATGTTGAATTCGAGCTACTACGTTTATGACTGTATTCCATTTTGAACATCTGGCTAGTTTTTCAAGTATGTCATCTTGACACTTGGAAGCAGTGCTCAATGTTTGTACAACTTTTACTTCTGGATCACCCATAGACAATTCTGTGTAACCTTTACTGGGTGTGATTTCCTTTTCCCAAAGGAATTCTGGAATGGTGAACCAGTAAGAATTTTTTAATTCTGTTACATTCAGGCCTCTTGAAGCATGATCTGCTGGGTTATGCTTTGTGTCAATGTGATGCCAATGTTCCAGATTTGTTGCATCTGAAAAATGATGAAGTTCTATTTTCTTGTACTTTCCGAAATCATGAGGTACAAAACATCTGGGTATCCAAACTTCTCTCAAGTTTTGCAAGTCTCTTATACAACTCTCCCACCTTGGCCTCGAATTTTCAGGTATGGGCTCATCCCATCCCAACTTCTGTCTGCATAATTCTTGCAGTATTTCTTTTGCTCTGAGGATTACTGGGGCCAAGAATCCCAATGGATTAAATATAGAAGCCACTGCGGAAAGAATGGTTCGTCTAGTTGCAACTTTCTCTTCAATAGATACTTCAAAGAAGAACTTGTCGTTCTCTACATTCCATCCCAATCCAAGTACGTTTTGAACTGGAAGATGATCATAATTGAGATCTACATTCTTCATTGTTGCTGTACGTCCAGAGTCACTGATGGATTCCAGTACCTCTCTGTTGTTTGAGATGAATTTGTGAAGGTGTAGGTTTCCTTTTGCGCATAACTTTTGTCTATCTTTCACTAGTTTGATTGCAGATTCTGTGGACTCTAGACTTATAAGACCATCATCTACATAAAAGTTTTTCTTCAGAAAATTTGCAGCTGATGGGCAATCCTTTTCATTATGATTGGCCAGGTACTTCATACCATAATTGGCGCAACCTGGAGATGATGCTGCTCCAAACAAGTGTACTCTCATTCTGTATTCTGCTAGCTCTGTATCTGTAGCTCTGTCTTCCCACCATAGAAACTTCAAGAAGTCTCTATCTTCATTTTTCACATGAAACTGGTGGAACATCTTTTCAATGTCACACATGACCGCTACGGGATACTTTCTGAATCTACACAGTACTCCAGGCAGAGTGTTTGTAAGATCTGGTTCTTTTAGTAGATGATCATTCAATGCAACACCATTGTACTTTGCTGAGCAATCAAATACTACTCTAATCTTATCTGGTTTCTTTGAGTGGTAAACACCTTGATGTGGGATGCACCACACTTCTCCTTCTTTAGGTTGGTTATTAACTTTCTCTGCATGTCCTTCTTCGAGGATGCCTTCCATGAATTTCAAATAATCCTGCTTGAATTTGGGATCTCTTCCCATCTTTTTCTTCAAACATTTCTGTTATTTGGCAGACGAGGTCGTTCTCTAAAAGGTAAGGGCATTTCAAGAAGACCTTGTTGATTCTACTGAATACTTTCTTCTAGAATGTTTACGAACTTTATGTCTTCTTGGGATACACTCTTTTCTTTAGAACTTATGTCTGCAAAGTCGGATTTAAGGATCTTGATTACTTTTGCTGGACTTACAGTTGATAACTCTTGAACAGATATTCGATGACACAATCCTGTCACCTGTCTTGAGTTTGCGATCTGCTGTACTCCTCCAACAACACCCAATCCTAGATCAGTTTGAACAGCGTAGGGTTCACCCTTTCTTCCTGTGATTACCTTTCGTAGTACTAAGGCTTTGGGACGATCGTAGCCTATTAACAGTCCAACACCAAACTCCTTCAGCGGGGACATTTCATGAGATATTACAGATAGGTGCTCCCATTCATTGGTTGTTTCACAGGTAGGTATGCAATCTCGATCTAGAGGTATATCGTCTTTTGTATAAGCTGGAGGTAGATCTAATGTGCAGTTTGAATGAAGTCCTCTAACTCTCATTCCTTTGACCTTTTGACTGATCACTAATGTGTCTCTCCCCGTCATTGTGGTGAGTTTGAGCATCACTGGTTCTGTAGCCATTTGTAATTTCTTGCAGATTTCTTGATCAAGGAAGGTGACTTCACTCTGGGCATCCAATAGCACATAGGCGTATACTTTCTTGTTCCTCCTTTTAGGATTTGAAATGCACACTGGTACAACCATTGATGTGCCATAGCTTTCTCCTTCCCTCACTCTGCAAGAAAATACTGATACTTTCTTTCCTTCCTTAGTATCTTTAGGAATTGAGAATTTATCTTTCTTTGGACGTTCTTCATGTAGTGGTGTAGGATGGTGTCCTTTGCAAACGCTGCATGTGGCATTTTTCTTACACTCCTTAGTAACAGAGCCTTTTGTTAGGCATCCGAAACACAGTTAGTTATCCAGCACTATTTTTTTCTTTTCTTCTGGGGACTTCGCCTTTAATTGTATGGAGTGGTTCTCTCCACAGAACATACACTTGAAGGTAGTCTGAAGATTTGTCGGTTCTGTCTCTCTACTTGTTACGCTGAGCGCTCCGGGTCCCCTGCTGGCCTCGGAGCGCTCACAACGTATGCCCCCAGGCAGCACTCCAGCGTCTCGGCGTGTGCGTCCTCGCTCTCTAGGGCGCGCGCGCGCCGGGACTCTTAGATTCAAAGGACCAGTGCACCAGTGATTGGTGCCTGGTCCAAAGGGGTTATTAAGGGTTAAGGTTGTGAGAGGCAGTGCTGACTTAATTAGGCTGCACCTGTGCACTGCCCATTTATACCTTCTCCTCCCACAGCTTTCTGCCGGATCTTTGTGCCTTGTGCCTCAGAGAAAGCGTTCCCTACGATGTTAGTTTGCCTTACCTGTTGCCGTACCCGTTGCTACCGTCCACTCGCCTTTGAACCTTTGCAGCCTGCCCTGACCGCTGCTACGTCCGACTACGCTCTTACCTTCTCCCTGTGTACCACGCCTTATCAGCTGCCAGAGAGGTCGAGTTGTTACTAGGGGTCACGACCTGGTAGTTACCGCGGCGGAAAATCCATCCCGCCTTGCGGCGGGCTCTGGTGAAGACCAGTAACTGCTTAGAACCGGTCCTCTAGTACTACCCGTGCCATCGCCTCTGGTCCAGAGGATTCACTACCTGTCCTGCCGGTTCGTGACACTACTGATCCCAGTAGTGACTTTGGAGTTGCTCTCGTAGGTATCTGGACCTTTAGCTGCTGTGTTGGTTGCAAAGCTAGTTGCTCTTGCGCGTCTTATCTCTCTTGCAGGCCTTTTGTCACCGCCAGTTCTGTGAGAAGGTCTTCTAGACGTTCTTCTCTACCTCTTGCATGACGTTCTTTGTTTTGGTTTCACTTTGTCATCTCCTTTCCTTCTCCCAGCTGTCACCTATTTACACTAATTGTCTCCCTTTATATTCCCTTCTATACTGCCTCACTTGTCTTTTTTCCTTTATTTTTGTTTCCTTGCTGGCTTGATTCTAGGTGACCCTGACTCCGTCCGTATTAAGTGCAGGGAGCCGGTAGTCGTGTCCCCTCACTTTTATAGGGTTTTTGGGTGTCACACAGTATAAGGTACGTGGGCATGCAATCGTCTACCATAAAGACCTTTGCATGGGCATAGCAGTCAGGGAGAGCTCTAGGGGTTTTATAGGGCTCACCCATATGCTCCTTAGTTTGGGATCAAGCCAGTCGGATGTTTATTTATAAGTTCCAGCTTTATGCAACACCATCCGTGACATTATAAACCGCCATAACCGTCTTAAGCATGGATCCGGTTTCAGCCTTGATTGACCGCATGCAAGGTCTTTCGCTGGAGGTAGCAGATCTCCGTAAAACTGTGTCTCAGTTTCAGGTGACCGGTTCTGCTGGCGTTCATGGAGTTTGTTCCGAGCCTAAGATCTTGCTTCCGGATACGTTCTCCGGGGTAGTGAGAATTTTGTTTGCTTTAGAGAGGCTTGCAAACTCCATTTTCGCCTACTTCCCCATTCCTCTGGTGATGAGGAGCAGAGGGTGGGGATCATCATCTCACTCCTCGGGGATAATGCTCAGTCTTGGGCCTTTTCACTGCTGGTGGGGGCACGGCCCCTCCGATCGGTGGATGAATTTTTTGTAGCCCTGGGGCAGATATATGATGACCCGGATCGTATTGCTCTGGCTGAATCTAAACTGCGTCTTTTATGCCAGGGTAAACAGTCCGCAGAGATATATTGTTCTGAATTTCGGAGATGGGCAGCTGATACTGGATGGAATGATGCTGCACTCCGAAGTAAATTTTGCCATGTTCTTTTGGAAAGATTGAAAGATGCATTTGCTTTTCATGAGAGACCAGCCTCGTTAGCCATATCTGCCATGTCTCTAGCTGTTCGTATTGACAGGCGTCTTAGAGAGAGAGAGACTACTCCTTCCTGTCATATTCAGTCCAAGGACGGTGGGGCTGTCTCATTCAGTGCGCAGGGGTCTCAGTCTTTCTCAATCCCCTCTGAGGAGGAGGCCATGCAGCTGGGTTTCCTTGCCTCTGATAGTAGAGGATTCAACTCTCAGAGGAGGGTTTGTTTCTGTTGTGGGTGTATAAATCATTTGGCTAATGTTTGCCCCTCTAGGAGATTCATGGAGTTTTCTGAGGGTAATAAAAGAAAAACAAAAAGAAAAAAACCCTCTAAAAACTTTTCATTTGCTACTATTGGCAAGGTTGATGCGGAAATTGAAGGTTTGCCGTTTACTTGTAGTTCCCGTTTTCTCCTACCTGCCAGGGTGGCGCTAGACAGCAAGAACATTGTTTGTGAAATTTTTGTAGATAGTAGAGCAGCTGTCAATCTCATTGATAATCAATTTGCAATAATGCATGGTTTCCAGCTATGCACTTTGGAAAAGGATATACCTGTTTTTGCTATCGATTCCGCTCCACTTTCTCAAAGATCGTTAAAGGGCATAGTTCACAATATCCGTTTGACTGTGGGTGACGCTCATGTTGAGGATATGTTATGTTTCGTCTTAAGCGGATTACCTACTCCTCTAGTGTTGGGGCTACCCTGGCTCACTAAACATAACCCCACCATTGATTGGTAAGCAAGGCAAATAAATGGTTGTAGTGAGTTTTGCAGAGAGAATTGCCTCACGGCGTCTCTTTCAGAGCTTTCTACCAAGACTGTGCCATCTTTTCTCTCAGAATTTTCGGATGTGTTTTCCGAGAGTGGTGTCCAGGAGTTGCCCCCGCACCGGGAGTACGACTGCCCTATTAATCTCATCCCAGGCGCCAAACTGCCAAAATCACGTTTATACAATCTCTCCCAACCTAAAAGAGTCGCTATGCGTACTTATATCTCTGAGAGCCTGAGAAAGGGACACATACGACCCTCAAAGTCACCTGTTGCCGCTGGATTTTTTTTTTAAGAAAAAAAAATGGTTCTTTAAGACCTTGTCTGGATTTCAGGGAGCTGAATCGTATCACGATTCGTGTCCCATATCCGCTTCCTCTGATCCCGGACCTGTTTAACCAGATTGTTGGGGCTAAGGTTTTTTCTAAGTTGGATTTAAGAGGGGCATACAACCTAGTCAGGGTCAGGGACAGGGGACGAATGGAAGACGGCCTTCAATACCCCTAAGGGTCATTTCGAGAATTTGGTTATGCCCTTTGGTTTGATGACTCCTCCAGCCGTCTTCCAACATTTTGTGAACTGCATTTTTTATCATTTAATGGGGAAATTTGTACTGGTGTATCTAGATGACATTTTGATTTTTTTCTCCTGATTTCAAGACTCATCGAGACCACCTGGGTCAGGTCTTAGCTTTCTTCTCTCTGCTTCTGGTTTTTGCATGGACCCTGAGAAGGTCAGCGCTGTGCTTGACTGGGAGCTTCCTGAGAATCAGAAGGTGCTAATGCGGTTTTTGGGTTTTGAAAATTAGTACAGAAAGTTAATTTTTAATTATTCCTCTGTTGTTAAGCCACTCACTGATATGACTAAAAAGGGGTAGATTTTTCTTCGTGGTCGGTAGATGCGCTTAAAGCCTTTTCTAGTATCAAAGAGAGTTTTGCTTCCGCTCCCATTTTGGTACAACCTGATGTCTCTCTACCTTTTATTGTTGAGGTGGACGCTTCTGAGATGGGTGTGGGTGCGGTCTTATCTCAGGGTCCCTCTCCTGCCAAATGGCGACCGTGTGCCTTTTTCTCAAGGAAACTCTCCTCTGCAGAGAGAAATTACGATGTGGGAGATAGGGAGTTGTTAGCCATCAAATTAGCTTTTGAGGAATGGCTTAGAGGGAGCCAGACACCCTATTACCGTGTTTACAGACCATAAGAATCTGGCCTACTTGGAATCGGCCAAGCGTCTGAACCCGAGACAGGCCAGATGGTCTTTGTTCTTTTCTAGGTTTCATTTTGTTGTTACGTTCTGCCCTGGGGTTAAAAATGTGAAGGCGGATGCCGTGTCACGTTGTTTCCCGAGAGGGGGGAACTTTAAAGACCCGGGTCCCATTTTGGCTGAAGGGGTTGTCGTCTCTGCTCTTTATCCTGATTTGGAGGCAGAGGTTCAGGCAGCCCAGGCAGAGGCTCCTGATCTTTGTCCCCCTGGGAGGTTGTTTGTGCCTCTCGCTTTAGGGAGCACCATGATACTGTCCTTGCTGCGCACCCGGGGAGTAGAGCCACAGTGGATCTCATTGCTCGGAGATTCTGGTGGCCGGCTCTTCGTAAGACGGTTGAGGGTTTTGTGGCAGCCTGAGAGACCTGCGCTCGTGTCAAGGTCCCTCATTCACGGCCATCGGGTTCTCTCCTCTTATTACCCATTCCTTCCCGTCCTTGGACGCATCTGTCCATGGACTTCATTATCATTATGGACCTGCCTCGTTCTTTGGGGAAGACTGTGATTCTGGTAGTAGTTTTAGCAAAATGGCGCATTTCATTCCCTTTCCTGGGTTACCCAATGCTAAGACGCTGGCGCAAGCGTTTGTTGATCACATTGTTAAATTGCAATGTCCTTCAGACATCGTTTCTGATAGGGGCACGCAATTTGTTTCCAGATTCTGGAAGGCCTTCTGTTCTCGCTTGGGGGTTCGGTTGTCGTTCTCTTCTGCTTTTCACCCACAGTCGAATGGTCAGACCGAACCAGTCTTGATCTTCCTCAGACTTGGAAGATCCATAATGTTTTTCACAGTTCCCTATTAAAACCTTATGTCCAACCCACTGTACCCTCCTCTTTGCCTCCTCCTCCGATTATTGTTGATGGTAATCTTGAATTTCAGGTCTCTAGGATTGTGGATTCTCGTATTATCCGCGGTTCTCTCCTGTACCTCATTCATTGGGAGGGTTATGGTCCTGAGGAGAGGATGTGGGTCTCAGTGGCGGACATTAAGGCCGTCTCATCAGGGCTTTCCATAGGTCTCATCCTGAGAAGGTGGGCTCTCAGTGTCCAGAGTCCACCCATAGAGGGAGGGGTACTCTCACCGCGAGTTCTGTGAGAAGGTCTGTTACTTTGCGGTTTAAACTTCTTCCTGGATGAGTTGTTCACTGCTGGAGGCTGCTACAGCTGATTCCTCAGATAAGTCTTTTTTCCTTTATTTGTGTTTCCTTGCTGGCTTGATTCTAGGTGACCCTGACTCCGTCCGTATTAAGTGCAGGGAGCCGGTGGTTGTGTCCCCTCACTTTTATAGGATTTTCAGGTGTCACTCAGTATAAGGTACGTGGGCATGCAATCATCTACCATAGAGACCTTTGCATGGGCATAGCAGTCAGGGAGAGCTCTAGGGGTTTTATAGGGCTCCCCCATATGCTCCTTAGTTTGGGATCAAGCCAGTCGGATGTTTATTTATAAGTTCCAGCTTTCTGCAACACCTCCTGTGACACCTTTCTTCTAATGATTTTAAGACGTAAGATGCTGTTACTGGATTACATGCTATCCGTGCTTCCTTATTGATGAACTCAGAGAACTCTTTAAAACTTGGGAAGTCTTTACCTAGATCTAACTGTTCAGTCACATAGCGATTCCATCTAGAAGCCACTTCTTCAGGTAGCTTAGTTAGCATCCTGTGGTTTTCTAGATAGTCGTTCAGTACTTCCAGTCCTTGAACGTGTGGGATGGCATTGCTGCATGCTTGCAGGAAGTCAAAGTACTCTTGGAGTCTGAAGTGTTCTTTAGGACCTATTTTAGGCCAGTTATTCAATTTCTCTCTAAAAGCTCTTTGTACTAAGAAAGGATGACCATATCTTGCATTTCATTTTTCCCAAGCTTGCTTGTAGGCTTCTTTGTCTTTTCTATAGAAGTTACCTTCAAGAACTTTCTTTGCTTCTCCACCAACATATCTCTGAAGGTAGAATAACTTGTCAATTGAACTGAAGCAATGATGCTCAATGATAATTTCAAAACTTGCCTTCCACTCTATGAACTCCAGTACGTCTCCTAAAAATACAGTGGGTTTTGGCACGGGAAGTCTAGCGAGAACTGTTTTCTGTTGTCCATTTGGGACAATAGTTGTAATACTCTCCTGAGCATGTAATACTCTCCTGAGCATTGCCGTGACATCTAGGAATAGAATCATCCTGTTCTATTTTCTCACTTAGTTCTGAATTAGGTGAGTCCTTTTCTTTATCTTTTCTGGTAGAGATAGATACATTTCTGGTAGAGATAGGTAAATTCACACACCTTTTTCCTAACACTGGACTTGGCCTCTCTTTGTTTTTATGAGCAGGGATGGAAGGATAATAACTTATTTCTTCACTACATGCTGGAGATTTCCTTCCATTCTCCTGGGCATATGAAGAAAAGTAGGAGTCTTTTTCTTCACTTAGTACAGATTTGAACCTATGACTATTCTGACCCATATCCTCCTCATGTACTCCGAGTCTGGCTTCTATGATCTTACCTTCTTTCTGCCTTTCCAGACTTTTCAATTCAGCTTCCATTTGATGGCGCTGTGCCTCCATTTCAGCTTCCATTTGATGGTGCTGTGCCTC
This sequence comes from Bufo bufo, assembly GCF_905171765.1. NCBI lineage: Eukaryota > Metazoa > Chordata > Amphibia > Anura > Bufonidae > Bufo > Bufo bufo. The sequence continues at coordinate 50,065,021 of NC_053395.1, read as the reverse complement.
CATTTCAGCTTCCATTTGATGGCATTGTGCATCCTTTTCAGCTTCCATCTCAATTTCTGCTTTCTTGACAGCAAGTTGTTCAGCAAATTCCTTTCTTTTGGCTGAAGTATTTGAGGACTCTGATATGTGGGTGGCACTTCTGCTAGCGAAGGAAGTCACACTTGAGATTGTGGTTCCACCTAGCATAGTCTCTCATAAAAAGCTTGTTCATTCTACTTCTTGCTTTAACTTCATCATAGTTTGCTGCAGATGATAGTTCTCTCATGAGTTTTACTAAATCTTTAGTGACCGCAGTACATGTGTCCATGTTCCTTACAATATCCTGGGAAGGTGTCGTAAACGACCGCAGGTTGACATATGCTGCCATAAGCTCTGATTCAAATTCTTCTACCGTCTCTACCATATCACTCAAGTTCTCTTTTATACTTTCTTTCTTGCTTTAGCTTTTTACGAATGTCTTTAATGTATAATTTCCATTTATCATACATTCTGTCAAACTTTTTTCCTTTCAGTGCTGCTTCTTGCTACAAATTTTCCAGCATCTTTGGGGTTGGTTTTCTGGCACGTGATGAACGTCTTAGTTCATCTGTTTGGGCTATATTTGTTTGAGGCAAGACTAATGCTGCATCAGACTCTTCTACCTCAGACAGGTTCCCTTGCTCTTCCCCCTCAACTCTATCTACCTTTGTATCCTCTAACAGTGGCATGGTAATACTAGGTTCAGACATTTTACTTTAAATGCAATACTGACAATCAATACGAATATTAAGAGTCCTTTCACTTTAAATGCAATACTGACAATTGCAGAAATAAATGACTGTCACTTTAAATACAACAGCTCTAAATGCAGGCAATAAATGACTTTCACTTTAAATGCTTTAGAGGCCGTGTATTACAAACTGTCCTTTGTTTTTATTTAAAGTGTCTTATTTCTGAACACAAAAAATGTCTCTTTATGCCAAAGCATATATGCAATGATAAGTAATAAAGGAAAGCTCTGACCTTATTCTGAAGAGCAGGAGACTTGCCTTTTCTTGATGTGATGCAATGCTCAGCGCTGACTTGCAATGCTTTGTGCAGACTTGCGATGCTCTGCGCTGAGTTGCGATGCTCTGTGCAGACTTGCGATGCTTTGTGATGACTTGCGATGCGCTGGCTTGGATACGTAATATTCTAAAACAAGAATATATAGCAATATAGCGAATAAATAAATAACAAATATAGAGCAATTTAGCTAATATAGTGCTATAATCTTCTTTGACTAATAGTTGTAATTTTTTTCTCATCTGAAGTTCAGATTGGAAAAAAATTACAACTATTAACCCCTTAAGGACCGGGCTCATTTTCACCTTAAGGACCAGGCTCATTTTCACCTTAAGGACCAGGCCATTTTTTGCAAATCTGACCAGTGTCACTTTAAGTGCTCATAACTTTAAAACGCTTTGACTTACCCAGGCCGTTCTGAGATTGTTTTTTCGTCACATATTGTACTTCATGACACTGCTAAAATTGGGTCAAAAAAGTTAATTTTTTTTTCATAAAAAAATACAATTTTTACCGTAAATTTTGAAAAATTAGCAAATTTCAAATTTTCAGTTTCTCTACCTCTGTAATACATAGTAATACCCCCAAAAATTGTGATGACTTTACATTCCCCATATGTCTACTTCATGCTTGAATTGTTTTGGGAATGATATTTTATTTTTTGGGGATGTTACAAGGCTTAGAAGTTTAGAAGCAAATTTTGAAATTTTCAGAAATCTTCAAAATCCCACTTTTTATGGACCAGTTCAGGTTTGAAGTCATATTGTGAGGCTTAGATAATAGAAACCTCCCAAAAATGACCCCATTCTAGAAACTACACCCCTCAAGGTATTCAAAACTGTTTTTTCAAACTTTGTTAACCCTTTAGGTGTTCCACAAGAGTTAATGGCAGATGGAGAAACAATTTTGAAATTTATATTTTTTGGAAAATTTTCCAATATAATCAATTTTTTCCAGGAGTAAAACAAGGGTTAACTGCCAAACAACACTCAAAATGGGTTGCCCTGATTCTGTAGTTTGCAAAAACACCCCATATGTGGTCGTAAACTACTGTTTGGCCGAACGGTAGCACATAGAAGGAGGGGAACACCATATGGGTTTTGGAAGGCAGATTTGGCAGGACTGGTTTTGTTTATACCATGTCCCATTTGAAGCCCCCTGTTGCACCCCTAGAATAGAAATTTCAAAAAAGTGACTCCATCTAAGAAAGTACACCCCTCAAGGTATTCAAAACTGGGTTTACAAACTTTGTTAACCCTTTAGGTGTTCCACAAGAGTTAATGGCAGATGGAGAAACAATTTTGAAATTTCTATTTTTTGGAAAATTTTCCAATATAATCAATTTTTTCCAGGAGTAAAACAAGGGTTAACTGCCAAACAACACTCAAAATGGGTTGCCCTGATTCTGTAGTTTGCAAAAACACCCCATATGTGGTCGTAAACTACTGTTTGGCCGAACGGTAGCACATAGAAGGAGGGGAACACCATATGGGTTTTGGAAGGCAGATTTGGCAGGACTGGTTTTGTTTATACCATGTCCCATTTGAAGCCCCCTGTTGCACCCCTAGAATAGAAATTTCAAAAAAGTGACTCCATCTAAGAAAGTACACCCCTCAAGGTATTCAAAACTGGGTTTACAAACTTTGTTAACCCTTTAGGTGTTCCACAAGAGTTAATGGCAGATGGAGAAACAATTTTGAAATTTCTATTTTTTGGAAAATTTTCCAATATAATCAATTTTTTCCAGGAGTAAAACAAGGGTTAACTGCCAAACAACACTCAAAATGGGTTGCCCTGATTCTGTAGTTTGCAAAAACACCCCATATGTGGTCGTAAACTACTGTTTGGCCGAACGGTAGCACATAGAAGGAGGGGAACACCATATGGGTTTTGGAAGGCAGATTTGGCAGGACTGGTTTTGTTTATACCATGTCCCATTTGAAGCCCCCTGTTGCACCCCTAGAATAGAAATTTCAAAAAAGTGACTCCATCTAAGAAAGTACACCCCTCAAGGTATTCAAAACTGGGTTTACAAACTTTGTTAACCCTTTAGGTGTTCCACAAGAGTTAATGGCAGATGGAGAAACAATTTTGAAATTTCTATTTTTTGGAAAATTTTCCAATATAATCAATTTTTTCCAGGAGTAAAACAAGGGTTAACTGCCAAACAACACTCAAAATGGGTTGCCCTGATTCTGTAGTTTGCAAAAACACCCCATATGTGGTCGTAAACTACTGTTTGGCCGAACGGTAGCACATAGAAGGAGGGGAACACCATATGGGTTTTGGAAGGCAGATTTGGTAGGACTGGTTTTGTTTATACCATGTCCCATTTGAAGCCCCCTGTTGCACCCCTAGAATAGAAATTTCAAAAAAGTGACTCCATCTAAGAAAGTACACCCCTCAAGGTATTCAAAACTGGGTTTACAAACTTTGTTAACCCTTTAGGTGTTCCACAAGAGTTAATGGCAGATGGAGAAACAATTTTGAAATTTCTATTTTTTGGAAAATTTTCCAATATAATCAATTTTTTCCAGGAGTAAAACAAGGGTTAACTGCCAAACAACACTCAAAATGGGTTGCCCTGATTCTGTAGTTTGCAAAAACACCCCATATGTGGTCGTAAACTACTATTTGGCTAAACGGCAGGACATAGAAGAAGGGGAACGTCATTTTTGGAAGGCAGATTTTGCTGGACTGGTTTATTGACACCATGTACCCTTTCAAGCCCCCTGATGCACCCCTAGAGTAGAAACTCCATAAAAGTGACCCCATCTAGGAAACTACGGGATAAGGTGGTTGTTGTTTTGGGACTATTTTTGGGGTAAATTTGATTTTTGGTTGCTCTATATTAGTCTTTTTTGAGGCAATGTAACAAAAAAATGTAATTCTAAAATTGTTTCTACATTCACTATTTGGTTTTGTGGAACACCTAAAGGGTTAACATAGTTTGTAAAGTAACTTTTGAATACCTTGAGGGGTGTAGTTTCTTAGATGGGGTCACTTTTTTGGAGTTTCTAGTCTAGGCTACATCAGGGGGGGCTTCTAATGGGACATGGTGTCAAAAAAAAAACTGTCCATCAAAATCTGCCTTCCAGAAACCATATGGAGTTCCCTTCGTTCTATGCCCTGCCGTGCGGCTATATAGCCATTTACGACCACATATGGGGTGTTTCTGCAAACTACAGAATCGGGGCAATAAATATTTAGTTTTGTTTGGCTGTTAACCCTTGCTTTATTACCGGCAAAATGGATTCAAATTGAAATTTTGCCCAAAAATTGGTGTTTTGGCACAGTTTTTATTTTATATTTTTAACACCGTTCATCCGAGGCGTTTGGTCAAAAGTTATTTTTATAGCGACGACTTTTACGCACGCGACGATGCCCAATATGTATGGCTCTCAGACTTTGGAGACACTAAGCAGGCATCCTAAAACTGCGGCCCTCCAGATATTGTAAAACTACAATTCCCACCATGCCCTGCTGATGGCTGTAGGTTGTCTGGGCATGCTGGGAGTTATAGTTTTACAACATCTGGAGGGCCGCAGTTTGAGGATGCCTGCTCTAAAACTAATATTTTTTGGGGAAAGAAAAATTGTTTCCGTGTCTCCAAAGTCTGAGAGCCATAGTGTTTTATGTTCTCTAGTGGACTGTTGAGGATTATAAAAATTTAGTACTCCATGGAAGTGTGATACTCCCTGAAGCAATTGATAATGCAGAGGCCCGGATGATCGGGGCAAGTGTCACATTGAGTAGTGGTGTCCTTCCGTATCCCCCTCTTGTGACACACTCTGCACTTTTTTTGGGTTCGTCCCTTCTTTCCAGTATGGGGGACCACACCTGGAAAGTGTTGGCCAGGGACGATCCGGGCGCCTCCAATTCCCGAGGTACTCCGGCCTGCTCTTTCCCGGTCCGAAAAGATCAGGTCTTTGAGGACTGCCTCATAGAACTGGAGGAATGTCCCTGTGCTGCCAGCGCTTCGGGATAGTACAAAAGAGTTGTACATGGCAACCTGTACCAAGTAGACCGCAACTTTTTTGTACCATGCCCGGGTTTTGCGCATGGCGTTATATGGCGTGAGGACTTGATCAGAAAGATCAACTCCTCCCATATACCGATTGTAGTCGACGATACAATCGGGCTTGAGGACCGTTGCCGCGGTACCTCGCACAGGGACAGGGGTGGTGCCGTTACCGTGGATTGTGGACAGCATAAGGACATCCCTCTTGTCCTTATACCTGACCAGCAACAGGTTTCCACTGGTAAGGGCACGGGTCTCACCCCTGGGGATAGGTACCTGGAGGGGGTAGGCAGGGAGGCCGCGTTGATTTTTCCGCACGGTCCCACAATTTTTTCCAGGAGTAAAACAAGGGTTAACTGCCAAACAACACTCAAAATGGGTTGCCCTGATTCTGTAGTTTGCAAAAACACCCCATATGTGGTCGTAAACTACTGTTTGGCCGAACGGTAGCACATAGAAGGAGGGGAACACCATATGGGTTTTGGAAGGCAGATTTGGCAGGACTGGTTTTGTTTATACCATGTCCCATTTGAAGCCCCCTGTTGCACCCCTAGAATAGAAATTTCAAAAAAGTGACTCCATCTAAGAAAGTACACCCCTCAAGGTATTCAAAACTGGGTTTACAAACTTTGTTAACCCTTTAGGTGTTCCACAAGAGTTAATGGCAGATGGAGAAACAATTTTGAAATTTCTATTTTTTGGAAAATTTTCCAATATAATCAATTTTTTCCAGGAGTAAAACAAGGGTTAACTGCCAAACAACACTCAAAATGGGTTGCCCTGATTCTGTAGTTTGCAAAAACACCCCATATGTGGTCGTAAACTACTGTTTGGCCGAACGGTAGCACATAGAAGGAGGGGAACACCATATGGGTTTTGGAAGGCAGATTTGGCAGGACTGGTTTTGTTTATACCATGTCCCATTTGAAGCCCCCTGTTGCACCCCTAGAATAGAAATTTCAAAAAAGTGACTCCATCTAAGAAAGTACACCCCTCAAGGTATTCAAAACTGGGTTTACAAACTTTGTTAACCCTTTAGGTGTTCCACAAGAGTTAATGGCAGATGGAGAAACAATTTTGAAATTTCTATTTTTTGGAAAATTTTCCAATATAATCAATTTTTTCCAGGAGTAAAACAAGGGTTAACTGCCAAACAACACTCAAAATGGGTTGCCCTGATTCTGTAGTTTGCAAAAACACCCCATATGTGGTCGTAAACTACTGTTTGGCCGAACGGTAGCACATAGAAGGAGGGGAACACCATATGGGTTTTGGAAGGCAGATTTGGTAGGACTGGTTTTGTTTATACCATGTCCCATTTGAAGCCCCCTGTTGCACCCCTAGAATAGAAATTTCAAAAAAGTGACTCCATCTAAGAAAGTACACCCCTCAAGGTATTCAAAACTGGGTTTACAAACTTTGTTAACCCTTTAGGTGTTCCACAAGAGTTAATGGCAGATGGAGAAACAATTTTGAAATTTCTATTTTTTGGAAAATTTTCCAATATAATCAATTTTTTCCAGGAGTAAAACAAGGGTTAACTGCCAAACAACACTCAAAATGGGTTGCCCTGATTCTGTAGTTTGCAAAAACACCCCATATGTGGTCGTAAACTACTATTTGGCTAAACGGCAGGACATAGAAGAAGGGGAACGTCATTTTTGGAAGGCAGATTTTGCTGGACTGGTTTATTGACACCATGTACCCTTTCAAGCCCCCTGATGCACCCCTAGAGTAGAAACTCCATAAAAGTGACCCCATCTAGGAAACTACGGGATAAGGTGGTTGTTGTTTTGGGACTATTTTTGGGGTAAATTTGATTTTTGGTTGCTCTATATTAGTCTTTTTTGAGGCAATGTAACAAAAAAATGTAATTCTAAAATTGTTTCTACATTCACTATTTGGTTTTGTGGAACACCTAAAGGGTTAACATAGTTTGTAAAGTAACTTTTGAATACCTTGAGGGGTGTAGTTTCTTAGATGGGGTCACTTTTTTGGAGTTTCTAGTCTAGGCTACATCAGGGGGGGCTTCTAATGGGACATGGTGTCAAAAAAAAAACTGTCCATCAAAATCTGCCTTCCAGAAACCATATGGAGTTCCCTTCGTTCTATGCCCTGCCGTGCGGCTATATAGCCATTTACGACCACATATGGGGTGTTTCTGCAAACTACAGAATCGGGGCAATAAATATTTAGTTTTGTTTGGCTGTTAACCCTTGCTTTATTACCGGCAAAATGGATTCAAATTGAAATTTTGCCCAAAAATTGGTGTTTTGGCACAGTTTTTATTTTATATTTTTAACACCGTTCATCCGAGGCGTTTGGTCAAAAGTTATTTTTATAGCGACGACTTTTACGCACGCGACGATGCCCAATATGTATGGCTCTCAGACTTTGGAGACACTAAGCAGGCATCCTAAAACTGCGGCCCTCCAGATATTGTAAAACTACAATTCCCACCATGCCCTGCTGATGGCTGTAGGTTGTCTGGGCATGCTGGGAGTTATAGTTTTACAACATCTGGAGGGCCGCAGTTTGAGGATGCCTGCTCTAAAACTAATATTTTTTGGGGAAAGAAAAATTGTTTCCGTGTCTCCAAAGTCTGAGAGCCATAGTGTTTTATGTTCTCTAGTGGACTGTTGAGGATTATAAAAATTTAGTACTCCATGGAAGTGTGATACTCCCTGAAGCAATTGATAATGCAGAGGCCCGGATGATCGGGGCAAGTGTCACATTGAGTAGTGGTGTCCTTCCGTATCCCCCTCTTGTGACACACTCTGCACTTTTTTTGGGTTCGTCCCTTCTTTCCAGTATGGGGGACCACACCTGGAAAGTGTTGGCCAGGGACGATCCGGGCGCCTCCAATTCCCGAGGTACTCCGGCCTGCTCTTTCCCGGTCCGAAAAGATCAGGTCTTTGAGGACTGCCTCATAGAACTGGAGGAATGTCCCTGTGCTGCCAGCGCTTCGGGATAGTACAAAAGAGTTGTACATGGCAACCTGTACCAAGTAGACCGCAACTTTTTTGTACCATGCCCGGGTTTTGCGCATGGCGTTATATGGCGTGAGGACTTGATCAGAAAGATCAACTCCTCCCATATACCGATTGTAGTCGACGATACAATCGGGCTTGAGGACCGTTGCCGCGGTACCTCGCACAGGGACAGGGGTGGTGCCGTTACCGTGGATTGTGGACAGCATAAGGACATCCCTCTTGTCCTTATACCTGACCAGCAACAGGTTTCCACTGGTAAGGGCACGGGTCTCACCCCTGGGGATAGGTACCTGGAGGGGGTAGGCAGGGAGGCCGCGTTGATTTTTCCGCACGGTCCCACAAGCGAACGTGGATCTGGCGGCAAGGGACCTGAACAAGGGAATGCTGGTATAAAAGTTATCCACGTACAAGTGGTAACCATTATCCAGCAGTGGGTACATAAGGTCCCACACGAGTTTCCCGCTAACACCCAGAGTGGGGGGACATTCTGGGGGTTCAATACGGGAATCTCGCCCCTCGTACACACGAAATTTGTAAGTGTACCCTGAGGCACTCTCACAAATTTTGTATAGCTTCACGCCATACCTCGCCCGCTTTGTGGGAATGTATTGGCGGAAACTGAGTCTCCCCTTGAACGCAACGAGAGACTCATCAACCGCGACCTCCCTTCCAGGTACGTAGGCCTGCTGAAATGTGGCCCCAAAGTGATCGATGACCGGCCGTATCTTATACAGCCGGTCATAGGCAGGATCACTTCGGGGGGGACATGCTGCATTATCGGAATAATGCAGACATTTCCGGATGGCCTCAAACCGGTGACGTATCATGACCATACTGTACAGTGGGGTCTGGTAGAGTATGTCCCCACTCCAGTATTGCCTGACACTGGGTTTTTGGACTAGACCCATATGCAGCACGAGGCCCCAAAATGTCCTCATTTCGGCTGCACTGACCGGCGTCCAGCCACCGGGTCTAGCCAAAACTGAGCCTGGGTTTTGAGCGACGAACTGTTGGGCGTACAGATTCGTCTGCTCCACCATCAAATTCACCAGTGAGTTACTGAAAAAAAAACTAAAATAGTCTATTTCAGTAAACCCCACTGTGGGAATCTGGATTCCAGGATTGCCAGCAAAATCCGGAATCTCAGGCTCAAAGTCCACTGGGGGACACCAGCTAAGTTCATCGGCAGGGGGCTCCGGTGGACTTATTTGGTGGGCCGGGAAACCAGTACGAACCCCAGGGCGGCTCGTACTAGGGTGGGCCACAGGATCCCTAGCATGTGGGGCCCCTGGCTCCGCCTGGCGGCGTCTCCGCCGCCTTGGTGGCTCATCGTCATCAGATGATGATGAGGAGGATGCGGATGACAAAAGGAATGTGGGGTCATCCTCATCCTCACTGGGGCTCTCAGAGTCGGAGGCAATCTGGGCGTATGCCTCCTCGGCCGAGAACATCCGGTGGGCCATGGGTGTGTGTGCGTGTAGGTGTGCGTGTGTGGCAAACTTTATTATATGTGCGTGTGTGTGGGGGCAACGGGTGTTCGCGTACTAAAAAGTCCAGGCAAAAAAATGGGCAAGTGTTAGAAAAAAAAAAAGTTAAAACTTGCTGATCAGCGGTACAACGCTGATCAGCGGTCGGTGGGGTGGTGGGGCGGGCGATGCGCTAACAGTGGACGGACGCTAAAAAGTGCCGGCCAGTCAGCGCACGCAGAAAAAAAAAAGTGGTGGTGAGTGGGGGGTGGGGGGTGCTGGTGGGGGGTGGGTGGGGGGGGGAGGCAGGGGGGGGGGGGGGGAAGTGGCTGGTGGGGGGTGGGTGGGGGGGCAAGTGGCAGGAGGGGTCTGGGTTAGGGTTAGATGGAAGTTTGGAAGTTTGGAATAAAAGTACTTTTTTTTTTTTTTTTTCTAACTTACTTTTCCCTTCTTTCCCTGCCTAACGGTGCCTCTCCCTCACTGACCCTAACCTACCTGGGTGGCGATGGGTGCAGGAGGGTGATGGATGCCGATTAGGGGGACACAGGAGCTCGTTCTGGACGGTGCTGCACGGTCAGGGTGCTGGACAGGAAGAGGAGGGGAGAGAGGAGCGCAGGAAGTTTGAATCTCGCGCCTCTCTCCCCTGCACCAATCAGCACCCTGGACAGCGGCATTCAGCACCAGGGCCAGCACCGCCTCTCCAAATCCTCGGACTGCGATAGGTGGTGTATAATTACGCCACCGATCGCAGTCTTTTTCCGGTTCATCGGGTCACAGGACACCCGAATGGACCGGAAACGCAGAAAACCGCAGGTCTGAATTGACCTGCGGTTTTCTGCGATCGCCGATACGGGGGGGTCAAATGACCCCCCCCTGCATTGTTACGGGATGCCGGCTGAATGATTTCAGCCGAAATCCCGTTCCGATTAACCCCTGCGGCGCCGGAGTTCCGATTTTAAGTCAGGACGTACCGGTACGTCCTCGGTCCTTAAGGACTCGGGAAATAGGGCGTACCGGTACGTCCTAGGTCCTTAAGGACTCGGGAAATAGGGCGTACCGGTACGTCCTAGGTCCTTAAGGGGTTAAAAAAAAAGATTATATCACTATATTAGCTAAATTGCAATACATTCCTTTTTATTTCGAATATTCGCTATATTGCTATATATTCTTGTTTAAGAATATTACGAATATTCTAAAAAACAAATATATTCGATATAGTGCGATATATTTGTTTTTTAGAATATTCGTCATTTTTCCCATCTAAAGTCATGATTCCTCCATGCTTAAAGGGATTCTGTCACCAGCTTTCACCCCTGTCAGCTAAACATTTGCTGATGTTCAGGGCCTCATCACGATTCCTAATGTGGGCTTCTAAATGTGATCTGTAGCCTTATTTTGCTAAAAAACAGCTTTTACTAACTTGTCACTCAAAGAAATAAGGTGCCCAAGGGGATGTCAAGGGATGCAAGGTGCCCGCCACACCCACCGCCGTTCGTGCCCAGCGCCGCCTTTCCAGACTTCTGCGCCGCCTCCTAATCCTCTGTGCCGCCTCTCGCTCTCCCTCTCTCCTTCCCCCTCCTCCTGCTGTAAGATCTCGCGCGTGCGCACAGGGCTCTGCCTGATGCGCCCGTGCGGACTTCTCCATTTGGCTTCTTACAGCGAAGTGTGCATGCGCCGGCACTTCGCTCAACCCCCTGTATGACCTGCACTCTGGCGCCAGCCTCTCAGAGCCCTGTGCGCATGCGCGAGATCTTACAGCAGGAGGAGGGGGAGGGAGAGCGAGAGGCGGCACAGAGGATTAGGAAGCGGCGCAGAAGTCTGGAAAGGCGGCGCTGGGCACGAACGGCGGCGGGTGTGGCGGGCACCTTGCATCCCTTGACATCCCCTGACATCCCCTTGGGCACCTTATTTCTTTGAGTGACAGGTTAGTAAAAGCTGTTTTTTAGCAAAATAAGGCTACAGATCACATTTAGAAGCCCACATTTGGAATCGTGATGAGGCCCTGAACATCAGCATATGTTTTGCTGACAGGGGTGAAACCTGGTGACAGAATCATTTTAAGTTACTTGTGGGCCAATGACTCATTGGCCCACAAGCAAGAAGCAGGGAGGAATCATGTTTTTAGATGTTAAAAAATTACAAATATTCGATATAGCGAATATATAGCACTATATTCAAAATATTCGCGAATTTGGACACCTCATTCAGTTTGCGGAAGTCGTTACAGAAGCGCAATGTCCCATCCGGCTTGGGTATTTAGACTATCGGACTGGCCCATTCACTTTTTGATTCCTCGATGACACCTAGCTGTAGCATTAGCTGCACTTCCTCCACGATGGCTTGTCGCCGAGCCTCGGGTACCCGGTATGGTTTTAACCGGACTTTTGCCTGAGGCTCAGTGATAATGTCATGGCGGATTAGGGAAGTGTGTCCAGGAAGGTCCGAGAACACATCCGTGTTCCGACTAACGAACTCCCTGGCTTCCTGAGCCCGTTTAGAAGAGAGGCGTTCAGCTTCAGACAGAGGAACCGAATTTGCTTCCCCTAGAAACCCTGGACGCGGGCTGTCTTCCGTACAGGTTTCCCTATCTTTCCAGGGTTAGAGCAGATTCACATGGTACACCTGCTCCAGCTTTCGCCTCCCTTGCTGATGTACCTTGTAATCTACCTCTCCAATCTTTTAAAGTACCTCGTAGAGACCCTGCCACCTAGCTAGGAACTTACTGTCTATGGTTGGTACCAGCACCAATACCCGATCACCCGGGTTAAAGTTCCGGACCCGAGCCTGCCGATTATAGACCCTACTCTGGGCTCGCTGCGCTGCCTCCATATTCTACCTAACCAGAGGTAACACTGTTTCCATCCGTCCTTGCATCTGGGTGACATACTGTCACGGATGATGTTGCAGATAGCTGGAACTTATGTATAAATGTCTGACTGGCTTGATCCCAAACTAAGGAGCATATAGGTGAGCCCTATAAAACCCTAAGAGCTCTCCCTGACTGCTATGCCCATGCAAGGGTCTCAATGGTAGACGATTGCATGCCCACGTATCTAAGACTGTGTGACACCTGAAAACCCTATAATAGTGAGGGGACACGACCACCGGATCCCTGCACTTAATACGGACGGAGTCAGGGTCACCTAGAATCAAGCCAGAAAGGAAACACAATACATGAAAAGACTTATCTGAGCAAACAGCAGCAGCAGCAGCCTCCAGCAGTGAACACTTCATCGCAAAGTGAGGCAGTATGGGAGGGAATATAAAGGGAGACGATTAGTCTAAATAGGTGACACCTGGGAGAAGGAAAGGAGATGACAAAGTGAAACCAAAACAAAGAACGTCATGCAAGAGGTAGAGAAGGACGTCTGCCAGACCTTCTCACAGAACTGGCGGTGACACATACTCAACAACACTTTTGTGCGGTGTGGGTTGTTGTTCCCACGCCTCTTTGGCCACGTCCAACAGACCGCTAGGTTGTCTGCCTTATAGCAGTTCAAAGGGCAAGAACCCAGTAGAGGCTTGGGGCACCTCTCGCACTGCGAACATGAGATAGGGCAGAAGAAGATTCCAGTCCCTCCCATCTTTAGACACCACTCTTTTTAACATATTTTTTAATGTTTGATTAAACCTCTCCACCAGGCCGTCCATTTGCGGGTGATAGACGGACATCCGCAACTGTTTTATGTGGAGCAACTTACAGAATTCTCTCATGACCTTGGACATAAAAGGGGTCCCTTGGTCAGTTAGAACCTCTTTAGGCAGACCCACTCGGGAAAACATCTCCATTAACTCCTTAGCTATGAGTTTGGCTGATGTATAATGCAGTGGCACCGCCTCCGGGTACCGAGTGGCGTAGTCGAGGATGACCAATATGTGTTGGTGCCCCCTAGCGGACTTCGGTACTGGGCCTATGAGATTCATAGCGATCCGCTCGAATGGAACCTCAATAATAGGGGGAGGGACCAAGGGACTACTGAAATGTGGCTGGGCGCTAGTTATCTGGCAGGTTGGGCAATACTCTTCCACCTCTCTGAACACACTGGGCCAGTAGAACCGCTGTAGAATCCAGTGTCCCCCAAGAACATGTTGGTGGGCTAACTCCAACACGAGCTTGCGATACGCCTTGGGCACCACCAGCTGTTCAATATGTTCACCCTGTAGTTGATTTATCTGGTACAGCATCTCCTGTTGAAGCACAAAACGGAGGAACATAGACTCGGCTCCCAGTTGTTGCGGCTCACCCTCAACTATTACCACATTTTCCCAGGCTGGATACAGAATTGGGTTCTGGTGCTGTGCTGTACCAAAATTATCCCCAGAGACATTGAGATCTGCCAGCTCAGGACCCGGCGGCAAGTCCCCCACGTCTCCCACCATCACACTTAGAGGGGTTGTCTCCCCCTCTTCCACCAAAGTGGCGGTCACCCCTACTGCTGGCCCTTCTGACTCAGGTTTCCAGGGTTCTGGTCTCCCCCTGAGCCGGGCCACTCTGCTAGGGTTACATCTGTCGCCCGGGTAACTTTCGTAAACTGGGGAAGTCTCTCCCAATTATTAACTCATATGGTAATTTTGTAGCGAAGGCCACCTCATGCGTCCACCTGCTGGCCACCGTTGACAAAGAGACCAGGGCGGTGGGATAGTCTCCCATGAATGCAGACAATGCCGACTTTTCGGCCAGTATACTCAGCGGGCCGCACCAGGGCAGCTCTTACCAGGGACACCAGGCTCCCTGAATCCAGCAGTGCCACCGCCAGAGTGTCCCCCACTTCCACCTGACACAGGTGACTATTGTCTACAGTCTCTGAGGTACCTGTGGCGCACAGCTTCCTGGCATGCAATGAGTGGCGGTAACCATAGTTGGTTTCCTTGGGTTCACCCCGATGGGGACAGTCGGCTCTTATGTGTCCAGGCTCGTGACACCGCCAGCAGACCACCAGGGCTGGGTCTGCAGGGGGTACGTCCCGGGCAGGTTTGACTGGCACCAGCCGCCGGGTTTGGAGTTGAGATTTCCAGGGTTTTACTGGCCCCCTCCCAAAAGAACCCCCTTGCAGATTTCTGGTGGTCTCGTAGCGCTCCACCAGGTCGAACATCTCCAAGGCATTATCCGGAGACACCTGGCCGATCCAGTGCTGGAGAGGGTACGGCAAAGCCCTCCAAAACACATCCGACAACAGACGATCTAACATAGCAGTGGGAGTCAATATGTTAGGCTGCAGCCATTTTTGCAATTATAATATTGTGGTCTGGCGGGTTCAGCCGGGTTAAATTCCCACTGATGCACCCGCTGCACCCGGACCAATACATTCACCCCGAGTCTCGTCAGGATCTCACCTTTTACTGTCGGGTAGTCGGCCGCTTGATCATCGGGGAGATCAAAAAATACTTGCTGGGGACCAGACGCCAGGAACAGAGCGACGACCTCAGCCCACTCGTCTCGGGGTAACTTTTCCCTCACGGCCACCTTTTCGAAGACCGCCAGATAGGTCTTGACGTTATCCGAAGGGTCATCTTAGGAATCGCAGCGCAGACAGCTTTCCGGGCATCTTGGACGTTCTGGGACGCTCCTACCACTTGCAATGCCATTACATGTCGTAATAGCAGCTGGTTAGTTTCTTGTTGCTGCTTGTTAGCCTCCCGCTGCTGCAAGTTAGTCTCCACGAGGGCTTTCACGACTGCCTCCATTTTGTCAGGGGACACAGGTCGTAACCTTGCTGTCTTAATGTATGACATGCACTTGTGCCGAGTTAAAACAAAAAAATTTCGGCCTTCAGGCCTGCCTCACTGCGTTTGCCCGCATCCGACACCAATTGTGGGGATTTGCTCTGGTAGGCAGATTAGCAGACGCAGTCTTTGACTTAAACAGTGCAGTGTTTATTCACACATAAACAAAAATGACAGTTTGTCGTCTTGGTGTTCATTCACACCGTGGAAAGTCCACAGAACAAAAAGCATTCACCTCATCAGCAGTTTTGGCAGTAGCAGTCCCGAACAGGCTTTAGGGCCTGCTTCCCAGCAATGCGGCTCTCAGCCCTTTAGTACGGCACACATCATGCAGATCTCAAACCACAGAGACTTCGCAGATCCACTGTGAAATGGAGGATAATCCACACCCAGCTGAGACTGCTAGCTGGGTTTTATATCCCTAACCAAAACCCGGCCTGGAACGTGGGGAATAGCCACCCACCCTGCACTTTGGCTGCTCCCAGTAAGAGTCAGCCCGGATCGGCTTTACAGCCACACTAAATAACCAATAGTGTCAGTCAGCACTAGCTGCCGCTGAGACTTAAAATTACCGTCTCTTACCTCACCGATAACAGGAACCTCGGTGACACATATATTCCGCCATTGACGGCCCCTTGTGCATTCCTACAGGGGCCACTGAGACTTTATCACCCAAGGGCCCACATGAACTTGGAGCTGGCCCTGCTTCTATCTATTTATCTCTCTATCTAGAAAAAAAAAACAGTCAATAGAGAAAAGGGTTCAATCCCTCTGGGACCCTGGCCAACAGGTCCACTAGATAGCCAAACTGAAAAATTAGGCAGCACTCCAAAATTGCAATGAAGAAGGGTGATGGACCTGGTTTATTCCCCTGCAACATTTCAGCCCAGCACAATGAGGCCTTTGTCAAGCTATCTATCTATCTATCTATTTATTATCTATTGTTTTTATTATCTATCTATCTATCGAATATCCATCTAAGGTATATTCTATCAATCTAAATGATTTCATAATTATCTCATTACCTAATCTATTATCTATCTTCTATGTGTCAGTCTGTCTCTGTCTATTATCTGTCTGTCCGTCTATCTCTCCAGTTATATATCTGCTTGTCCTGTGAATCGCTGTTCCTCTATAAAGATAAAAAAGATTATAAGAACACTTGGGACTTGATGAATATGTTTAATAATATTTTACTGCCTGGGGTATTCACACTGAATTTTAATCAACACAGAAACCTATCTCTGTGAATTAAATCAAATTGTTCCACTGATGAATGAAATTTAATTTTATTGGCATTTTGAGTGCAGCTTTGTCTACATTTGGCGCTTCCCACTCGTCAATGAAAGAAATTTTATTATAGACAACAGTGATCAATCATGATTGATACATTACAATAAAACCAACGCTCTAAGATCTGTCAGCACCAGATTACCTGCTTGTTAATGGTTTCCATGTAGATCTTTCTTTACACTGCATATATTTAAAGGGAAACTGCAGAAATGTAATAAGAATGATCTAAAGTCATCTGTAATAATAATACTCACATGTTGAATTAAATAGAGATTCACTTATCATTAATGTGACGATGCAGAGGTGGACATTTTTTCATGATGACAGTACCCCGTGCCTATGACAGTATCTAGAATATCTTTTGCCCTTTTATGATTTGAAAAGTAAAGTGGCCTAAATGGGAGGAAATGCTCAACCCCAAACACTGTAGCGTGTTTATAATCGGGGGAGCAATTCCTCCGCAAGTGATCCGTTGCTAACGGCAATCCCCAGCAAAAATGCATACAATGAAGGATGCCGGCAGCGGACCACATGCACCGCAAAAACATCCTACACAAGATGAAATAATGTGTGGATGAAAATATAAGAATACATAAATCACTGAAAGAAGGTGCACCACTATAATATGCGACTGACTATACTGGCTAGACCCTCACGCTGATGTTAAAAGCTGAGACTTTAGCCAATATATTCCAGTCAGGAACATATCGGAGCCCTGCGCACCCCGTCAAGGCGTCTCAGTGTGGCGTTGGTCCTACCACTAAACTACCTATCGTGTGTGAACACAGTCTGATAGGTGCTAAGGACCGACTTACAGCCAAATTCCTACATACCTCCATAGTAAGATCACTAATACAATGGGAGGGAGGAGGAGGCTGCGAGCCCCACCTATAACAGGCCATGTGACACAGGCTACCAGGTGACAATGACAATGACAAGCATTAGCACATTCAATACATGTAAAGTGGCCTAAATGGAAGGAAATGCTCAACCCCAAACACTGTAACGTGGTTATAATCGGGGGAGCAATTCCTCCGCAAGTGATCCATTGCCAACGGCAATCCCCAGCAAAAATTCATACAATGGACGATGTTGGCAGCGGACCACATGCACCGCAAAAATATCCTACACGAGATGAAATAATTTGTGGATGAAAATATTATTTCATCTCGTGTAGAATGTTTTTGTGGTGCAATTGCTCCCCCTCCCATTTAGGCCACTTTACATGTATTGAATGTGCTAATGCTTGTCATTGGTAACATTCTGGTGCACCTGCTAGCCTGTGTCACATGGCCTGTTATAGGTGGGGCTCGCAGCCTCCTCCTCCCTCCCATTGTATTAGTGATCTTACTATGGAGGTATGTAGGAGTTTGGCTGCGAGTCGGGCCTTAGCACCTATCAGACTGTGGTCACACACGATAGGTAGTTTAGCGGTAGGACCAACGCCACACTGAGACACCTTGACGGGGTGCGCAGGGCTCCGATATGTTCCTGACTGGAATATATTGGCTAAAGTCTCAGCTTTTAACATCAGCGTGAGGGTCTAGCCAGTATAGTCAGTCGCATATTATTGTGGTGCACCTTCTTTCAGTGATTTCTGTTATGATTTGAGCCAAAACTTGCTTCTTCTGAAATTCTGTGCCTAGTACATCATATTTACAACAAGATTGTGGTGTTATGGTGAACAGATGAAATATTACTACATATTATTTTATTTCTGAAATCAATGTATATTCATTTTCAAGAAGCTCCCCCTAGTGGTGACTGCAGGAAAGGGGTTTTTAATGCTTCCCTGTACATTCCAAAAACTTTTGCTATGTCAGACACATATCAAAGGTTTTCATCAGAAAGGGTCCAAGTGCTCCGACTGCCACCAATTCCTAGAACGAAGAGAAATAAGTGCTCACGTAGAACGCTCTTTCCTTGCTTCTGAAGACGGTCTTAATAAAAAGTCTATCTATGAAACCGTCTCATGCAGCAAAGAGACAGCTTGGTGTGAGCACTTCTTTCTCCTCATTTTAGGGTTTAATGGGGATCTTGACACTTGGGCTCCCACCAATTAAAACACTTGATACATCGCTGTGACATATCAAATGTTGTTTTTTTTTTTTTACGTACAGGCATATGTTAACTATCTCTGTGCAGGGATTTGGAGCTCTTCATCAGAAAAACTAAGCCCCAGCTAATAGAAGGTTATTTTAAAGGGGTTATACAGGAAATAATATTGATGACCTATCCACAGGCACAAGTGCTAACCACTGATCCACTGCGCTGCCCGATGGCTTACACCAGTGTGGCTCACCTGCAGTGTCCATGGCATCCTGCCCACAGTATATGACTCGCCCATGTGGCCACCGAAGACTGCCTGCAGCATTTTGAGTCATGGTTGTCAGAAATGGTGGTAAAGGACTTTTGATGACATCAGGAGGGGAAGAGTTTGCGGTCTCAATGCGTGGTATTGGTGGCACACGTTCATGTGCATGAGCCCTAATTCCCATATTACAAAGTGGTCATATTGCTAAGTGTCCAAACTCTGTGACCATGGGAGTCCGCAGGAGGGGGCAAGGGGGGGCAAGTGCCCCCCCCTGGCCCGCCGCAAACTAACCCAGTACTACTTAAGTTACTCCTATTTTGTTGCTCCCACCGGCCGACTAAACAACAACACTGAGTGAAAGCGCACGCCCGGCCTGAAAGAGTGAGGAGGGGGCGGGGCCCGCGGCCGCTCTGAGCTCCGCTGCCTGGCCTGCCTGTCTCTAGACTCTGCAGACAGTGGCTGCTGGAGCGTGCCGCAGGCTCGCAGCTGCCGCACAGCACAGGCACGTCTTCACGTGATGTTGCCAGTGAGCTTCGCCCCCAGTAGAGCCTGCCTGCCTGTCACTGACCCTGAGCCAAGTTCGGTAATGGCTCCAACATCAAGTTCCAAGTTTCCTATTCCAACAGTCACAGAAGTAAGTTAACGTTATTACAGGAATTTATATTGTACAAACAAAAAGAAAGATAACATAACAACAAGCGGATGGATCATGATGACATGGTGGATGATGGATCCCATGTCTGCCACTGGTCTGGCCCATGAGATGGAGTGGGAGAAATGTGCCTGGGGAGGGGGGGGGGGGGGGAGATGTGCTGCTGACACTGGCCCATGGAGGTGCCTGAGGGGAAGAAATGTGCCATTCGGGGGGGGGGGGGGGGTTGAGGGGGGTGGAGGGTCACGGGTGGGAAGTGTGCTGCCATGATGGAGGGGGGGGGAGAAATAATGTGGAGCGAAGGGGGTGATGACGGGTCACATGACATGGAGGGGGAGAAATTTGACATTAAGGCCGGGGCCCGGGGGGCATCATTGGGGGCACTTTTTACTGGCACATTATTAGGTTGCACTATGGGGTCACTTCTTACTGGCACATTATTGGGGGGCACTATGGGGGCACTTCTTGCCAACACATTATTGGGGCATCTACTGAGGGCGAGGCTACAAAGAAGTGGTATGTTATATGGAGGGCTCTGTACAGTAGTATTTTATACTGGGACACATTATGGTGGGTACTATGGGGAAGGGGGAGAGGAATACTATGGGGTCATTTACTGGGGGCACTAAGAAGGGGTATTTTATGCTTACAAATTATGGGGGACACTGAGGGCATCTACTGGCGCACTATACAGGTTCTTCTCAAAAAATTTGCATATTGTGATAAAGTTCATTATTTTCTGTAATGTACTGATAAACATTAGACTTTCATATATTTTAGATTCATTACACACAACTGAAGTAGTTCAAGCCTTTTCTTGTTTTAATATTGATGATTTCGGCATACAGCTCATGAAAACCCAAAATTCCTATCTCAAAAAATTAGCATATCATGAAAAGGTTCTCTAAACGAGCTATTAACCTAATCATCTGAATCAACGAATTAACTCTAAACACCTGCAAAAGATTCCTGAGGCTTTTAAAAACTCCCAGCCTGGTTCATTACTCAAAACCGCAATCATGGGTAAGACTGCCGACCTGACTGCTGTCCAGAAGGCCATCATTGACACCCTCAAGCAAGAGGGTAAGACACAGAAAGACATTTCTGAACAAATAGGCTGTTCCCAGAGTGCTGTATCAAGGCACCTCAGTGGGAAGTCTGTGGGAAGGAAAAAGTGTGGCAGAAAACGCTGCACAACAAGAAGAGGTGACCGGACCCTGAGGAAGATTGTGGAGAAGGACCGATTCCAGACCTTGGGGGACCTGCGGAAGCAGTGGACTGAGTCTGGAGTAGAAATATCCAGAGCCACCGTGTACAGGCGTGTGCAGGAAATGGGCTACAGGTGCCGCATTCCCCAGGTCAAGCCACTTTTGAACCAGAAACAGCGGCAGAAGCGCCTGACCTGGGCTACAGAGAAGCAGCACTGGACTGTTGCTCAGTGGTCCAAAGTACTTTTTTCGGATGAAAGCAAATTTTGCATGTCATTCGGAAATCAAGGTGCCAGAGTCTGGAGGAAGACTGGGGAGAGGGAAATGCCAAAATGCCTGAAGTCCAGTGTCAAGTACCCACAGTCAGTGATGGTCTGGGGTGCCATGTCAGCTGCTGGTGTTGGTCCACTGGGTTTTTATCAAGGGCAGGGTCAATGCAGCTAGCTATCAGGAGATTTTGGAGCACTTCATGCTTCCATCTGCTGAAAAGCTTTATGGAGATGAAGATTTCATTTTTCAGCACGACCTGGCACCTGCTCACAGTGCCAAAACCACTGGTAAATGGTTTACTGACCATGGTATTACTGTGCTCAATTGGCCTGCCAACTCTCCTGACCTGAACCCCATAGAGAATCTGTGGGATATTGGGAAGAGAAAGTTGAGAGACGCAAGACCCAACACTCTGGATGAGCTTAAGGCCACTATCGAAGCATCCTGGGCCTCCATAACACCTCAGCAGTGCCACAGGCTGATTGCCTCCATGCCACGCCGCATTGAAGCAGTCATTTCTGCAAAAGGATTCCCGACTAAGTATTGAGTGCATAACTGAACTTAATTATTTGAAGGTTGACTTTTTTTGTATTAAAAATACTTTTCTTTTATTGGTCGGATGAAATATTCTAATTCTTTTAGATAGGAATTTGGGGTTTCCATGAGCTGTATGCCAAAATCATCAATATTAAAACAAGAAAAGGCTTGAACTACTTCAGTTGTGTGTAATGAATCTAAAATATATGAAAGTCTAATGTTTATCAGTACATTACAGAAAATAATGAACTTTATCACAATATGCTAATTTTTTGAGAAGAACCTGTATATTGGGCATTTTATACTGGTACATTATAGGGGGCACTAGGGGGGAGAGGAGCACTATGGGGGCATTTACTGGGGGCACTATATAGGGGTATTTTATACTGGCACATTATGGAGGCACTATTGGGACATTAGCTCAACTGGGGGCATTACAAGGGGGTATTTTTTGCCACATTATTAGGAGAATTATTTCTACTGGGGGGGGGGGCATTATGGTGGGCTTTATTACTCCCCCATGGTATGACCCCCTAGTAGCAGCACCAGCCTCTCCCTGCTCTGCTATTCCTCTGCCCCTTCTCCAAATCCTTATTATGAAATCTTTCTCATTAGGATAAAACACAACATCAGCTCCACCGAGACCCCGGCCAAGTGGTGAAGTGGTGTCCGAGATCCCCAAGGGTCAAGCCAAGTAATTGTAAGTTTTCATGTAAAATATATTTGTTATACACATATAGCCTACACTGTGCCCCACAATATACAGTTTCTTCTGTATGAACGTCCACAAATTAAATCTCCCTGAGTGTTAGGTGTGGGGTGACCAGGCGGTATATGAAGGGGCAATACTGGTATTATATGGACAGCAGATATGGCATCCTCTGGGCAGTACTGTCTATGGTCAATTCATCCTTCAGAAGCTCCCTGACTGCCACCTGCTTGGCTATCAGTGAGTGACAGTCAGTCAGTGTCACAGTGTGACTACTGAGTCACTCCCTGACCCTGAGTGTTAGGTGTGGGGTGAGTCACTGATAGCCAAGCAGCAGGCAGTGAAGTGCCATGAGAGCCAGGCCAAGCAGGTGGCAGTCAGGGTGCTGGAGAATGATGACCATAGACAGTACTGCCCAGAGGATGCCATCTCTGCTGTCCATATACCAGGCAGTATTGCCCCTTCAATCATATACCGCCTGCCCGCCTGGTCAGGGTGACCAGGCAGGCAGGTGGTATATGAAGGGGTAATACTGGTGGTAGGCCTGGTATTCTGCAGACCATCTGCTTGTAAGTTACATATGACAATGTGGATACAACTTTATATTCCTGGCACTTATAATATCTATTTAAGCTTTTCCATCACGTTGCACAGCTCATGCGTTATTATACTTTGTGATAATGAATATGCCCCTCCCCTTCATTACATTCTCAGAAACAAGCAGAGCATGGATGTCAATAAAATTATGCCCCCCCCTGGAAAAATTTCTGCGGACGCCCATGTCTGTGACCCCCATTTATTCTGAGAGTGAAGGGGTTGTTTGAGCTCTGCGAGAAAACTGCAGCGTGGCCCTGAAGATGTGGAAAAACAGCACTAAATAAGAGCGGCGGCCCCTTCATTCTCAGAGCTCGAACCCCCACAGATCACAAAGTGATGGCACATGCTAGTGATCATAATAAAGCTCTGT
Source organism: Bufo bufo (assembly GCF_905171765.1). Classification (NCBI taxonomy): domain Eukaryota; kingdom Metazoa; phylum Chordata; class Amphibia; order Anura; family Bufonidae; genus Bufo; species Bufo bufo. The sequence continues at coordinate 50,041,823 of NC_053395.1, read as the reverse complement.
TCCTCTAGTGCCTACGCAGTCATGTATATGGTCAAATGACTGACACCATGATGAAACCTGGCGGAACCCATTACAGGTCAATGGGGTCCATTGAGGTCCCTGGTTGTCCGTAGTTTGACGGGTATGTCACAGCTTGAATTCTATTTTTCCACTCCTTTTTATGGAACAGAAAAAAAATCTAGTTCAGAATACAAACGTGAACTTGGCCTTCAATGCATACAATGAATATCCTTGATAAAGCCAGGATAATTTCCATTTGCTTCCAGTAGGTGGCAGTGTAACTCTAGGATACGGTGCTGTCATCTCCTAAGGTCTAAGTTTCTGTTTTAGCAATTAAATATTAATTTGGAGAAAGATGCATGTCACACGTAGCATAATACGCTTGGTACTAGTCACTTGGCATATATGGAACACGTCACACTAAACATGGGGGAGATTTAATGAAGCTTCTACATGGTGTTAAAAAGTCGTAAATTATGGTGCACGCCATCTTGATGCCATAATTTGTGACTTTTTGAACTTCTTACCACTTTTCTAAAGTGGGAGGCTTAATTGGAGGGGCAATATTGTAGAAGTTGAGTTCCGCACACTGGGTTGGCTGGTGCCAGCAAGGACTTAATAGTCGTAATCAGAGAAGAGAAGATTGTGGCACACAGGAACTTCTTTGCAATTTCATATCATTTATTAATTTGACATCATTATATTTGACTCATGATCCGGTTACATTATGCAACATCATAGCCACTTTTGATAATCGTACTGACCGGACATTTCGATCCCAAATGGACCTTCTTCAGCGGTCTAGTTATCTATGGTGTAATGATAATATAGATCCAATTAGAAACCAGACATATATGATAAAAATATGATGTGGAATAACATAGAAATAAACACTTAAAGGAACTTTTATCTAGAGGTAAAGCATGTTAATCAGATAGTGGTAAGAGATGCCTAGAGTAAAAGGAGTGTGAAGGCCCGAATATTAAGGAATGGGGAGTAAGGTGTGAGAAGGTAAATAGTAAGTCGATCAAAGGGAGAACAGGATTGCTCGGGAGAGCCAGCAGGCATAGATGTAAATATAGAAATATATAAGGATATATATTCAGAAGTGAATAGTGTCCGTAAAGTATTACCTGGTTTTAGTGGCTTGGAGGTATGGCGCGCTGGATCACAGGACGCTAGCCTGTGAGCGCAGTGGTTTTAAACGATTAGGCGACAAGGTTCCAAGTTTGTGAATCCACTGGGCCTCTCTCTGTTTTAAAAATCAGTGTCCGATTACCGCCACGTCTGCGCGGATCCGTTTGTTCCAGTATTTGAAAGCGTAACTGAGAGGCTTGATGTTTCTTCTCAGAGAAGTGATGGGGGATTGGCAACATGGTGTGTCCGAGTCTAATGGTAGATTTGTGTTTACTAACACGATCTCGAATGTGTTGTGTGGTCTCTCCGAGATAAGCAAGGCCACAGGGGCATTTCAACAGGTACACTACGAAGCAGGAATCACATGTAAAAAATCCTTTGACAGGAAAAAGTTGTCCTGTGCGTGGGTGGGTGACGTATTCACCTTTAATGACACTTGAGCACTGAGCACAGTTTAGGCAGGGGAATGTTCCCTGTCGCTGGCTACGTAGAAACAATTGTCTCGGCACTTTGACAAAGCTACCTACATCTGCTTTGACGAGTTTGTCTCTGATGTTCTGTGATCTTTTATAACATGTTAGTGGAGGTTGATGGAATTCTTCGATTTTTGGGTAAGCTTTAGTAAGTAATGGCCAGTGTTTCCTTAAAGCCTGATGGATCTTAGGTATCAGGGGATGGTATGTGGTAACGCATGCTACTCTCTTTTGGTTATGATTTTTCTGTGATGTAGCTCCTCCCAAGTTAGTTAATGGCATGTCAAGAAGGGATTGTGTAGTGTCCCACTACGTAAGGGTGGGCACTACTCAAGGGTCAATTGGGTCACGTTGTTCTCCACCTCCTGTGGAACATGGTTATGGTATTTTATATTGCATTGTAATGTATAATTTAATGTTATTTCCTGGGTACCAGGCCTGTTAAGGGTGTAGTTCCTCCTCCTAGGCAGTAGATGGAGCTAGGGAACCCCCTAGTACAGGGCTGGCCAACCTGCGGCTCTCCAGCTTTTGCAAAACTACAACTCCCAGCATGCCCAGACAGCCTACAACTATCAGCCTACAGCATGGCATGGTGGGAATTGTAGTTTTACAACAGCTGGAGAGCCGCAGGTTGGCCAGCCCTGCCCTAGTATATATAGTCAGGTCCAGTCCAGAGAGAGGGGGGGGGGGGGGGTGGTCAGAAGCCAAGTTAGCACTTTAACCAGAGGTTAGCTGAAGAGCTGCTTCTGACATGCAGCTAGATAGCCCAGGTTCCTAGCTTGCACCTGGGAGAAGAAGTTGCCTCTTGAAGATATCTAGCACCTTGAAAAGTACAGTGCAGAGCCACTTTTATCCAGCTAAGTAGAAAGCTGAAGGGCAGAAGAATATTTACAGCAAGAGGATTTACACCAGAGGAAGGTTTCCCTACCCAAGGATAAAGCCAGCTATAGGGCATACGGGTCTTGGAGAAAGCTAGACAGGATCTGAGGAAAATACAGCCTGATCTGTAAGTGTTATTCCCTCTGAGTATCTTGCAAAGACTTTGCCTGCCACTTATGTATAGTCTGCCTGTGACCAACATTACATGTGGAACTAACTAAAACCTGTAAATAGTTGAACTGTTCAGTAAAAAGAAGTTCTGGTTCACTGCAACTTTGTGTACCTCAATTATTCCTACAACAAATCGGTGTGCCACCATTACCGGCACTGGCGTCACGAACTATAAGGGATCTTGCCACCGACACATTAAGCTTCCAACACCCAGAGAACCTCACCTACCACCTGGCCTGGTCCCTATACACAGAGAGTGCCCCAGAGGATTCATGTGCCAACCTCTCCATCACTGCTGTACGCCTGCCCAGGGTAAATAAAACTGTGAGTACCAAGAGCAACCCTCGTTCTGCCTATTAACCGTGACCTCACATTCGCTCACCCTGCAGGACTGGCGTACTGCAATTGCGGATAGCCCCTTGTAAGGAATTTTTGTGTCATGTCATTAAGTCTCTCTTTCTTTGCGTCATGGTCTGATACAATCCGGTTGACTCGTGAGTTTTGTGATCTGGGTAAAGATTTTTTAGTTGCTCTAGGGTGGCAGCTTTTGTAATGGAGCAGGCTATTGGGGTCAGTGGGTTTGTTATAAAGGTCTATTGTGATGTTTCCCCTTTGGTCTATCTTGACCATAGTGTCTAGGAAACTAATTTGGTCCTGGCTGGTGTGACTGGTGAAACTTAACTCTGTGTCTACTTGGTTGAGATCCTGGAGAAATTCATGGATAGTGGATTCGGGGCCCCTCCATATGCAAAAATGTCATCGATGAACCGAAGCCAGATGATGGCAAATTGGCAAAAGAGGGTGTGTGTATATACATAATCTTCTTCGAATGCCATCATATACGCATTTGCATAAGGAGGGGCCACGTTAGATCCCATAGTGGTCCCCCTCTTCTGGCCATAGTATGTATCACCGAACCGAGAAGATTATGTATATACACACACCCTGTTTTGCCAATTTGCCATAATCTGGCTTCGGTTCATTGATGACATTTTTGCATATGGAGGGGCCCCGAATCCACTATCCATGAATTTGCCAGGTACACACTGAGTTAAGTTTCACCAGTCACACCAGCCAGGATCAAATTAGTTTCCTAGACACTATGGTCAAGATTGACAAAAAGGGGAAACATCACAATAGACTTTTATAACAAACCCACTGACCCCAATAACCTGCTCCATTACAAAACCTGCCACCCTAGAGCAACTAAAAAAATCTTTACCCAGATCACAATACTCACGAGTCAACCGGATTGTATCAGACCATGACGCAAAGAAAGAGATACTTAATGACATGACACAAAAATTCCTTACAAGGGGCTATCCGCAATCCCTTCTTGACACGGCATTAACTAACTTGGGAGGAGCTACATCACAGCAAAATCATAACCAAAAGAGAGTAGCATGCGTTACCACATACCATCCCATGATGCCTAAGATCCATCAGGCTTTAACGAAACACTGGACATTACTTACTAACGCTTACCCAAATATCGAAGAATTCCATCAACCTCCACTAACATGTTATAAAAGAATCCAGAACATCAGAGACAAACTCGTCAAAGCAGATGTAGGTAGCTTTGTCAAAGTGCCGAGACAATTGTTTCTACGTAGCCAGCGACAGGGAACATTCCCCTGCCTAAACTGTGCTCAGTGCTCAAGTGTCATTAAAGGTGAATACGTCACCCACCCACGCACAGGACAACTGTTTCCTGTGTGACAGGACCAGGGGGAAAGTGGTGGAAGGAGTCTACATTTCACCTAGGTTCCTGTCCTATACGTTCTAAAAAGCAGCCAGGGAATTGACAGCAAGGAAAACTAGGTTTTCTCTTTGCAAGGGTTTTGTTAAAAACCTGGTTAGAAGGGCCTGGCTGCTTGGAGCAGGGAGAGTTGGGTGGGTCCCTGCTCCAATTAGCCACTCCAGGTATTCAGTGTAACTGTGGCTAATCACCTTGGAACCTGAGTGTGCTATAAAAGGGCAAACAGCTCACTAGCTGATCTCTCTGCTCCTGGGAAGAACCCTTATGTGTGAGTAAAAACAACAGTGTGTTTTGTTGATGGAGCTGGGCACAAGGCTCAGTTTCATGTAGTTAGGGACTACTACCTGTCTAGAAGTAGTGGCCAGACGGCCAGGTATTTCATTTGTTTTGAACTGTTTTGTTTAATTCTTTTTCTGCAAAAGTCAATAAAACTGGCTGAGGCCAGTTGCACCATACTTGCTTGGACTGGACTGTGTTTTATGTGCCTATAGCGCCCGTCTATCCCAGGAGACGGCGGTCCCGTGAGCTAATCCCGCTACATATGGTGGAGGCTGCGCTGGCACAAAAATCCAGCAAGTTTTATGTCCTGGGTTAAGTCTGCTGTTCTGAAAAAAACAAACAGTGCAGATATGGAGGAAGTGCTGAAACAGCTGATCCAGGCTAACATACAGCTCCAAAAGGCGAATGCTAACCAGCAGGAAACCAATCGGTTGTTCATGGAGACTACGCAAGCTGGTTTCAGAGAACAGCAATCGCTTAATAAAAGTCTGGTGGAGCAGATAGCGGTGCTGGCTGAAAGGCCCCATGTCCAGGAGGAATCCATCTCTGTGGGGAGGAGAGTGCAAGCTTCCCTTCAAAAAATGGTAGCAGGGGATGATGTGGAGACCTACCTCACCATTTTTGAAAGAGCCGCTGAAAGAGAGAAACTCCCAGCCGAACAGTGGGTAGACACCCTTGCTCCTTTCCTGAGTGGGGAGCCACAGAAAGCCTACTATGATTTGAGTGAGCAGGATGCCAGACAGTACCCAAAACTGAAAGCAGAAATTCTCGCTCGCTTGGGTGTAACATCTGCGGTCAGAGCCCAGCGAGTGCACAACTGGACTTTCCAATTGGATAAACCAGCGAGGTCGCAAATGTATGATCTTTTTCACCTGGCTAAAAAATGGCTACAGCCAGAGGTATCTACAGCCACTCAGGTGGTGGAAAGAGTGGTCCTGGACCGGTTTGTTTGTGCTCTACCAGTTCGGATACAGCGCTGTGTGGGACAAGCGGACCCCAGGGATGTGGATCAGCTCGTCGCCCTAGTGGAGCGGTATCTGAACACCGAGGAGTATCTCCAAGACCTCTCTCCTACTTGGCCGGCCCCAGGGAGCCAGAAGTCTACTGATCGCGGTAAGACTGTTCCTAATCTAAAGGGGGCGAGGGAGGGCCGTAAAGTAGGAACTGAGACCGACCTATTAGCCAGACCTCTTAAGCCAGTTAGCCCTAGACAGCCTTGGGCGTTCAAAAACATTGTTTGCTGGCGATGTCAAGGACTGGGCCACGTGGCTGCCAACTGTCCTTTGGCTGAGCCTATGGAGTGTGACAGTGGGCGGAGGAGGTCATTGTTTGCGGGACCTGCCTACTCTGCCTTGCCGACCCCAGATATGGAGCGACAAACTTGCAGCTTGGTGATTGAAGGACACTCAGTTCAAGCTCTGTTGGACTCTGGTAGTCTAGTGACTCTTGTGCATGGCAGCCTGGTGGACACTAGGAAGCTGCAAAAGAGACAGATGGGGGTCATCTGCATACATGGGGATACAAAAGAGTACCCCACTGCTATAGTCTCTTTTGAAACCCCGTGCGGGAAAGTAACCCATGAAGTGGGGGTTGTAAACAGTCTGTTGCATACTGTCATTGTGGGGTGTGATTTTCCTCTGTTTTGGAAAATGTGGAATATGCTTGATAAGTGTTTAAGTGGGTCTGCTGCAGATCCCATTCCCCTGGCTGAGACTGAAAATGTGCAAACAGTAGGGGTGACCCAGAGTGAAACCGAGAATTTTCCCTTAGCAGTGCTTGCAGGTGATACTGATGATGTCCCGGAAATTGGTCTCCCTGACTTGCCAGTCTCCAATGATAACTTTGGGACAGCTCAACTCAGGGACCCAACATTAACACACGCATGGCAAAGTGTGAAAGTAGTCAATGGGGTACCTCAAGATACTGGGGTAGAGAAAATATTTCCCCATTTTTCTATAGAGAATGAACTCTTATATAGAGTTGATGAGCAAAATGGGCAGGTTGTGGAGCAACTTGTGGTCCCAAAATCGCATCGCCAAAAGGTGATGGATCTAGCCCATTCACATGTGCTAGGAGGGCACTTGGCCTATGAAAAAACCAAAGACCGGATTTTGCAGAGGTTTTATTGGCCCGGGGTACATAAAGAGATAAAAGAATACTGTGATTCATGCCCAGAGTGTCAATTACACAACCCGGTAGCGACCTTTAGGAGTCCGTTAGTACCACTCCCGATTATTGAAACTCCCTTTGAGAGGATTGCAATGGATTTGGTGGGACCTCTTGTTAAGTCTGCCAGAGGTCACCAATACATTTTGGTTGTCCTTGATTATGCTACCCGCTATCCTGAAGCAATACCTCTAAGGAAAACCTCTGCAAAAGTGATAGCCAAGGAGTTGTTCCAGATGTTTACTAGAGTGGGCATACCTAAAGAAGTACTCACTGACCAGGGGACGCCCTTTATGTCAAAGGTTACAAAAGAGTTGTGTAAACTGTTGAAAATAACTCACTTGCGTACCTCAGTTTATCATCCCCAAACGGATGGATTAGTTGAAAGGTTCAACAAAACCTTAAAAGGGATGCTCAGAAAAGTGGTGGCACAGGATGGGAAAGACTGGGATTGTCTTTTACCATATCTTATGTTTTCTGTACGGGAGGTGCCTCAAGCATCTACCGGATTTTCTCCGTTCGAGCTAGTGTATGGTCGGCACCCTCGGGGTCTTTTGGATATTGCCAAAGAGACCTGGGAGAGTGAGGCTACACCCTACAAAAGTGTGATTGAACACTTGTCCCAAATGCAGGAAAGGATTGGAAAAGTAATGCCCATTGTAAAAGAACACTTGCTGCAGGCCCAGGAGAGTCAGTCCCGGGTTTACAACAGGTCGGCTAAAGTAAGAAACTTCAACCCTGGGGATAGGGTATTAATCCTTGTCCCCACAGTAGAAAGTAAATTTTTGGCCAAATGGCAAGGACCTTATGAAATAGTTGAGAAGGTCGGAGAGGTGAATTACCGGGTTCACCAACCAGGTAGACGTAAGCCCTACCAAATTTATCATGTGAACCTAATCAAACCCTGGAAGGACCGAGAGGTGTTAGCAGCTTACAGCAGTGGGAAAAAGGAATGTAGCTTTGAGATACCAGAGGTAAAAATTGCAGACACTTTGTCAGGATCTCAAACCCAAGAGGCAAAGGAGTTTGTAATAAAAAATAAAGATGTATTTTCTGAGCTACCTGGTCGAACAGATATAATTGAACATGATATTGTAACCGAACCAGGGGTCAGAGTCAACCAAAAGCCTTATAGAATACCTGAGGCTAGGCGTAAAGCTGTCTCCCAAGAAGTCCAAACAATGCTTCAGTTAGGGGTTATAGAGGAGTCCCATAGTGACTGGTCTAGTCCTATAGTCTTGGTTCCCAAACCTGATGGCACCATACGTTTCTGTAATAACTTCAGGAAACTGAACACTGTCTCAAAGTTTGATGCTTACCCAATGCCTCGAGTGGATGAGCTGATTGATAGGCTTGGTAATGCTAGGTTCTTTACCACATTAGATCTTACAAAAGGTTACTGGCAAGTACCGTTGACTGAGGGGGCCAAAGAAAAAACTGCTTTTAGTGTCCCTGATGGCCATTTTCAGTATGTAGTCCTTCCCTTTGGTTTGCATGGGGCCCCGGCCACATTTCAGAGGATGATGGACAAAATTTTAAGACCACATCGTAGATACGCAGCTGCCTATTTAGATGATGTGATAATCCATAGCACGGATTGGGAAAGTCATCTACCCAGGGTAGAAGCCGTCCTGAATTCTATTAGGGAAGCAGGGTTAACAGCGAATCCAAAAAAATGTGCCATTGGGCAAGAAGAGGCAAAGTACTTGGGGTACATGATTGTTTATTTGAGGTTTTATAACTCCTCGCCCAAAGTGGAAGCCATCCAGAGCTGGCCAAGGCCTTTGAACAAAAAACAAGTCAGAGCATTCCTAGGTTTAACTGGTTATTATAGGCGTTTTATTGAAAATTTTGCCAGCATTGCGAGCCCTTTAACAGACCTTACAAAAGGGAAGGATTCAACCATGGTCAAATGGACCACGGAAGCGGAACAGGCCTTTCAGAACCTGAAGCAGGCTCTATGTGCCCACCCAGTGTTAGTCACACCAGATTTTAAAAAGGAGTTCATTGTGCAAACAGATGCCTCGGATGTTGGTATAGGGGCTGTGTTGTCGCAAGTAAGGGCTGGGGAAGAGCATCCTGTAGTATACCTGAGTAAAAAGTTAAATGAACATGAAAAGAAATACTCCATTGTAGAAAAGGAGTGTTTGGCAGTTAAGTGGGCCATAGAAGCTCTCAGGTATTATTTGGTAGGGATAACATTCATTCTGGTAACTGACCATGCCCCCCTTAAATGGATGTGCCAAAACCGTGAGAAAAACAGGCGAGTGACCCGATGGTTCATGTCTCTTCAAGATTATAGTTTTACAGTTGAACATAGGCCCGGGCGTCAGCTTGGAAACGCAGATGCCCTGTCCAGGATGTACTGTTTAAGGGCACAGAGTGTTCCTACCCCAAGGTCGAAACAGGGGGGTAGGATATGTGACAGGACCAGGGGGAAAGTGGTGGAAGGAGTCTACATTTCACCTAGGTTCCTGTCCTATACGTTCTAAAAAGCAGCCAGGGAATTGACAGCAAGGAAAACTAGGTTTTCTCTTTGCAAGGGTTTTGTTAAAAACCTGGTTAGAAGGGCCTGGCTGCTTGGAGCAGGGAGAGTTGGGTGGGTCCCTGCTCCAATTAGCCCCTCCAGGTATTCAGGGTAACTGTGGCTAATCACCTTGGAACCTGAGTGTGCTATAAAAGGGCAAACAGCTCACTAGCTGATCTCTCTGCTCCTGGGAAGAACCCTTATGTGTGAGTAAAAACAACAGTGTGTTTTGTTGATGGAGCTGGGCACAAGGCTCAGTTTCATGTAGTTAGGGACTACTACCTGTCTAGAAGTAGTGGCCAGACGGCCAGGTATTTCATTTGTTTTGAACTGTTTTGTTTAATTCTTTTTCTGCAAAAGTCAATAAAACTGGCTGAGGCCAGTTGCACCATACTTGCTTGGACTGGACTGTGTTTTATGTGCCTATAGCGCCCGTCTATCCCAGGAGACGGCGGTCCCGTGAGCTAATCCCGCTACACCTGTCAAAGGATTTTTTACATGTGATTCCTGCATTGTAGTGTACCTGCTGAAATGCCCCTGTGGCCTTGCTTATCTCGAAGAGACCACACAACACATTCGAGATCGTGTTAGTAAACACAAATCTACCATTAGACTTGGACACACCATGTTGCCAATCCCCCATCACTTCTCTCAGAAGAAACATCAAGCCTCTCAGTTACGCTTTCAAATACTGGAACAAACGGATCCGCCCAGACGTGGCGGTAATCGGACACTGATTTTGAAACAGAGAGAGGCCCAGTGGATTCATAAACTTTGTCGCCTAATGGTGTGAACCGTGAGTTTGACTTCTTTATAAAGATGAACTGAATGTATATAATGGTTGTTATTTCCATAATGTTGGGATTCTAACACAAACTCCATTTTCTCTTTCAGACCCGTTGAATTTCTTGTCGCATCTGGTGAGGGTGAGACACCCACCTTCTTCCTCCCCCTCTTTCCCCTCCCCCCCCCCTATACTCACCTCTATATCCTTATATATATTTCTATATTTACATTTATGCCTGCTGACTCTACCGAGTAATCCTGTACTCCCTTTGATCGACTTACTATATACCTTCTCACACCTTACTCCCCATTCCTTAATATTGGGGCCTTCACACTCCTTTTACTCTAGGCATCTCTTACCACTATCTGATTAACATGCTTTACCTCTAGATGAAAGTTCCTTTAAGTGTTTATTTCTATGTTATTCCACATCATATTTTGATCATATATGTCTGGTTTCTAATTGGCTCTATATTATCATTACAACATAGATAACTAGACCCCTGAAGAAGGTCCATTTGGGATTGAAACGTCCGGTCAGTACGATTATCAAAAGTGGCTATGATGTTGCATAATGTAACTGGATCATGAGTCAAATATAATGATGTCAAATTAATAAATGATATGAAATTGCAAAGAAGTTCCTGTGTGCCACAATCTTCTCTTCTCTAATTGGAGGGGCAAAGCCTTCCACTGCCCAAAGGATTTAATATAATTATGACAGAAACTGGAGTAAATTGTAGCTCAGGGTCACACATCAGCCCCTGGCATGGACACATTGGCCATAGTACTCATGTCAAGGGAATATTACGTAAGTGAATCCCTCAGACATTTAGGGGACACACTCATCTATGAAAAGGAACGGAGTGACCCCATAGCCAACATCCAAGGAAAACTCAGATGCCTGGTTTCAAAATATGTGGAACTGGGTTTCCTTGCAAAAAATATGATGGATAAATTGGTACCTTTATTTCCAGCTAAGCCATCATGGTACTTCCTTCCAAAGATCCACAAATCGCTGAGCCAGCCTCCGGGACGTCCTATCGTGTCGGGGATTGGCTCAGTGATTGAGCCTCTGTCAAGATATGTTGACTGGCTTTTGAGACCAGCTTTGGTAAGTGCCCCTGCATACCTCAGGGACACCAATGAATTTTTACTGGCTCTTAAAGAGATACACTGGCAAAAGGGGTACCAATTGGTGTCTCTCGATGTGGAAAGCCTCTACACCCGCATCCCACATGGTGCGGGTGTGGAGGCGGTCCTTGACATCGTAACTAATTTAGGAAAGAGCAGTATGTTTTGTGAGTTCATTGGTGAAGCAAATAACGTGTTAAGGTTTGGAAATGAGTGGTTCAGGCAAAAGTTGGGTACGGCTATGGGGACCCCCGTCTCCTGTACCTTCGCAAACATGTATCTAGCTAGATTGGAGGACAGATTTGTCTTTTCAATCTCGAATCCTTTTTTATCCCATCTGAAAAAGTTTTTACGGTTTGTGGATGATGTGTTTATAGTGTGGGAAAGTACAGAGGCCGAGTGTAAAAGATTTGTGGAATACTTGAATACAAATGACATGGGAATGACATTCACCCTGAATTTTGGGGGAACACGTTTGGAGTTTTTGGATGTGGCTGGGAGCGACGGATTGGTCACGGAGGGCTTTAGGAAGCCCACGGCGACCAATTCCTTGCTCCTTGCTCCACCATGACAGCTTCCATCCACGAAGTGTTAAAAAAAACTGTACCATACGGCCAATTCATCAGACTCAGACGAATAAATAGTAAGGATGAGGGCTACCATAAACAAGCATTGGAACTGAAACAACGCCTAATGGAAAGAGGTTATGCAGAGGAATCACTAGATAAAGATATGAAGAAAGTCGAAGAGACCTTTTCTCAATGTCCTCTACTCCATAAAAGCGACGACAGGAACAGACAGGTACAGGACAGGGATGCGAGTTCCAGGTTTGCATTCTCCTTTAAATATAGTCCTACGGCTGAACGTATTCGTTCTGTAATATTCAAAAATTTTGATATTTTGAGGAGAGATGCGACTCTGAATGAACTCACTGAACACAAACCACTTATATCCTTTAGGAAAAGCCACACAATTAAGGATAAGCTTGTAAGGAGCAGGTTTGCCCCTGTTAGAAGCAATAATTGGCTATCAGAGAAGAACTTTAAATGTGGGAGTTGTTCACTGTGTAAATATAACTCCCCAAAAAAGTGTATCCAGTTTGCAGGGATCCAACATAGAGAGTCTGTAGCTTTATTAATTGCAGGAGCACGTACGTGGTATACTTGTTGCTCTGCAAGTGCGGCAGATTCTTTGTTGGGAAGACTTTTAGGTGTATGTTTGAACGAGTGAGGGAACATTTTAATTCTGTAAAGACAGGAAAGGGCTGCCCCAGGTTCATAGATCACATAAGGACTGCTCATGCAGGTAGTTTATATTGCATCTCCTTTTCGGGCTTGGAAACCGTGCCCGCCCCTCCCCTGGCAGTGGATTCTGCGTACCCAGGCATTAGGTGAACTTGGCTTAAATGATAGAAATGATTTAAGTGTATTCCTCTAAGTAGATTTGAGATTGCCGCCTTGTTTTGGATCATAAGTATGTTCTGCATTGATCTCTATGTGTTATGAAATGTTTTGACCCTTCAGGTAGGGGCATTGTTGTTGCCTGTTGTCATGGCAACGCGCAGCACGAATATCCTTAAATGGACGCGCTGACATACAGCCAGATGAAGCGCATGTAGTGCAAAACGGCTGCTGTTTGGTGCATGTAGTTACCTGTCTGCCCCATGCCATGTTTTTGGTGAATAAAGCATTGATTTGATACAGTACACTGGTGAGTGCCGCTGACTATTTTTCTTCATTGCTATTGCACATTGGCCATAGACCCTACAGGGAAATTTCCTGGTGGGCAGATACCCAGGGGCCCGCCCTGGCCCTCCTTACAGCCCCTGGCCAGATGCTCTCATCATTAACGCTAGGGGCAATCGGGTACTTATGCCCCTCGCTGGCATCCACAGGTGCCCTTCTGAGCGGAACTGTATCACCTTCCTCAGGAAGGCAATATTTTGTGCTGCACTGTGGTATTTGAGTCCGCCGGGGCAGTATTTTATGCTGCACTATTATTGTAGGCGCCACCTACTTGTATTTTCCTTGTGCAACAGGCTGCCCCCTGGGGTCCTATTTGAGATTGTACAGAGTCTCGTAACGTCAGTAGCAGCATTCTCAGCGACCCAGGGCCCTATTTTCAAGGCAATGGTGGTGTTACCCAGGTGTAGGAATGGCCGAGTGGTATAGGGTGGCCTACAATGTCCCTTTAAGTTATGTTGTGTCACGGTGCTCCTACCTGGATACGCTGGACCCCAGACGTTGGCTCTGAAGCAGAAAAATGGGAAAAGTTAATTTGGGGATGAAGAATAAAGTCCAGACCTTGTGATAAAGTTGAAAAGCAGCTTTACTTTGCATAAACATTTCTCCAAACGGTTTACAGACTTTATCTTGGTTCCATCAGGCTTTGGCATTAAAACTCTGGCAGGCAAACTCGTCTCTGCTACATCGGTTGCTCTCTGACTCTGCTGTACTGAGGCTTAAAGGGAACATGTCACCAGCAAAACGCATATTAAACCGACCACAGTACCTTACAGTATCCACCAGTGTGTTGCTAATCATGTTTTTCTTTCCTCTTTGTGTTTCTTCATACTTTAAAAACGTTAAAAACGCTGTTTTAATGTTGGTAGGCGCTGTCTCCGAGTCAGGCTTGAAGTCAAGGGGGCAGCAGCCTCCTTGCTTCAAGTAAAGCTAAGCCCGCCCCTTACCCCTCCTCTCTACAATTAGATGGACATGCTGCAGTGATGCCGGGATCGCGGTCTTCTAGCGCATGCGCGGTACGCTGCCTGTTACAGCGCGATCCTCACTCACCCGCCTGCATTTTGCTGACTGCGGATGCACTGGACAGTTCGATCGCGCGCGCCCGGCCGTCACGCAGGCAGCTTACCGCACATGCGCTAGAAGAGCGCGATCCCGGCATCACGGCAGCATGTCCATCTAATTGTAGAGAGGAGGGGTAAGAGGTGGGCTTAGCTTTACTTGAAGCAAGGAGGCCGCTGCCCCCTTGACTTCAAGCCTGACTCGGAGACAGCGCCAACCGACATTAAAACAGCGCTTTTAGCAAGTATGAAGAAACACAAATAGGAAATAAAAACATGATTAGCAACACATTGGGTGATACTGTAAGGTACTGTGGTCTGTTTAATATGCGTTTTGCAGATGACAGGTTCCCTTTAAATAGAATCTTTGCTTCTTCTCTATGCTGCAACTTATCTCTGTAGTCTGACTCTAGATTATACCTTGGAACTTTTCCTCCTGGCTCCTGAGGCTCTAAGCTGTGGCCTCCATATCCAGCAGAGCTTAAGGTGCTCTATCTGGCTTGGCTTGGGCATGGGCACGTCCAACAGAGACGTGCCCTGCTGCACACCTAGCAGGGGGTAAGATAGACTGCTCACTAAACTTGGACCCACCCTTCCTGCAGGAAGTGGGACTCGCCCACTCCTCCATAGAGGGGGATTAGAATGGAATGGAAAGCTCCATTCTATGTAATTGTAGTTCTGCCATTTACGCTGCCACCTGATGGTAAGCTCCATTCTATGTAATTGTAGTTCTGCCATTTACGCTGCCACCTGATGGTAAATCAGGCACATTACATGATAACAAACAGTTACATAACAAAATAGGAAATGCACAGTGTTTGGACCTGAATAAATACACATGATGACATGAGGTTAACTAATAAAGACAGTAGCAAGGTGCAAAGTTGGCAATGCCACTCTGGGGCGTTACATTCCCCCTTACTTAAAACCAAGCTGTCCTCGGCTTGTGCTTAGGAGGTGCTCTAAGGGTACCAAAGAAAGGTAAAAGTGCTGTATGAGAATATTTTCCATTACATACATAGACTGACATAAAGACGGCTACCAATAGATTCCTGCCCGTATGAGTAGGGTGTCTATTCACAGTTTGACCTCTTGGTAATAGCCAGTGAACCAAATAAGACTGCACAAAGTGCTCAAATACTCCAGTTGTGGATACCACCGGAAGCGTTGGCATGTCATGTACTGTAATCCCTCCACAATGCTATGAGACGCCTGCAAATAGAAGGGTGGCTTCATCCTGTATTCCCTTCCTAGTACAAAGGTCTAATCATGCTTTACGCTTCATCACCTTGATGTCTGAACAGGTAGCTACACAATTTTCCTTGGCAATGCACAAGGCCTTAGAACATACACAAATTAGGAGAGGGAGGCAGTGCTCTCCCATACCTCCAGGAGGACTATTCCCTCCAAACACATATTAGCAGCAGGTTACCCTCGATGATGTTAAATCTCTTGTAACTTACCACTTGGTTCCCCCTGTGTAGCAATAATAGAATACAATATAATACCTAAGCTTTCTAGCTAACACAAGGTAACATAAGAACCATTAGTATTAAACGTCCTCAGAGGCAGTCCATATGAGTAATAAAGTAAGGTGCTAGTTATCTGGCTAACTACAGTATATAAAGTGCAAAGACCATACAAAAGTGCATAATATCACATTGCGGCACCTGAAAAAGAATACACACAATGGGCACAATATACTTTAACATTGCTGAAAACTTGAAAAGATGAATGCAAAGATAGTGCAAATACAGTATATAAGGCAAATATATACTGCAATTAAATAGCGCAATAACATAAATGCAAATAAATCACATTTGAGTCTCTTCCTCCATGTTGGCGGATGAAATGCAGTAAACGGGAATTAAGTAGTGCAAAAAGTTCCTTTGTAATCCACGGGAAATAATGTCACTATTTGTAATCCATATGAGGCAATAATGTCATTTGTAGTCTGCACGGATATAAGAATAGCAAAGGTACTGAAAACCCTTTTGGCAAAGGTGGCTCCCAATTAACCCGAGAAGTGGGGGTGGGGGAAATTGTGCATAACCGTACGCAACTTCGTGATGATCCTGAATGTAGGGGGAGTCCTAACTAACGTGTCCATCTGGATGAGGAGTAAAAAGGCAACAAAAACAAAAATCACAAATCCAACATTTCCTCACCCTTCAAGAATAGTCCAGGCCATGGCTCCCATAAGTCCTTATTTTTTTCCTTTAAATGCTGCAGAAGAAGGAAGATTAGCTCTTCAGAGGAAGAACCTTAGATCCTCCTCACTGCTGCTGCTGCTGAAGGCCATGAGAGGTCTGTCTTGACTTTTGTAATCTATCCTGGCAGCAACAGTGGTGCTCTGGTGACACCTACTGGCAGACTTTGGTAGTGTCCTGGTGGTTGTGCTGGTCATCGCGGCTGTAACTTCTTCTTTGCTGGGTCCAGGATCGGAACCTCCTGCCTAGTGTTGAGCGCGAATATTCGAATTTCGCATTTTTTTCTCGAATATCGCAATTTCGAGATTTCGAGAATATTTAGAATATAGTTCCAAATATTCGCGAAATCGAATATTCCTTTTTTTTTTTTTTCCAAAAAAAATAAATAAAAAATATTGTACGATTAATTTAATCGTACAATTTTTTTTTCCTGTATAAGGCAACGTTCCTATGACTATGGCTAGGCTAATAATCGTATGATTAAATTAATCGTACGATTTTTATTTTTATTTTTTCCTGTATAAGGCAAAGTTCCTATGACTATGGCTAGGCTAATATGTGTATTTTACGAAATTTCTTAATATTCGTAATATTCTAAAAGATGGAGTTAGAGCAATATTACGAATATTCTAAAAGACGAAGTTAGAGCAATATTAAGAAATTACGTAAAATACACATATTAGCCTAGCCATAGTCATAGGAACGTTGCCTTATACAGGAAAAAAAAATAAAAAATCGTATGATTAAATTAATCGTACGATTTTTTTATTTATTTTTTTCCTGTATAAGGCAACGTTCCTATGACTATGGCTAGGCTAATAATCGTATGATTAAATTAATCGTACGATTTTTATTTTTATTTTTTTCCTGTATAAGGCAAAGTTCCTATGACTATGGCTAGGCTAATATGTTTATTTTACGAAATTTCTTAATATTGCTCTAACTTCGTCTTTTAGAATATTCGTAATATTCTAAAAGACGGAGTTAGAGCAATATTACGAATATTCTAAAAGACGGAGTTAGAGCAATATTAAGAAATTTCGTAAAATACACATATTAGCCTAGCCATAGGAACGTTGCCTTATACAGGAAAAAAAAAAAAAAAAAGTACAATTAATTTAATCGCATATTATTCGCGAAAATAAAATAATTCCGAATATTCGATTTCGACGAAAATAATACGAATATTCATTCGAATATTCGCGAAATCGAATATGGCACCTCCCGCTCATCACTACTCCTGCCATCATAAAGGGGTTCAGTACCTCCGGCTGCAAGGGTGCTGGTAGGTAGTCCTCCTCTCTTAGGGGTGAATCCTGGATCCGGGCGGCTTTTTCCATAGCCAACGCCATCTTCCAGGGCAACTGATACTGTATGACCGTAGGGGAGGAGTCTCCACTTCCTATGGCTGTACTGGGTTGTTGTTTTTCTGTGGGCAGGGCTAGATTTTCCCGCTCTAGGGCTGGGCGTTCCCTGTTTTTCCCGCTCTTGGGCTTGTTGAAGAATATACGCCATCACAGGCAAAGATGGCTGTTTAACTCTTCGGATGTCGATGTGCACTTTCCTGCGCCTGTCACTCCGCAACAAATGCAATAAAGTAATTTTTAGGTGGTTTTTGGTCAATTCTGTAGGCTTTATGGTACAAGGACACACATGTAAATCCCGTTTGTGATGCCAAATGCAACGGGCGCCACCCCTGGGGTCCTATTTGTGATTGGACAGAGTCTTGTGACGCCGGTTGCAACGTTCTCAGTGACCCAGAGCCCTATTTTCAAGGAAATGGTGGTGGGTACCCAGGTGTAGGAATGGCCGAGTGGTATAGGGTGGCCTACAATGTCCCTTTAAGTTATGTTGTGTCGCGGCGCTCCTACCTGGATACGCTGGACCCCAGGCGTTGGCTCTGAAGCAGAAAAATGGGAAAAGTTAATTTGGGGATGAAGAATAAAGTCCAGACCTTGTGATGAAGTTGAAAAGCAGCTTTACTTTGCATAAACATTTCTCCAAACGGTTTACAGACTTTATCTTGGTTCCATCAGGCTTTGGCATTAAAACTCTGGCAGGCAAACTCGTCTCTGCTACATCAGTTGATCTCTGACTCTGCTGTACTGACAGGCTTAAATAGAATCTTTGCTTCTTCTCTATGCTGCAACTTATCTCTGTAGTCTGTCTCTAGATTATACCAGGGAACTTTTCCTCCGGGCTCCTGGGGTTCTAAGCTGTGGCCTCCATATCCAGCAGAGCTGAAGGTGATCTAGCTGGCTTGGCTTGGGCACGTCCAACAGAGACATGCCCTGCTGCACACCTTACCCCTAGCAGGACCCGCCTAAAACCTGGGGCAACTTTTAGTTACCGGTATTTTTTCCCGGGCCACTTTCCGTTCCCAGTCGGCCTAAATTTGAGTTTCTGGCACATGGTGTGCCAGAGATGTACGTGTAGTCTGTCTCATTTAATAAATGAGGTGCATTTCACTACAGTGCACAGAAGATGAAGACTTGAATAGGAAATGCCAGTCTTGATAAATCTTCCCTATTGTGTCTGATGTGCAGGCAGCATGTTATAGAGCAGGAGGATTTGAGCAGACTGATCTATAATTTTATAGGATAAGATGCAGTATAACTTGTGCTGTACAAATTAAAGAGGTTGCACTACTTTTTTGTGGTGCAGACCGTAGGATGCAGATCGCGGACCCCATTCAAGTGAATTGGTCAGCGATTCGCATGCGGCTGCCCCGCGGCAATTTGCGGTCCACAGCACGGGCACAGAGCCCTTACATTCGTGGACATGAGCCCTAAGGGCTAAAGCATCTAAAACACATGATAAATTAGGCATGTAAACATAGATTTATTAGACACAACTTACAACAGAATTGTGTCTTTTTTCACATAGTTAATTTCCATTATCGTTCTCATAAACCCTCATTATCAGCAGCAGTATTACTGCTGTCATTTCTCAGAGCTTATTCGTAATCCCCAGATATTCAATAGTCAAATCAAACATAGAGAAATATTTTTTATCCCTTTCCTTCCCTCTCAGTGATATAGTACATCACATTATGGCGCAGGCTCAGGAGCTGGGTCTACGCTATCACTTACAGGTGTTAGCTGTACTGTATAGCTGCCACTCTGCTCACACTGTCGGGATTGAAGATAACTCTGATCCCAGCAGCTTCATCCCTCAGAGGCCACAGTTAATAGCGACCTCAGCATCTGAGAGGTTAGCCAGAGGGAAGGAGCTCTCTGGGCCCTCAAATTGCCACCCCGCAAATGCAATTGTAGGGTGCCAAGTAGTTGTCGTGGCAGCTGGGAGCTTTCTGAAGCCCTCAGGCCTGCCATGTCCTGGCAGCTATTACATCCTGTCTCTGCCAGTATGTAATAGCCTGACTCTCAGTATGCTCTGTAATACAGAAGTATCAAAAGGTCAGAGGTTCAAGTCCCCTAAGAGGTCTTAAAAATTGTGTTAAAAAGTTGAATAAAGTGTTTAAACATATTTAAAAAATATATATAAAAAAAGTAAAAAATTCCATTATATACAGTATATAAATATAATTGGTATTGGCACAACCATAATGATAGTGACTGCCATTAGAGGAAAATAACTAGATTTGTCTTTTTTTTTTGTCACCTTGCCTTGCCAAAAACAATGATCAAAAGTTTGCATGTATCCCAAAATGATATATACAAAATGTGATTGCACCACAAAAACAAGCTCTCACACCAGCAGTGGAAACTTTTATGGGAAAAGTTATGGGTGTCGGAATATGATGGCAGAAAGCAATCTTTTTTTCTATGAAAGAGTTTTTTAAAGGTAATAAAATAAAGCAAAAACCATTTTGGTGTAAATTTGGTACATAATTGTACAGACCCTCAGAATAAAGTTCACCCGTCATTTTTACCGGGTTTGAACACTTTGAACCCTTTATAAAATACAGCTGAGGTACCCCAAAATAGTGGCAATAAAAATTACAACTCATATCGCATATAACAAGCCCTCATGTGGCTGGAAAAAAAATAAAAATAAAGTTATATATTTTGAAAAGCAGAGATGAAGAAATGAAAAAAAAAAAAGTTAAAATACTGGAGTAAAGTGGCCCTGTTCTTTGGGAAAAGTTTTGGTATGTCATAGCAGAATACAGTATTGCAGGGTCCCACTGCTGCGGCAATGCATTACTGCAAATGGGTTTTATGTGCATTTTCTAGATGTATGCTGTTAAAAGATAAAAAGAAATTTGATTTATTGTGTAACAATGCATTTTCTTTGTACGGAAAAGCTAATAGTTAACACACCTTAGCAACCAGGGAGTGGTTAGAGCATTCAGTGTAAAGACGGATGTCTGTGCAGAGTGTTGTGTGATGAAGCACCAGAACACAGCTCTAAAGAAATTGGCTCACAAAAAACCTAAACACCAGCTAAAGTGCAGAAAGAAAACACTGAAAAGCTTTCCAGTGTTGAGAGGAGGTGCGAGTAGAAGACCTGTGGAGATAAACTGCTTAACAAGACGCTTATAGACTCCATAGTCAACATAGTCCAGAAGTTGAAAGGCCTCTGGACCTGGAAATCTAAAAGGTATAATCCAGATATGTCCGTTAATCACATAAACTGTGAGTACGGCAACCTGTAAAATAGGTGTAGAACTTAGTCTGACGTTGGTATCCGCCTTTTAATTGCATAGTGAGAAGTGTTGCACCCCTATTCTGGATGCCTATGCATGAGAGAATAGTGCATTATGAGGAGAATTGCTGTAAAGATACACCTTGTCCTACTAACTGTTACTACAGTCATGTAATCTCTAAGAACTTTGTAAATTGCACATTGTGTTAGAACTGCCAGTCCATGCATGCTGAGAACTATGACTAGTACTATGTTATTGCTCCTGAAGAAGGGGGTGCACTGTATAGCCCCCGAAACGCGTTGAGCATCGATTCCAATTAAAGGGAAGTTTCCTGACGTACCCACTTGGTGACTGCGGCCTCTTCCTGTGATTCTACATGCGATCCTGGCGGGGGAGTTAAGCCTATGGGTGTCTTGAGTTTATCCCATAGACTAACTCCCCTCGTGAAGTGAGTCATAACACAGATTTTCTTGGTTTTAACTTGTTTTTATCTTTTGATATGTTTTAAGGTGTTATCTTATACCCACTATGCATTTGGATTCTTATTAAACATTACTATATTCCCCTATTTATTTTATTTCATACACTACGTTACAGGGTTGGCGCCCTGGAGTCTGGCTGGGCCCACTTTTTTTCTCTTTTTCCAAGTATACGTTGTTTACTTCCGGCCAGGGCACGGTCACCTGCGCTGCTGCAGCCAAAGAGTGGCTTGGGGACACATTACCGCTGAAGCCAGCCATTTTAGCGTACATTCTGAGATCGCTGTAGTTGCGGCCTTTGGGAACATAGACTATGGATACGGCAGTAGACTGTATGATATAATAGCACCCATTATAGACCTGATATAAAAGTATTGTAGATTCTAGTGGAAAATAAATGTGAGGAGATCAGATCTATTTTCTATCACATCGCAGAACTTCTCGGCAGGATCGAGACGGTAATGCTGTTGTGCCATGCTATCGAGCAATAGTCTAGCAAGGCGAAATACACTTACGCTCGCTTTTTACAGGCCGTAAGGTAATCTGTGCATGAAAACACTAATAGCCACCTGCTACCAAACTAATCATTCCAGCCAAGAGAGGGCTGCTTAGCAACTGAGCCCTAGAGGAGAATCACTTTTGAGCCACTGCTAAATATAGAGAGCTGTCAAACAATATTAAATCCGCCATCAGTGGGAACATAGATATGGTGCTTACCGCGAGGACGAGTGTGTGAGCGTCTGCTTATAGCATAGCAATAGGACGATGCAGGAATCATTAACCTATCATCCACCAATATCTATTTTCTTCTACGGGAGAGAAGACAAAAACAGTAATTTTGCTAAATAACATTTCATTACAATAATTCATTTTTGTATTATATTTTTACTGCATTTTCCCTATTTTTGGCACTAAAAGCATTCCTCCCAACTTTTTAGATGGTCAAAGAGGGACACTGTGAAATGTCAATTTTTCCTGCATATTTATACACTAGTACAATAATTTTCTTTTACATAATAGCGCAAAAATTATCTTCCCTGGTGATCTAGAGTGTTGAAGGGATCAATGCAAACTTCTTTCTTCTACAGTAATAATAGGGTTAATGCCAGCTGTACTAGTGTTTCAAGGTGGTGGAACGGTTATTGCCTGGTGCTCTAGAGCACTGAAATTGTTAATTCTTGATTCCCTGGTGGTCTACGATACTAATGAGGTTAATGCATGTTTCCCTGGTGGTCTAGAGTAGGGGCAGGGGAGGGCTGGCAGCCTTAGTCCTGGTGGGCAAATCCAGTCAAGTGGCCCATTTTTAGCCCTGCCCATTATTAAAATCCTCTCCTACATATAATAGGCCACTCCCAACAAACACTGTACAGCTGACATTCTATAGTTGAGGCCTGTCTCTACACATCATACGGAGAGGGGAGGCCTCCGCTCTTCTCCCTCCCCAGATCCCCCTCAAGGCTTGTGGTTCCCCCCACCATCTGCCACCCGCCCGTGGCCTGCTGCCCCCTATTGCCGTCCTCACCCAGCTCTGAATCCTCCTTCTGCAAATGGCAGGGGGAGGAGCCGGAGCATCTCCTCTCCTACATAGCCCCCCATACCTCTTACATCCAGTGATGTCACCTTTGTTGTAGACGTTCTCTTTCCTCATCTTCTCCATTCAGACCAGACCGCCATGATGATTTTTCAGCCATCTCCCTTGGCAGAGATTGACAAACAGACATTAGTTTCCCACATTTCCATCATCTTCACATCTTCTGAACGCCCTTTCCTGCCACCCCCAACACTATAATGCAGAAACAGTCCCCCTGGAAATACTACTACTACACAGATAGTGCTCCCTTCAACAATTATTGGCACACAGTGCTCTAAAAAAATAACTGCACCCAGACACTAATAGTATAAAGATAATGTCCCCCAAAAATAATTGTGCTAAGCTGATACTGTGCCAGGGTGCCTCCAAAGTAACAGTGCTCCCCAAAATCCCACCAATAGAAATAATTCTCTGCCAGAGCACACTTAGTAGTAATAATGCCCCTATAGTGCCCATACTAGTAATCATGTTCCTCATAGCCCCCCAGTAGTAGTAAAGCTCTGCATATTACCCCCTAGTAGTAATAATTCTCCCTATAATATGACAGTACATGAAACACCCCTGCTTAGGGCCGCAGTTGATCTAATGTTCCCATAATGTATGCCAGTATAAAACACCCCTATATAGTGGTATTTAAGTAAATGCCCTTATAGTGCTCCTCTCCCCTTTCCCCATAGTTTCCCCATAGTGTTCCCCATAATATGCCAGTAAAAAAAATCCCCTTCTTAGTGCCCCCAGCAGATGTCCCTAAAGTGCTCCTCTCCCCCATATTGTGCCAATAAAAAATGCCCCTTCTTAGTGCCACCATATGCCCCAATAGTGCTCCACTCCCCCATAGTGCCCCCAAATAATGTCCCATAGTGCTGCTCTCCCCTATAGTGCCTCCCATAATGTGCCAATAAAAAATGCCCCCTTAGTGCCACCACTTCCCCATAGTGCCCCCAAATAATGCCCCTATAGTGACACCAGATGCCCCATAGTGCCACTCTCCCATATAGGGCCCCCATAATGTGCCAATAATAAAAAAGCCCCTTTAGAGCCCCAAGATACTCTCATAGTGCTCCTCTCCTCCATGGTGCCCCCCCCCCATAATGTGCCAGTAAGAAATGCCCCCATAGTGCCCCCCCAAATGGGCAAGAAATAAATGCCCCCAGAATGCCACCTAAAAACAATGGGGCTGTAAGAAATGCCAGCCCCCCCACAGTGCAAGCCCCCCCATAGTGCCAGCTCCCCCCCATAGTGCCAGCTCCCCCCCATAGTGCCAGCTCCCCCTCATAGTGCCAGCCCCCCATAGTGCCAGCTCCCCCCATAGTGCCAGCTCCACCATAGTGCCAGCTCCCCCCCATAGTGCCAGCTCCCCCCCATAGTGCCAGCTTCCCCCGCAAAAAAAAACAAAACACTAATACTTACCTCCATCAGCAGCGATGCGATGCAGGCCTCTTCCGGCCTGTGTCCCGAGCTGTGTGCTGCCCGGCTCAGGTGGCGTGATGATAATGATGTCATTGCGCCGCCTGAGCCGGCCTCTGATAGGCTGCAGGCATTAGTGCCTGTGGCCTATCGGTAGAACAGGGGAGGGAGACGCCTCTCCCTCCCCTGCCCCACAGCACAGCCATCTGTATCGCTGTCCTGAGGACGGCGACACAGATGAATATGGAGATGAGCGCTTCCACAATGGAAGCGCTCATTTCCTACTGCCCGCTGCCACCACCGCCGCAATTACATCCAGGGCCGCGTCGCCTCTGGTGATCGGCGGTGCGGCCCTGAGGAATAAAAAAATAAAATAACATTTTTGTTAAAGACGGCCCAGCGGCCGTTTTTTTTAGGGCGGCCTGGGGGGCAATTGCCTCCCTGCCCCCCGTCCCAGCCCACCCCTGAGTAGTGGAGAGGTAAAAATTCCTGATAATTAAGGGGGTCAGTGTCCGTTTCATTGCTCTCTAGGTAGTGGAGAGCATAAAGCTTGCTTCTCTGTTGAGTTATGGTAGTGGATGGGTTAATGCCCATCTTCCTGCTGGTCTTGGGTAATGGACAGGTTTATCGGTGGGTGTCCCCCCGTACCCCTATTGATAAACTGTTCTAGTGTGGCTCCATCAGTGGAACTTAGTGCTTAAAAGTTTTTTTTCGAGGGATTTTATACTGATGACCTACCCTCTGTATAGGTATAGGTATCCATCAGTATCTGATCAGTGGGGGTCCGACATCTGGGACCCCCGTCAATCAGCTGTTTAAGAAGGCACGAGGCTCCTGTGAGCGCTGCAGCCTTCTCCGTGCTCACCAAGCACAGCGCCGTACATTGTATAGTGGCTATGCTTGATATCGTAGCTAAGTCCCATTCACTTCAGCCCCAAGGCCACGTGACAGATGAACGTGTCTTTACTGGTCTAGAGAAAGCTGAGAGAAGGCCGCTCCTGAGGTTGGGTCATCAGTATGTGTATAGAGCCAAAAATGTTAGCATTGTGTCGATGTCCCAATATTTATGGACCTGACTGTATTTTTCTTTCAATAAGATGCACCTAGGTTTTAGAGTAGGAAAATAAGATGTTTTTCCATCAGACCTCAGAACAGACCCCCAATCTTCATTAGACCTCCAAATCACACTCCCAATCTTCACCACAATGGATTTGAAATGAAAGTAACAAGATGTGCTTTAACTGCACTCCCACTTGTTAAGGGACCAAAAGTAATGGGACAGAATAATAATCATAAATCAAATTTTCACTTTTTAATACTTGGTTGCAAATCCTTTGCAGTCAGTTATTGAAGTCTGGAATGCATAGACATCACCAGACGCTGGGTTTCATCCCTTGTGATGCTCTGCCAGGCCTCTACTGCAACTGTCTTCAGTTCCTGCTTGTTCTTGGGGCATTTTCCCTTCAGTTTTGTCTTCAGCAAGTGAAATGCATGCTCAATAGGATTCAGGTCAGGTGATTGACTTGGCCATTGCATTACATTCCACTTCTTTCCCTTAAAAAACTCTTTGGTTGCTTTTGCAGTATGCTTTGGGCCATTGTCCATCTGCACTGTGAAGCGCCGTCCAATGAGTCCTAAAGCATTTGGCTGAATATGAGCAGATAATATTGCCCGAAACACTTCAGAATTCATCCTGCTGCTTTTGTCAGCAGTTACATCATCAATAAATACAAGAGAACCAATTCCATTGGCAGCCATACATGCCCACGCCATGACACTACCACCACCATGCTTCACTGATGAGGTGGTATGCTTAGGATCATGAGCAGTTCCTTTCCTTCTCCATACTCTTCTCTTCCCATCACTCTGGTACAAGTTGATCTTGGTCTCATCTGTTTATAGGATGTTGTTCCAGAACTGTGAAGGCTTTTTAAGATTTTGTTTGGCAAACTCTAATCTGGCCCTCCTGTTTTTGAGACTTACCAATGGTTTACATCTTGTGGTGAACCCTCTGTATTCACTCTGGTGAAGTCTTCTCTTGATTGTTGACTTTGACACACATACACCTACCTCCTGGAGAGTGTTCTTGATCTGGCCAACTGTTGTGAAGGGTGTTTTCTTCACCAGGGAAAGAATTCTTCGGTCATCCAGCACAGTTGTTTTCCGTGGTCTTCCGGGTCTTTTGGTGTTGCTGAGCTCACCGGTACGTTCCTTCTTTTTAAGAATGTTCCTAACAGTTGTTTTGGCCACGCCTAATGTTTTTGCTATCTCTCTGATGGGTTTGTTTTGTTTTTTTAAGCCTAATGATGGCTTGCTTCACTGATAGTGACAGCTCTATGGATCTCATCTTGAGAGTTGACAGCAACAGATTCCAAATGCAAATAGCACACTTGAAATGAACTCTGCACCTTTTATATGCTCATTGTAATTGGGATAATGAGGGAATAATACACGCTTGGCCATGGAACAGCTGAGAAGCCAATTGTCCCAATACTTTTGGTCCCTTAACAAGTGGGAGGCACATATGCAAACTGTTGTAATTCCTACACCGTTCACCTGATTTGGATGTAAATACCCTCAAATTAAAGCTGACAGTCTGCAGTTAAAGCACATCTTATTTGTTTCATTTCAAATCCATTGTGGTGGTGTATGGAGCCAAAAATATTAGAATTGTGTCGATGTCCCAATATTTATGGACCTGGCTGTATGGTATTTTATTATGTAAAAATTAAAAAAAGCAGCAGAAAAAGCAAAAATGCATAAAAAAGTTGCATGATGTAATGGTCTTCATTAGTGTTGAGCGAAGTGGAATTCCATCTGAATTTCAGGAAAAATCTGATTCTAAACGAAGCCAAAACTAATAATTTTTCGTAAGATGGCGGCTAGATTTTGTCTTAGAAAAGAATGAAAAAAAAAAGAATACTCACCTCATCCACTTGCTTGCGCAGAGGCAGTTCGCTCCTCTCTTGATTGAAAAAGACCTGTGACCAGTGATGACGTCACCACGTGATCATGCTGGGAGTTTTATCATAGTGATTTGTGACGCATTCATTTGTAACAAATTAAATTTCTTGTGAAACTTCGGCAAAGCTGCCAAATCGAATTTCTTAAAACTTCGCACATCTCTAGCCCTTATTTTCTTTTTAACGTTTTTTGGACCTAATGATGTGGTGCTCTAGCACCATGCCACAATATGCCTTTATTTGCAGGTCTTCAATTTGCCTCTTTTTTTCTTCAAAAAACAAAATGCAGCAGTGCAAAGTGATTAGTATTTACATGGAGGGGTTAAGCTTTCTCCTCTCGTTCACCTCCCATACTCATCATAATTCATTGCATAGGCATATTTAAGCGGCAGTGACTGGGTCAGCTCTATTTGGCACACAATTTATAAATGAATGTAATGTATTTCTGCTCCCACCGGCTGAGTCATTGTATTGATATGAATGTGCTGAGAATTATTTGCACAGGGACTTAAATATGATTAATGAAACCATTAAAATAGCAGAAAACAAGTCTTAATGAAGCATGAAGGAAACCCTCCTCTTTTACCTTACTAGAGGTGGTGAACGTGAGCTGGTTCTATGCATGATGGCGGATAACTGGTAAGATTAGTGCATAGACCTGCATTACAGTATGTGATATGTTCACTGAATGGAATAAATCAGATCAGACATAGAAAGCACTTGTAGCTGAGATGGAAGAACGTCAAGATCTGATGGAAATCCAAATGCATAGAATAGCCCTAAATGCAAATTCACCAGGTATGCATTGAATGCAGTGAGGCTGGTGGAGCATGAACCCTGGGTGATGGGAGCCAAGGAGCTCCTCTACCCTAGTCAGTGTATATAGAGATCGGGTTAAGCCGGGAACTGAATCTTTGTCTCCAGTGAGGGATTATCTAGCCATGTCTCTGGCTGGTGGGGACTAGGGGATCTGTCACCTTTCCTGACATGTGTGTTTTAGTAACTACTTGCATTCCCCATGTAATAACCAATCTAGAGCATCCATTCTTATAAATATATGTTGTGCCATTCTTCTTTTATTCCTGCTAGACGTTTAACCCCTTGCCGTCCAGCGCCCGCCCGATCAGCTGCAGGGGACCGGCTGTATGCGACTGCATCGGTGAAAACACAGATGTCGGCGCATTAACCCCTTCTATGCTGTGGTCAGCAATGACTGCGGGTGAGGGAGCCCACACATATTAGGTATCGCCGCGTCCGTAACAACCGGCTCTATAAATATATCACATGATCCACCCCGTCCGATAAAAACCATAAAAAAAAAATAATACTGTGTCAAAAAAGCCAGTTTTGTCACCTTACATCACAAAAAGTGCAACACCAAGCGATCAAAAGGCATATGTCCCACAAAATGATTCCAATAAAACCGTCACTTCACCCCGCAAAAAATTAGCCCCTACATAAGAAAATCGCTCAAAATTTTTAAAAAACTATAGCTCTCAGAACATGAGACACTAAAACATAATATTTTTTTTCAAATATGCTATTATTGTGTTAAAGTGCAATAAATGTCAAAAAGTATACATATTAGGTATCGCCACATCCGTAACAACCATATATATATATATATATATATATATATATATATATATAAATATCACATGACCTAACCCCTTTGGTGAACATCGTAAAAAATAAAAACTGTATCAAAAAGCCATTTTTGTCACCTTACATCACAAAAATTGCAACACCAAGCGATCAAAAAAAAGTATGCCCCCAAAAAAGTACCAATCAAACCGTCACCTCATCTCACAAAAAATGAGACCCTACCTAAGACAATTGGTCAAAAAAAAAAAAAAAATATCACTCTCAGACAGTGGAGACACTGAAATATATATATTTTTTGCTTCAAAAGTGCTATTATTGTTATAAAGTGAAATAAAAAAAAATTAGACATATTAGGTATTTCCGCGTCCATAACAACCTGCTCTATAAAAATACCACATGACCTAACCCCTCAGATGAACACCGTAAATAAAATACAATAAAAACAGTGCCAAAAAAGCCATTTAACATCACAAAAATTGCAACACCAAGCTATCAAAAAGGCGTATGCCCCCCAAAATAAAGCCAATCAAACCGTAACCTCATCCCGCAAAAAAAGGAGACCCTATCTAAGTCAATCGGTCAAAAAATAAAAAAGCTATGGCTCTCAGACTATGGAGACACTAGAACATCATTTTTTTTTATTCAAAAATGCTATTATTGTGTTAAAGTGAAATAAATAAAAAAAGTATACATATTAGGTACTGTATCACCGCGTCCGTAACAACCAGCTCTATAAAAAAAAAAATCACATGATCTAACCCCTCAGGGGAACGACTGAAAAAGAAATAAATAAAAACTGTGCCAAAATTTAAAAAATTTTGGTCACCTTGCCCCTTAAAGTGTAATAATGAACAAAAAATCATATGTACTGTGGGGGTTTGCTCTGGTAGGCAGATGGTAGCGGTGGCAGTATAGAGGCTCTGGAGACAGGCTTTGTGTCCAAACCGTGCTCTTTTATTCACTTTAGTGCATCACATCAAAACTGTGCAATTCACACAACAGCAATGTCCATAAACCCACCTCCCACAAAGGATCCCCAAACACTGCAGGCGTCTTGGTGCCTCTTCACACAGTCTCTCACATCAGTGGTCAGTACTACACCTTGTCATGGGGCGGGTTTGTCCAAGTTAGACAGGCCACGTGTCGGCCTGGACAAGGGATTGGCTCCGGCCACAGGATCCCTTTCTTTTGGTCCTTCACTGAGCCTGCAGCAATTGGGCAGTTCTTGTTAGACGAGCGGACCACAGCGCCCAGCCCGACCGAGCGATCAGCCTCCCATACAGCTTCCTGCAGTGAGACAGGAGACCACACTTCATCAGCCGCCCCACAGTCAGTCAGCCTCAAACCTATATCCACAGCCCTGGGTGTAGCAGGCAGACCACACCCAGCAAGCATAGTGAAGGATTAACTCCTTCCCTACCCAACTAAGGCCAGAGATAACCAACCTGCCAGGATCAGTGTAGACTGACACCAACAACTGAAACCCGTCCACCCTGCTCTTACTCCACCAGGGCCACGACCCCCGGTGGTACATATCTTCCATCCACTACCACTCCAGACATTCTCTTACAGTACCCAAAAATGGTACCAATAAAAACAGCAACTCTTCCTACAAAAAACGAACCCCTGCACAAGACGATTGGCATGATCTACCCTGTCAGATGAATGTTGTAAAAAATAAAAAATAAAAACGGTGCCTTTTTTTGGTTATCTTGCCTCACAAAAAATGTAATATAGAGCAATAAAAAATCATATGTACCCCAAAATAGTTCCAATAAAACTGGCACCTTCTCCCTTAGTTTTCAAAATGGGGTCACTTTTTCGGAGTTTTTACTATAAGGGTGCATCAGGCGGGCTTAAATTGGGACATAGCATCTAAAAACAAGTCCAGCAAAATCTGCCTTCCAAAAACCATATGGGGTTCCTTTCCTTCTGCGCCCTGCCATGTGCCCTTACATCAGTTTACGACCACATGTGGGGTGTTTCTGTAAACCGTAGAATCAGGGTAATAAATATTGAGTTTTGTTTGGCTGTTAACACTCTATGTGTTAAAGAAATTTTTTTTATTAAAATGGAGAATCTGCCAAAAAATTGAAATTTTGAAATTTCGTCTCCATTTTCCTTTAATTCTTGTGGAACACCTAAAGGGTTAACAAAGTTTGTAAAATCAGTTTTGAGTCACTTAAGGGGTGTAGTTTCTACAATGAGGTCATTTATGGGGGGTTCCCACTATGTAAGCCCCACAAAAAAGTGGGTTTTAGAAACTTTTATGCCATCTAACGTCCTAAAAAAATAAAATGGCATTTACGAAATGATGCCAACATAAAGTAGACATATGAGGAATGTTAAGTAATAAATATTTTATGAGGTATCACTTTCTGATTTTTTCATAGATAAAGGTGAAGGTGAAATATATTGACTCAAATTTATGACTATCATGAAGTACAATGTGTCACGAGAATACAATCTCAGAATGGCTTGGATAAATAAAAGTATACTGTGGGATACCAGCTCACTATATCTGCGGTAGGAATGTATCCGCGTGCTCGGTGTCCTGGTTTTTCAACCTCCTTGTTCAGGTACATAGAAAATGAGTAAAATTAGACTCCAGCACTCACTTTTTTTCGAAGTATCAAGTTCTCCATTTATTCAAGTTACACACGGACAGTACAGGGCTCAAGATCTCTCTTGGTACAGGCTGTTTTTGACACGTTTCGAAAAGTCTTATTCGTAAAAGTGGAGTGCACTTGGCGCTCTCAGGTTTAAATAAGAAATCAAGTGTGTTTGATAGACGCTATAATTTCTCCCACCTGTGACTATGCACTGGGTGGAGAGAGGGAATAGCACGGGGCAGTCATGGTTACTCCCCTTTGCACAACACTTATTTCAAATAGTTGCCACCTGGAGCGTCAAAATCATTCCAATCAAATATCTGACATACATAGAGTTACATAGTATTTCATTAAAACCAAAATTATCTCAGTATGCACAGATATCTCTTCCAGCATATTAGAATATCATAGCTTAGAAAAAATAAAAAACACTGAGAAAAAGGACAGATATAGGAAAAGGAAGAAAAGAAAAGAAAACTCTGCTAGGAAAATCACTGCATTGAGTAGGGATCCGTTCAGATTATATGTGCGTTATTTCTCGATTTATCTTTGAAGAAAAATTATTGAGAAACATTTTATATAGGATGTACTATAAGGAAATTTAAAAACCGTATTTTAGAACACCTCAACTATATAAATAATCCCTCCTATACCAATATATCAAACGCGGCCAGACACTTTATTGACAGACATAACCGTAGCCCAAAACACCATAAAACATATGCTATAGAACATGTAAAAGTATCCATTAGAGGAGGAGACATAAAACATCAAGTCAATTTGAGAGAGGCCTATTGGATTTTTAAGCTGGAGACAAGATATCCAAAAGGCCTCAATTTAAGAAGGGAGATCATGCACTTTTATTGATTATTCGCTGCTGTGAATGGTTCAATGTATTTATGCTCCCTTTTGCTGTCTTTTCTTTTTACTGTTTGCACTCATATTGTGCATAAACCATGTCAAAGTACACAACTATGAATATGTTTCTCAATAATTTTTCTTCAAAGATAAATCGAGAAATAACGCACATATAATCTGAACGGATCCCTACTCAATGCAGTGATTTTCCTAGCAGAGTTTTCTTTTCTTTTCTTCCTTTTCCTATATCTGTCCTTTTTCTCAGTGTTTTTTATTTTTTCTAAGCTATGATATTCTAATATGCTGGAAGAGATATCTGTGCATACTGAGATAATTTTGGTTTTAATGAAATACTATGTAACTCTATGTATGTCAGATATTTGATTGGAATGATTTTGACGCTCCAGGTGGCAACTATTTGAAATAAGTGTTGTGCAAAGGGGAGTAACCATGACTGCCCCGTGCTATTCCCTCTCTCCACCCAGTGCATAGTCACAGGTGGGAGAAATTATAGCGTCTATCAAACACACTTGATTTCTTATTTAAACCTGAGAGCGCCAAGTGCACTCCACTTTTACGAATAAGACTTTTCGAAACGCGTCAAAAACAGCCTGTACCAAGAGAGATCTTGAGCCCTGTACTGTCCGTGTGTAACTTGAATAAATGGAGAACTTGATACTTCGAAAAAAAGTGAGTGCTGGAGTCTAATTTTACTCATTTTCGATAAATAAAAGTGTTCCAAAGTTATTACCACATAAAGTGACACATGTCGGATTTGCAAAAAAATAGCCTGGGCAGGAAGGTGAAAACTGGTCCGGGGT
Source organism: Bufo bufo (assembly GCF_905171765.1). NCBI lineage: Eukaryota > Metazoa > Chordata > Amphibia > Anura > Bufonidae > Bufo > Bufo bufo. The sequence goes on along the minus strand of NC_053395.1, from coordinate 50,008,557 downwards.
AGAAAGGGTTAATGAATAAAGGTACAACTGGGTGTTAATAGTTTAGGTGGGAGGGTGGGTGTTCCTGCACATTGTACCTCTATCCAATCAGTGCTGCCAGTATCTGACTGTGGTGGGACACCCCCACTAATAGTAACTCATACCCTCCTATAAGAACAGATCCTCCAGAATTGTTATTACATGGGAAATGCAAGTAGTTACTTAGAGTGGTTGTCCAGGTTCAGAGCTGAACCCGGACATATCCCCTTCTTCACCCAGGCAGCCCCTCTGAGATGAGCATTGGAGCTGAATCGCGCAGGGAAAGGGCTTTTTCAGCAGATCCGGTGACGTACTGTGTCTCTGCTAGGCGGAGGCTTCCACCTAGCAATGTTCCCGGTGACATCACCAGAACTAATGGGCAGGCCTTAGCGCTGCCCTAGCCTGTAGAACAGACTAGGGCAACGCTAACGTCCGTCCATTAGCGCTGATTACGTCACCGGGAACACTGCTAGACGGAAGCCTCCTCCTAGCAGTGTAAGGCCTCATGCACACAACAGTTGTTTTATGCATCCGCAAATTGTGCGTCCGCTAAAAAAAACGGATGCGGCATACGTTTTTTTTGGAGGATCCGTTTTTTTTCACAGATCCCTTGTAATAAATGCCTATCCTTGTCCGCAAATGTGAAAAAAGTAGGACATGCACTATTTTGTTTGCTGAAGGGAAACACGGTCAACGGACGCGGAACATAAACGGATGAACTATCAGCATTTCTTTGCTGACCCATTGAAATTAATGGGTCCCCATCCTATCCGCAAAAAAAACGGAACGGAGGCCGAGAAAAACAACTGTCGTGTGCATGAGGCCTTAGTTTGTAAACAAAATAGCTCTGATGCTCATCTCAGAGGGGCTGCTTGGATGAAGAAGGGCATATGTCTGGGTTCAGCTCTGAACCCGGACAACCCCTTTAAACAGACATGTCTGGAGAGGTCCCAGATCATCTTTGACCAGCGATATCTCCCCCCTCTTTATGCTTTTCTGTAGTCCCTCCTCTGGTGCTTTTAACTTCATTCTCCTAATTGCTAATGTGAGCTGTACTGTCTGTATGTAGGCAATCTGCTATAAGGACAAAAGCCACATGCGCCAAAAGTAATGGCAAGTACTTTTATCAGTTCATGGGTAAACTAGCAGATGGAATATTTGATGTACAATGCATTCGGAAAGTCTATAGACCCTTTTCACTTTTTTTCACATTTTATGTTGCTGCCTTGTGCTAAAATAAAAAAATAAAAAAATAAATAATTAAGTTTCCCACATCATTCCGCACTCTATACCCCATAATGAGAAGGTGAAAAGAGAATTCTAGAAATCTTTGTACATTTATTAAACAATAAAAGCTTTGTAAATGTATTAAACAATAATTGCGCCCTCTGGCACTTTGCAGGCTCCATTCTAAGTATAGGTTCAGGTTCCACACCTATCAGACATTGGGGACATATCCTGTTGATATGCCCCCAATGTCCAAGATTGGAATAACCCTTTTAAAGGGGGTTTCTGGACAGATTCCTTACAAAAGAAATAGGCCAAGAAGTTGGTACTCATAAAGAGTAAAAGGTCAACAAAAAGTTAGTACTCTCCTCTGCCAGTCCCCTGCCTCTGCTGTTCCGCCACTGCTCTGCGGTCCACTGTTCTGCACTTTCTGTCTTGTTTAAACATAGCCGGAAAGGCCTGTGTGGCGCCCTAGAGCAAGAGTACTTTGGACTATGGATATTTGTGGACATTTGCCACTATTGCTACTACGCAAAGCCATCAACTCACTCCTTTAGTTCACTTTGAAGGGTTAACTTTCACTATGATTTATGCTGTCATTTACACTTATACTGCTTTATATTGTTCAACTGCACTTATATATTTTTTGTAATATATCCTGTTAATTTGCACTTTTATTGTACTATAGCTGCGCTGCACTGTGGAAAGTGTTAATGCACAGCCAGCTAATACTGAGAGACTTTGAAATCTTCCACAGTTACTATAATGGACTATACAAAGTTTTGGAGGGAAATAAACAGACAAACTGACCTTTTGACTGTCTGGTTTAGCTGAGTTGTTTACGTCTGATGATTTGTTTATGTCTGCAAAAACTGCTTAGTCAAGTCTATAACTGAAATTGCAACATTGTTTATGTTTAGACCAGACCTGGGCAAACTACGGCCCGCGGGCCGTATACGGCCCGGCGGACCTTTTAATCCGGCCCCCGGGCGGAGCCAGAGGCGTGCCAAGCAACGATACCCCTCCTCCGCGAATGAAGAGGACTTCCGACTCGGCGTGCTGCGTGTGGCATGGCGCGGTGGCAGGGAGGCAGCGTCAGCGGCAGTACTGTCTAGGTAAGACACAGCAGGGGGGGGGGGGTGCCTCGTGCGAGCCGTACCCGGGACCCGGCCGGCCGCAATTATTCCCTTCTCTGTAACAGCGCAGCGCCCGCGGCTCTCATAGTATCGGCTGTGACTGTCTGACACTGACAGTCACAGAGCCGACAAGCATGAAGCTGCGGCCGCCTCCCCCTGTGCTGTGTGTAGTCAGTGTGACTAACACATGGCTTATCATCTCTGAGCATTACGTTTCTAAAGGCAAGGGGGGGGGGGAGGGGTGTGTACTATTGTAAGGGGGGGGGGGGGTGTTCTGTATATGATGGGGGGGCCGGGGGGGTGTTCTGTACACAAGGGGACAATGGCTGGATTCACAGGGGACAATGGCTGGATTCACAGGGGACAATGGCTGGATTCACAGGGGACAATGGCTGGATTCACAGGGGACAATGGCTGGATTCACATGGGGACAATGGCTGGATTCACAGTGGGACAATTGCTGGATTCACAGGGGGACAATGGCTGGATTCACAGGGGGACAATGGCTGGATTCACAGGGGACAATGGCTGGATTCACAGGGGACAATGGCTGGATTCACAGGGGACAATGGCTGGATTCACAGGGGGACAATGGCTGGATTCACAGGGGGACAATGGCTGGATTCACAGGGGGACAATGGCTGGATTCACAGGGGACAATGGCTGGATTCACAGGGGACAATGGCTGGATTCACAGGGGACAATGGCTGGATTCACAGGGGGACAATGGCTGGATTCACAGGGGGACAATGGCTGGGTTCACAGGGGGACAATGGCTGGATTCACAGGGGACAATGGCTGGATTCACAGGGGACAATGGCTGGATTCACAGGGGACAATGGCTGGATTCACAGGGGGACAATGGCTGGATTCACAGGGGGACAATGGCTGGATTCACAGGGGGACAATGGCTGGATTCACAGGGGACAATGGCTGGATTCACAGGGGACAATGGCTGGATTCACAGGGGACAATGGCTGGATTCACAGGGGACAATGGCTGGATTCACAGGGGACAATGGCTGGATTCACAGGGGGACAATGGCTGGATTCACAGGGGGACAATGGCTGGATTCACAGGGGGACAATGGCTGGGTTCACAGGGGGACAATGGCTGGATTCACAGGGGACAATGGCTGGATTCACAGGGGACAATGGCTGGATTCACAGGGGACAATGGCTGGATTCACAGGGGGACAATGGCTGGATTCACAGGGGGACAATGGCTGGATTCACAGGGGACAATGGCTGGATTCACAGGGGACAATGGCTGGATTCACATGGGGACAATGGCTGGATTCACAGGGGACAATGGCTGGATTCACAGGGGACAATGGCTGGATTCACAGGGGACAATGGCTGGATTCACAGGGGGACAATGGCTTTCACTAATATGAGTCACAAATAGTGAAAAATGTTCATTGTTTTGGGAAATTTTGTTTAATAAATTTAAATTTTTTTCTTGTAAGGCAACCTCACTTTTTCATTGTTTAACTATAACAAGTACTCGTACCAGTTGTCCAACAATGATATTTACTGCTTTTTATAAAGAAATACAATTGATTTTATGCAGTATTGAGTTTAGCCTTTTGGCCCGGCCCTCCAAAATATTTTCAGTTTCTCATGTGGCCCCATCGAAAAAATAATTGCCCACCCCTGGTTTAGACTGTGCTTCTCTACTTCATCCCCCCCACGAGATGGTTCTAGTTCAGTTAGGCAACTTTCACACAAGCGCTTCACACAAACGTTACTAATAATACAACATCTGCATCCGTTATGAACGGATCCAGGTTGTATTATCTTTAACATAACCAAGACGCATCCGTCATGAACTCCATTAAAAGTCATAACTAAAACAGATCTGTCCCCATTGTTTTGCATTGTGGGTCATGATGGATCAGTTTTGCTCCGCATCCCAGGATGGAAAGTAAACTGCAGCATGCTGCGGTTTGCTTTCCGATATGAGAATGGAATGCATTTTGGAGCATTCCGTTCTGTTTAGTTTTATCCCCATGGACAATGAATTGGGACAAAACTGAAGTAAATAGGGAAGATCAGCACTCGACCAGACGTTGCGCCCGCACGAGAAAAGAGCGAACTCCAAATTAATAACAAATAAATCTCAGCGGACCGTGGCTTCTTCAATTCATATGCTTAGTGTTTTATTCCATAAATCTTTACAATAATTGGACGCGTTTCGGCCCGTCCAGCCTTCGTCAGCAAACATTCACAAACTGATATACATCTCAAGTTATAGTAACTACCCCACCAACAAGTGGGATGACGTCAGATGCCCAGGTAGAGGCGGTCATAACAAAGTCTGTCAATCAGACGGGATGGGCATATACACCGGCCAATTCAGCAGGTAAGTGAATACACATAAATAATATAACAACTTAACAACAAAGTTGCACATAAACAAATACAAAATTGTAAAACAATAAAGTACAAAAACGATACCGCAAAATCACAGAGTGTCATCTTGAAAACGCCGTCTGAAAGGAAAACAAATAGTAATTAGCACATTATATCCATCATTTATCATCCAATTAAGTAATCTCATAATCCCTATTGAGTCCCTTGGGTTTCAAAGAGCCCAAGGTATGGATCCAATAGGCTTCTCTGTGCAATAACTGTTTTTTAATATCTCCACCTCTCCTATGTCTTGTGACCTGTTCCAACACCTGAAATCTCAATTGGGAGATAGAATGACATGCACTATGAAAATTAGCTGGTATTGGTAACATCAAATTCCCAGTCCGTATTGTGGACTTGTGTTGGCATATACGATCTCTTACAGTTTGCATCATCTTTCCAATATATACCAGGCCACATGGACATTTAATTAAATAGACTACATTGGTTGATTCACAGGTGAAGAAGCCATGTATACTGAATAATTTGCCCGTATATGGGTGATGAAAGGATTAACCCCTAATAATAGGAGAGTATTGAGCACAAGGCAGACAGGGGTAAGTACCGATTTTTGGGGTCCTCAGCATGCTTTGTAGCATACTCTTTCTCATAGGGCCAATATCAGCTTTTGCTAGGTGGTCACGATAATATTTCATGCGTCTATTACATATTAACGGTGGATTCTGAAATTCTGTTATTTGTTGGTATGATCTACCCAGCAATGACCAATGTTTCTGGATAATGCAATCAAATCTCCTATTAAAAGGATGGAATTTATGTACAAAAGCCACCCTAGGGCCTCTATCAGTTGTTTTATCTCGTTAACTATTATGCCACAAGCTCGGGGAGCGACTCGGGGGATCGCAAGACACATGTCCTTTTACCAGGAGGGGGAACGGCCGACGACCGCCAGGAAGAAACGCAGGGCGGGCCGCAAACATTGGCGGACCCAGTGCGACCGGACAAGTACAGAGTATACAGACGCGGTCACAGGTATGTCCCCATCCTTAATTATTAATTTAAAAATGTTTTGTTATGGAAAAGATTTATTGACGATATTGTTTGCGTATGGGTGGGGCCACTTGAAGCCCTCCTGGTCTTCCATGAATATATCAATAATGCGGTACCTGGTCTGAGATTTACAAGGACGTATAGTCAGACACAAGTAAGTTTCTTGGATATAATGTTGATTAAGGATGACGAGGGCTATTTACATACGGATCTGTTTAGAAAAGAAACAGATACAAATAGCTTTCTACACTTTACAAGCGCCCATCCCTTATCCTTAAAGAAATCTATCCCAAAATCCCAAATACAGCGGGTGAAATGGATTGTTTCAGATCCAGACACTCAGGAAATAAGATTGAGTGAGATGATGGATAAATTTAAAGAGAGAGGGTATCCTGAAAAAATCCTGAAGGAAGCTACTCTCACACTAGTCAGAGATAAAACAACTGATAGAGGCCCTAGGGTGGCTTTTGTACATAAATTCCATCCTTTTAATAGGAGATTTGATTACATTATCCAGAAACATTGGTCATTGCTGGGTAGATCATACCAAAAAATAACAGAATTTTAGAATCCACCGTTAATATGTAATAGTCGCATGAAAAATTATAGTGACCACCTAGCAAAAGCTGACATTGGCCCTATGAGAAAGAGTATGCTACAAAGCATGCTGAGGACCCAAAAAAACGGTACTTACCCCTGTCTGCATTGTGCTCAATGCTCTCCTATTATTAGGGGTGAATCCTTTCATCACCCATATACGGGCAAATTATTCAGTATACATGGCTTCTTCACCTGTGAATCAACCAATGTAGTCTATTTAATTAAATGTCCATGTGGCCTGGTATATATTGGAAAGATGATGCAAACTGTAAGAGATCGTATATGCCAACACAAGTCCACAATACGGACTGGGAATTTGATGTTACCAATACCAGCTAATTTTCATAGAATGACATGCACTATCTCCCAATTGAGATTTCAGGTGTTGGAACAGGTCACAAGACATAGGAGAGGTGGAGATATTAAAAAACAGTTATTGCACAGAGAAGCCTATTGGATCCATACCTTGGGCTCTTTGCAGCCCAAGGGACTCAATAGGGATTATGAGATTACTCAATTGGATGATAAATGATGGATATAATGTGCTAATTACTATTTGTTTTTCTTTCAGACGGCGTATTCAAGATGACACTCTGTGATTTTGCGGTATCGTTTTTGTACTTTATTGCTTTACAATTTTGTATTTGTTGCTGAGATTTCTTTGTTATTGACAAAACGAAAGTGTTTTTTTTCCGGTATTGAGACCCTATCTCAATACCGGAAAATAGAAACGCTAGTGTGAAAGTACCCTTATAAGGAGAACAGTTAGAGCCACTGGTTGTCTGTAGATAGGATCTAGTGTTTAGCAGAATAGACTATGCCAGACGGCACAAGTGACTAGGAGAAAACGCTGAGATGGGAATACTCTGCCACAGCACTGGGGTGACCAACCCTTTGACCATCATGCCAGCTGGATGACTAAGCCACAGACCCTGGAGCATCTGCGCTTTGGACAGGGTACCAGCCTTCTGAGAGAGAGAGACAGACAGAGTTAGGAAAGAATGTGCAGCGTCTCAGAGACCCAAGCAGCAGCTGAATGGCAGCAGAAGGAGATCGGTGGAAGTGAGTGACGATTCTTCTTTTTTAACAACTTCTGGCTCCCTTTTTTTAAACTTCACTGGAAAACATTTTGAAAGATAGGTTATCATCAATGTTTTTCCTGGAAATCCAGGATTAAAACTGTAAATTAGTTGAAGATCCTATTCCCAGCATAACCATTGAAGACGTTTCTTTAAGGCAACCACTATTTTTGAGATTCTTTCCTCTTCATAGCAAACCTATCCACTCAATAGTTAATTGAGCGGAGGTAGGGGGAGTACAGAAAATATTAAAATTCAAGCACTAAGACATCAATTTTAAGATGAGATTCAAAATTCAAGAGCCATCTACTTATTCCTGATAACGCAAGGAAGTGATGAAGCGTGTGTTTGAATCTTAAATTTCTTCTTCCTCCTTAAATAGGAAATTTACCACCGAGCATCTGTGCCTCTCTGACAGCAAGAGTCCTGGACCGATTCTGCTCTTCAGATGCTTTACATTTAAAATTGTATTTTTAAGTAAAATTTTCTTTAACACCCCAAAATGCTGTTAGGGTACATCTTATTGAATGTATTTTTAGTGGAAAATCCGACACAGATTTTGCCACAAATCCGTTGTAAAATTCACAATGAAACCGTGGCATATTCTCCACAAATCCCGTGGACCTTGACACAGATTTGGTTCAGTATTTACCATGGGTTTCAACTTTTGCATTGCAAAGAGTAAAATTCGTAGCGGAAATTGCAGCATAAATTGATATGCTGCTTATTTGAAATCTGTGCCATAGGTCATGTGATGTGTGAATTTATTGTGGACATTTTCTTCAGCGTGTGCATAATATTTTAGTGGTTGAGAGCCTTCCTTATATGACTGTGCATACAGGGACAGCTGTCAATCACTGACTAGGACTGACTCCTGGACTCCTAAGCCCACAGTGAGCACAGAATTAAATTTAAGGGGTTATCCGGTGAATAAAATTCTGCATGAAAATCATACATAATCTAGTACATAACAATCTCTTTCTAAGGCCTCGTGCACACGGCCGTTGTTTGGGTCCGCATCCGAGCAGCCGTTTTGGTGGCTCGGATGCGGACCCATTCACTTCACTGGGGCCGCAAAAGATGTGGACAGCGCTCCGTGTGCTGTCCGCATCCGTTGCTCCGTTCCGCGGCCCCAATAAAAAAATATAACATGTCCTATTCTTGTCCGCGCTTTGCGGATAAGAATAGGTATTTATATTGACGGCCGCCCGTTCCGTTCCGCAAATTGCGGAAGGCACACGGGCGGCTTCAGTTTTTTGCGGATCCGCTGTTTGCGGACCGCAAAAAACTGAACGGTCGTGTGCATGAGGCCACTTGGTCCTACCTGTGCAGCAACAATACATTAAAATATCATACCTAGGCTTTCTACCTAACACAAGAGAAATACAGGACCATTAGTTCTTTTAAGTCCTCAGAGGCAGTCCGTATGAGTAATAAAGCAAAAATGCTAACTATCTGACTAGCAATATAAAGTCCAGAGTTCATTTAGAGTGCAAAAAAGGGTCACATTGTACTTGTGAAAGAGTCCATACAATGGGCTAAGGTGCTTAAACGTTGCTGAAACTTTAAAACGTTAGTGCAAAAATTTCACAGTAGAAATCACAAAGAGCTCATGTATACGTTTGAGTCTATTCTTTGGGTGCTTGCTTGTAATGTTGCAAAATGGGAACATACACTCACCTAAAGAATTATTAGGAACACCATACTAATACGGTGTTGGACCCCCTTTTGCCTTCAGAACTGCCTTAATTCTACGTGGCATTGATTCAACAAGGTGCTGATAGCATTCTTTAGAAATTTTGGCCCATATTGATAGGATAGCATCTTGCAGTTGATGGAGATTTGAGGGATGCACATCCAGGGCACGAAGCTCCCATTCCACCACATCCCAAAGATGCTCTATTGGGTTGAGATCTGGTGACTGTGGGGGCCATTTTAGTACAATGAACTCATTGTCATGTTCAAGAAACCAATTTGAAATGATTCGAGCTTTGTGACATGGTGCATTATCCTGCTGGAAGTAGCCATCAGAGGATGGATACATGTTCTCATTCTGTTTACGCCAAATTCGGACTCTACCATTTGAATGTCTCAGCAGAAATCGAGACTCATCACACCATGCAACATTTTTCCAGTCTTCAACAGTCCAATTTTGGTGAGCTTGTGCAAATTGTAGCCTCTTTTTCCTATTGTTAGTGGAGATGAGTGGTACCCGGTGGGGTCTTCTGCTGTAATAGCCCATCCGCCTCAAGGTTGTGCGTGTTGTGGCTTCACAAATGCTTTGCTGCATACCTCGGTTGTAACGAGTGGTTATTTCAGTCAACGTTGCTCTTCTATCAGCTTGAATCAGTCGGCCAATTCTCCTCTGATTTCTAGCATCCACAAGGCACAGGACTGCCGCATACTGGATGTTTTTCCCTTTTCACACCATACTTTGTAAACCCTAGAAATGGTTGTGCGTGAAAATCCCAGTAACTGAGCAGATTCTGAAATACTCAGACCGGCCCGTCTGGCACCAACAACCATGCCACGCTCAAAATTGCTTAAATTACCCTTCTTTCCCATTCTGACATTCAAAAACAAAAGCTGGATTCAAAATGTCCAACTTCAAAATGGCCGCCATGGTCACCACCCATCTTGAAAAGTTCCCCCCCTCACATATACTAATGTGCCACAAACAGGAAGTTAATATCACCAACCATTCCCATTTTATTAAGGTGTATCCATATAAATGGCTCACCCTGTAGTTCGGCCCACCATGGTTGTTCAGACGGAACTTTGTCTGCATCCACTGTTTGAAGTGACTGCCTTACAGTAGCAGTAGGGGAATCCAGGACGTCTTGTAGACGGTGTGGGGATTCGCTCTGGTAGGCAGTATAGAGGCAACAACAAAGTCTTTGAATTATACAGTTCAGTGTTTATTCACACATTAAGTAAATGACAAAACAAAAAGTCAGTTTCAAGGAAAACAGTCACCTTGTGATTTTGGTGTTTGTTCACACCATGCAGTAAAGAAGAAGTCCTTAGACAAAGCAGAATCCACCTGCTTTTACACCAACAAGGTAGCAGGCCTTAATCTAGGCCCAAACTCCCAGGTCCGAACACAGAGACTGACAGAGCTCCAGTGTCAGAGAGAAGTAATCCACTCACAGCTGACACTGCTGGCTGGGTTTTTATAGGCAAGTCAAGACCCGGCCTGGAACATGGGGAGTAGTCACCTACCCATCACTTTGGCTACTCGCAGTAAAAGCCGTCCCAGATCAGCTAAACAGCCATACTAAAATAGCCAAGTGTCAATCAGCATTAGCTGTTGCTGACACTTGAAAATACTGGCTCTTACTTCACCGAGGCCAGGAACCTCGGTGGCACATACCTTCCATCAACTACAGACCCTTGCGCCTTCCAACAACGGACATGATGTAGACTCGCCACTGTATAAAAAATTTTTTGTTCCACAGTTTCATCAGATTGATCAAGCGGTTGGGTACTCTTCCACGCGACACAGTGACCAAGCTCCTGGCGACTTGGACAAGAGTGTGATCCTGTAATTGTAGGGGCTCCACGAGGGCCTGGTAATCTTGACCTCGGACCCTGATACAAGCTCGGCACCATATCAGGGTCTTTGCTCCAGGTGGAAGTCTAAAAGGTTGAGCATCGATGATGTGGACGCGGCAGATTTTTCCGTCGGTTACTGAATTTTTGTTGAGCAGTTAGCATTTGGAGGGTCTGGTTTATGACACGTTGAGTCGCCCTGGGTGAAGTTAGCAGGGTTTTCCTAAAGGTTCTTGTGCTTTAGTGTAACAGTTCCGGATTACATTCATCCCAAGGACAACAGGTTCTTCATCGTCATCTGGAACTTGGATCACGACTACTCCCTGGTGTAGAAGTTCGGTATCTTCGATCTGTAAGGTGGGTTCCCAATAACCTAGAACGGGTACCATTTGGACGTTAGTCGCTCTGACGTGGATCCAGGATTTCGGGGGCTGTGTCAACTGGGCTCCTTTCCGGCATATTTCGAATGCTGATCGGTGGATGGTAGTTACTTAAGATCCAGTGTTGATCAAAGCAGAAAACGTTACTACATTGATGCTAACTTCAATCACAGGGTGGCCTCCCACATATTTAGGCATGAAGGCTGGATCTTCGGGACCTAGTTTTCCCGTGCTTGGCCTCAGGGGATATTCGTTTAACTGCCAGCAATTATCTTCAGTGTGTCCATACTTCTGACAATACCGGCATGTCGGCTTCCTGGTGTGTTGATGCCTGGGGTTTGACAACCTACCAGTTGGCCGATGTCGATCCTCTCGTGGACCAGGTGGAGGACAGTCTCTTGGCGTAGTAGTCCCTTTCTAGGCCATGGGTTGCCGTTCCAGTCGGTCTAGCTGTTTCCTCATCCTCTCCATATTCTTAGCTAGTAGGGCAACTTGGGCAGTCAGAGCTGCCACAGTATCTGGGACAGGCGTCTGGGCCCCACACTCCGCTATCTGGCCGTGGGCAGTGGATCGCAGTACGGGCCAGGCCTTCCTATCTTCAGGCGGTTCAGAGCAATGATTTTCCCCCAGGATGCCAATAGCAAGCTCCTTAAAATCTAGGAACGGTAAATCTGGGTACTGAACCGACAGCATCTTCAGCTGGCATTTGAGAGGTTTGTCAAGGACACTTTCGATAAACTGCTCCCTGAGGGTCTGATCTTGTTCCTCAGCATCATGGGCATCTAGCTGGATAACTGCCCGCAAAGTTTCTTGCAGGGATTGGGCAAAGTCTCTTAACGACTCTGTGGGCTGCAGTCGTTTCCCAAAGAGACGCATCTTCAGTTCAGAGGCGGTCCTAGTGTCAAAGGTGGTACTGAGTCGGTCTAGGATCTGCTCAGCTGTTTTTCGCACTAGCCGGGGCCAGGACTTGACCTCCCGGAGTGCAGCTCCTTGTAACTGACCAATCAGGATTTCCACTTTCTGGTCCTGAGATACTGGATATAGCTTAAACGTAGCCAGCATTTTATCACGAAATTCCATGAGTGAATGCGATTCTCCTACACAAGTTGGGAGCTATGGTGCTCCAAAGTAATATGGCATAGTAAGAGGCATGATGCATGCGTGTCACGACGGACGTACACTTAGTACAAAAGATAACACACCAACCAGGCTCTGGACGAGAGACAGAGGAAGGGTCACCTCCTAGCTTATCCCTGACCTCTTTCCCTGCACTGCTCAGCCCACAGCAGACCTTGATGGTAGGTGTGCTAGTGTTCTCCAGCCTGGGCTAACAAAACCCTGAACTCCCTAAGATGGTGAAGTGGGGAGATAGGAGCAGTCTGCTCGCACAGAACCTGGATGGAATAGAAGACACAAACAACCAAACTAGAAATGACACTTATCTCTGAGAGCAGGAACTGACAGCCAACCTTCCCTCCAAGCTTCCCAGACCAGAATGAACTGTATAATCCGCTCAGGACACTGGGCAGTGTGCTATTTAAACTAAAGACCCCACCCAGTGCACCTGATGAGAGGCGGATCCAGCACGGCTCCAAAGCAACATTAAACTCGTGCTGCTATCCTGGCTGACCTCCACACATCGTCAAAGTGGGGCATGACAATGCGGCTACGGCTGCCGCAGGTGGATCGCTGCAGTCCAACTGGTTGTCATCTTCACTGTTAGACATGGCTTTTGGGTATCTTCTACCAGACTAGAGGGGTAAATGTAGGCTAGATTGCAGTTTTTGCACGTGTTGCTATGGGCAACGGCAGCGTAATTGGTGCGTGGCTCCTTTAAGAGTCGCTGCAATTGCGCAGTTTTGGGGAGTATAATACTCTGGCAGGCAGATAACAGTCCCAAACAGTCTTTAATAACATTACTTTCCCCAGTAGTACTCACTCAGATCTCTGGACGGAGTTTATCGGGATCCGGTGAAGAGAAATCTGCATTTGCCCTTTTCCAAGATGGCCGCCACTTTACTTCCTGTGAGGGCACCGGCGATTTCCTTTGTCTTCCCTGGTGCTGTCGTGAGCTGAAGACGAAGGAGGAGATTTGGGGGCGGAGCTGCCACTTCCCTTCTATTTGCTGTGCGATTGCTCCCTGTGGGTGGAGCTGGATTTTCACGCGGTGGAGGGGGTGTTTCTTGTTTTTCCCGCTTCTGGACTGGTAGGAGAAGCTGTGTCATCACCATTAAAGATGGCGAATTAACCCTTCAGATGCCGGCGCACACGGTTTTGCTCCTGACACTCCATAGAAAATTCAATAAAGTCACTTTAAAATTATTATTATAATTTTTTTCTCCTGTAGGCTTTACAATTGGGTGACACACAGTTTTGCGTTATCAGAATCCTGTTTGTGATGCCAAATGATGCAGCAGACCACTGGGTGACATGGGCCGGGGTCCCTTTGAGTAAAGGTTTTGTCGTGACGCCACTTGATTTACAGCGCACGGTTAGGCCCGACGTCTGGGGTATCTCTTGCACCTTGGGAGGTTTCTACTAAAATATGTCCCTCTTATAGAGCAAGTAAACGTGACACCAGCTGCGGTTAAGCAGCGGAAGCTCAAGGCTCCCTTTGTAGATGTTAATGTTGGTACCCAGAGGTAGGATTGCCAGAGTAGTGCGGGGTGGCCTACAGTCCCTGTAGATGTTATGTACACGTGTCACAGGGTTTCTACCTGCATATCTGTGGATCCCAGACATGAAGCGGTCCAAAGCAGTGCAAAAGGGGTAGTTAACTTGGATACTGTAGAAATTATGTTGAGTCCAGACTTGGTTGTATGGAAGTTCAACAGTTGCTTTACTTTGAATAAACGATAATCCAAACAATTTACAGAACTTGTCTTGGTTCCCATCAGGTTTTAGCAGGACTTTGGCAGGCAAACACTTCTGCAAAACAAAATTCTCTCTGCTGAATCTGTGGTGTACTCTCTCAGCTCTGCTATGTCAGCAATAATTAATAGGAATGCTTTCCTTTCTGCTTGATGCTGTTGTTCTGAGTCTGTCTCTCTCTGTGATTCCAGGAACTTCTTGTCCTGGCTGAATTTTATGGAAAGCTCAGTCCCTCAGGGACGAGCGTCTGCTGTTTCTCCCTACAGCATGGCATACAGGAACCAACTGGTTCTCACTAGACCGTACTGTCTCCTCGGAGGAGAGTGTCTAAGAGAGCTGAAAAGCCAGGTTCCACCATCTGTAAAGTAGCACTGCCAAGTCTGCTGCCACCCGCTGGGGAACCAGTTTATTACGTGGACAAAACAAATGCATAAGAAGAAATGCACACTACATGAAGGACCTGGAATAAATGCATAAGATGAAATGGTTATTGCATATACAGACATAAGCAGGATGTAGAAGTGGTAATGCCACTTGGGGGCGTTACAGGGTACCCATGTGCTATTCCAGGATTTAGTAAACCTCTGGGGGGTTCAGGCAGGAGCAGCAATGTGCGCTCCTGCCCGTTCTCTGTTCTCTGCGGCCCCATTCATAAACTGTACAGCCCGAACTCCGTACACCGCTAGATATAGATAAGTGTATGGGTGGATGAATAGATCTCTCTATTATGTGTGGATATATACACTGCTCAAAAAAATAAAGGGAACACAAAAATAACACATCCTAGATCTGAATTAATTAAATATTCTTCTGAAATACTTTGTTCTTTACATAGTTGAATGTGCTGACAACAAAATCACACAAAAATAAAAAAATGGAAATCAAATTTTTCAACCCATGGTGGTCTGGATTTGGAGTCACACTCAAAATTAAAGTGGAAAAACACAATACAGGCTGATCCAACTTTGATGTTATGTCCTTAAAACAAGTCAAAATGAGGCTCAGTAGTGTGTGTGGCCTCGACGTGCCTGTATGACCTCCCTACAACGCCTGTGCATGCTCCTGATGAGGTGGCGGATGGTCTCCTTAGGGATCTCCTCCCAGACCTGGACTAAAGCATCTGCCAACTCCTGGACAGTCTGTGGTGCATAGAGCGAGACATGATGTCCCAGATGTGCTCAATTGGATTCAGGTCTGGGGAACAGGAGGGCCTGTCCATAGCATCAATGCCTTCGTCTTGCAGGAACTGCTGACACACTCCAGCCACATGAGGTCTAGCATTGTCTTGCATTAGGAGGAACCCAGGGCCAACCGCACCAGCATATGGTCTCACAAGGGGTCTGAGGATCTCATCTCTGTACCTAATGGCAGTCAGGCTACTTCTGGCGAGCACATGGAGGGCTGTGCGGCCCTCCAAAGAAATGCCACCCCACACCATTACTGACCCAATGCCAAACCGGTCATGCTGGAGGATGTTGCAGGCAGCAGAACGTTCTCCACAGGGTCTCCAGACTCTGTCACGTCTGTCACATGTGCTCAGTGTGAACCTGCTTTCATCTGTGAAGAGCACAGGGCGCCAGTGGCGAATTTGCCAATCTTGGTGTTCTCTGGCAAATGCTAAACGTCCTGCACGGTGTTGGGTTGTAAGCACAACCCCCACCTGTGGATGTCGGGCCCTCATATCACCCTCATGGAGTCTGTTTCTGACCGTTTGAGCAGACACATGCACATTTGTGGCCTGCTGGAGGTCATTTTGCAGGGCTCTGGCAGTGCTCCTCCTGTTCCTCCTTGCACAAAGGCGGAGGTAGCGGTCCTGCTGCTGGGTTGTTGCCCTCCTACGGCCTCCTCGACGTCTCCTGATGTACTGGCCTGTCTCCTGGTAGCGCCTCCATGCTCTGGACACTACGCTGACAGACACAGCAAACCTTCTTGCCACAGCTCGCATTGATGTGCCATCCTGGATAAGCTGCACTACCTGAGCCACTTGTGTGGGTTGTAGACTCTGTCTCATGTTACCACTAGAGTGAAAGCACCGCCAGCATTCAAAAGTGACCAAAACATCAGCCAGGAAGCATAGGAACTGAGAAGTGGTCTGGGGTCACCACCTGCAGAACCACTCCTTTATTGGGGGTGTCTTGCTAATTGCCTATAATTTCCACCTGTTGTCTATCCCATTTGCACAACAGCATGTGAAATTGATTGTCACTCAGTGTTGCTTCCTAAGTGGACAGTTTGATTTCACAGAAGTGTGATTGACTTGGAGTTACATTGTGTTGTTTAAGTGTTCCCTTTATTTTTTTGAGCAGTGTATATATATATATATATATATATATATATATAAGAGCAAAAAGAAGGCAGCACTCCAAGTTGTGATAAAAAAAGTGGACGGTTTATTCACCCAACCAGTAGCAACGTTTCAGCTCTCTCTATGGAACCTTTGTCTAGCTGAGTAACATGTGCAAAGTAACATACATAAATAGTGGCAGTGATTAACAAGATTACAAATTAATTCATAATACAATAAAGTGCAAATGCATAAATAGTACAGTCACATTGGTAATGTAATTCATTTATGTTCATAGTTTAAATCTGCTAAAACATAAGTGTAATCATAAAAGTTCTATAGCATAATTCATACAGTGCAAAGATCATCAAAGTGTACATAATTGATAATCAGTGTAAGCGTGAACAGGTGCATTAACGTGATACATAAATAAAGAGTCAAATTAAAAACCTTTGAATGGATCAATATTGGCCGAAAAGACATGGTGGAGACTGCTGGCGTCCGGAAGGAGCGTCGGCGCAAGCGCCGCTTTGTCTATTATCGCGAGACACATACTACTGATGAGCAGCAATGAAGACCACAACAAAGATGGCCGCTGTAGAAACATCACATTCGGGCGCATGCGCGTGCCAGCACTGCCGCCCATACAAAATTAACGACACATAAAGTGTCAAAAAACACTGCAGTAGATAGCAGAAGAAGCCGATCCATGCATCGGGGACCAGAAAATTCAATGCCGCCACCAATGGGACATCTGTACCTGCAGGAGGGTACGGCTGTCACACCGCCACCAACCTGCCATCCAGAATAGTCAGCACATCCGCTCCGTGTCGCACATTACCACAAATTGAGTGGGGTCCACGATTGTGGATCAACCACACACAGTGGTGGGGAGTACATGGATTCACTGCATCGGTGATCATAATGTCAATATAGTATACATGGCAACCAACCCGTCTGACAAGATGCCACCCAAGTCCCAAAAAGGGGGGCTGGAGTCGCAACAAGTACAGACAGGGGCTGTCACTGACCTGCTCAACAAAATATAGTGATAAAATTATATAAAGAGGGATCGCCGACACAGTTCCTCCAGTCTTTACCATATATGTCCATTCATGGTATATATTCATCATATTATCCTATATAGGGAAAAGGAGAGAGGAAAACCAATTAATATATAGCACATGTTGTTTTTCATATACACAGTCCAAGCAAAAGAGGACAAGCATGACCGGCAATTAGACAACCCTAAATTCCACATTTAAGCCCTGTGGCTTCAAAGTACCAAGAGTATAAATCCAATAGAGCTCACGCTAACATGACCTCAGCAGAGATGGCGACACTTAGAGATCTGGCTTCGGACCGCAACCTCACCATCAAGTCTGCCGACAAGGGTGGTGGGGTTGTGGTCATGGACACCAGATCCTATGTAGCTGAAATCAGACAGCAACTTGCAGATACTAAGGTATACGAAAGGATTTACAATGATCCGAAGTTTGTGTTACTGAGAGAGCTTAAAGAAATACTGATTGGAGCTAAGGAAAAAGGTATAATTGATGAGAATTTTTTTTTCGTTTTTGTACTGCGATAAGCCGGCTACACCTATCTTATATACTTTACCCAAAATACATAAGTCACTGACTCCACCCCCGGGACGTCCCATCGTCTCGGGGATGGATTCATTATTTTGCAAAGCAGCCATTTTTCTTGATAAAGTCTTATGTCCTTTTGCCTTATCAGCAAGATCCCACATTAGAGATACTAATGACTAGAGTTGAGCGAACACCTGGATGTTCGGGTTCGAGAAGTTTGGCCGAACTTCCCGGAAATGTTCGGGTTCGGGATCCGAAGTCAATGGGGACCCGAACTTTTCGGCACTAAAAAGGCTGTAAAATAGCCCAGGAAAGGGCTAGAGGCCTGCAAAAGGCAGCAAAATGTAGGTAAATCCCCTGCAAACAAATGTGGATAGGGAAATGAATTAAAATAAAAATAAAATTAATTAAAATTAACCAATATCAATTAGAGAGAGGTCCCATAGCAGAGAATCAGGCTTCATGTCAGCAGAGAATCAGTCTTCATGTCATAGCAGAGAATCAGGCTTCACGTCACCCAAAACTGGAACAGTCCATTGTCAGATATTTAGGCCCCGGCACCCAGGCAGAGGAGAGAGGTCCCATAACATAGAATCTGGCTTCATGTCAGCAGAGAATCAGTCTTCATGTCATAGCAGAGAATCAGGCTTCATGTCATAGCAGAGAATCAGGCTTCACGTCACCCACCACTGGAACAGTCCATTGTCAGATATTTAGGCCCAGGCACCCAGGCAGAGGAGAGAGGTCCCATAGCAGAGATTCAGGCTTCATGTCAGCAGAGAATCAGTCTTCATGTCATAGCAGAGAATCATGCTTCACGTCACACAACATTGGAACAGTCCATTGTCATATAATTTAGGCCCCGGCACCCAGACAGAGGAGAGAGGTCCCATAACATAGAATCTGGCTTCATGTCAGCAGAGAATCAGTCTTCATGTCATAGCAGAGAATCAGGCTTCATGTCACCCACCACTGGAACAGGCCACTGTCAGATATTTTTAGGCCCCGGCACCCAGACAGAGGAGAGAGGTCCCATAACATAGAATCTGGCTTCATGTCACAGCAGAGAATCATGCTTCACGTCACCCAACATTGGAACAGTCCATTGTCATATAATTTAGGCCCCGGCACCGCGACAGAGGAGAGAGGTCCCATAACATAGAATCTGGCTTCATGTCAGCGACTCAGCAGAGAATCAGTCTTCATGTCATAGCAGAGAATCAGGCTTCATGTCACCCACCACTGGAACAGGCCACTGTCAGATATTTTTAGGCCCCGGCACCCAGACAGAGGAGAGAGGTCCCATAACAGAGATTCAGGCTTCATGTCAGCAGAGAATCAGTCTTCATGTCATAGCAGAGAATCAGGCTTCATGTCACCCACCACTGGAACAGGCCACTGTCAGATATTTTTAGGCCCCGGCACCCAGACAGAGGAGAGAGGTCCCATAACAGAGATTCAGGCTTCATGTCAGCAGAGAATCAGTCTTCATGTCATAGCAGAGAATCAGGCTTCATGTCACCCACCACTGGAACAGGCCACTGTCAGATATTTTTAGGCCCCGGCACCCAGACAGACGAGAGAGGTCCCATAATAGAGATTCAGGCTTCATGTCAGCAGATAATCAGTCTTCATGTCATAGCAGAGAATCAGGCTTCACGTCACCCACCACTGGAACAGTCCATTGTCACATATTTAGGCCCAGGCACCCAGGCAGAGGAGAGAGGTCCCATAGCAGAGAATCTGGCTTCATGTCAGCAGAGAATCAGTCTTCATGTCTTAGCAGAGAATCAGGCTTCATGTCACCCACCACTGGAACAGGCCACTGTCAGATATTTTTAGGCCCCGGCACCCAGACAGAGGAGAGGTTCATTCAACCTTGGGTTGCCCCGCAATATAATGGTAAAATGAAAATAAAAATAGGATTGAATGAGGAAGTGCCCTGGAGTACAATAATATATGGTTAAGGGGAGGTAGTTAGTGTCTAATCTGCACAAGGGATGGACAGGTCCTGTGGGATCTATGCCTGGTTCATTTTTATGAACGTCAGCTTGTCCACATTGGCTGTAGACAGGCGGCTGCGTTTGTCTGTAATGACGCCCCCTGCCGCGCTGAATACACGTTCAGACAAAACGCTGGCCGCCGGGCAGGCCAGCACCTCCAAGGCATAAAAGGCTAGCTCTGGCCACGTGGACAATTTGGAGACCCAGAAGTTGAATGGGGCCGAACCATCAGTCAGTACGTGGAGGGGTGTGCACAGGTACTGTTCCACCATGTTAGTGAAATGTTGCCTCCTGCTAACACGTTCCGTATCAGGTGGTGGTGCAGTTAGCTGTGGCGTGGTGACAAAACTTTTCCACATCTCTGCCATTCTAACCCTGCCCTCAGAGGAGCTGGCCGTGACACAGCTGCGTTGGCGACCTCTTGCTCCTCCTCTGCCTTCGCCTTGGGCTTCCACTTGTTCCCCTGTGACATTTGGGAATGCTCTCAGTAGCGCGTCTACCAACGTGTGCTTGTACTCGCGCATCTTCCTATCACGGTCCAGTGCAGGAAGTAAGGTGGGCACATTGTCTTTGTACCGTGGATCCAGCAGGGTGGCAACCCAGTAGTCCGCACACATTAAAAAGTGGGCAACTCTGCTGTCGTTGCGCAGGCACTGCAGCATGTAGTCGCTCATGTGTGCCAGGCTGCCCAGAGGTAAGGACAAGCTGTCCTCTGTGGGAGGCATATCGTCATCGTCCTGCGTTTCCCCCCAGCCACGCACCAGTGATGGGCCCGAGCTGCGTTGGGTGCCACCCAGCTGTGAACATGCTTCATCCTCATCCTCCTCCACCTCCTCCACCTCCTCCTCATCCTCGTCCTCCTCGTCCTCCAGTAGTGGGCCCTGTCTGGCCACATTTGTACCTGGCCTCTGCTGTTGCAAAAAACCTCCCTCTGAGTCACTTCGAAGAGACTGGCCTGAAAGTGCTAAAAATGACCCCTCTTCCTCCTCCTCCTCCTCCTCCTGGGCCACCTCCTCTTCCATCATCGCCCTAAGTGTTTTCTCAAGGAGACATAGAAGTGGTATTGTAACGCTGATAACGGCGTCATCGCCACTGGCCATGTTGGTGGAGTACTCGAAACAGCGCAACAGGGCACACAGGTCTCGCATGGAGGCCCAGTCATTGGTGGTGAAGTGGTGCTGTTCCGCAGTGCGACTGACCCGTGCGTGCTGCAGCTGAAACTCCACTATGGCCTGCTGCTGCTCGCACAGTCTGTCCAGCATGCGCAAGGTGGAGTTCCACCTGGTGGGCACGTCGCATATGAGGCGGTGAGCGGGAAGGCCGAAGTTACGCTGTAGCGCAGACAGGCGCGCAGCGGCAGGATGTGAACGCCGGAAGCGCGAACAGACGGCCCGCACTTTATGCAGCAGCTCTGACATGTCGGGGTAGTTGCGAATGAACTTCTGCACCACCAAATTCAGCACATGCGCCAGGCAAGGGATGTGCGTCAAATCGGCTAGTCCCAGAGCTGCAACGAGATTATCGCACACCACCAGGCCGGGCTTGAGGCTCACCGGCAGCAACCACTCGTCGGTCTGTTGCTCTGTACCCCGCCACAACTCCTGTGCGGTGTGGGGCCTGTCCCCCAAACATATGAGTTTCAGAATGGCCTGCTGACGTTTACCCCGGTCTGTGCTGAAGTTGGTGGTGAAGGTGTGTGGCTGACTGGATGAGCAGGTGGAAGAAGAGGAGGAGGAAGCTGAGTAGGAGGAGGAGGAGACAGGAGGCAAAGAATGTTGCCCTGCGATCCTTGGCGGCGGAAGGACGTGCGCCAAACAGCTCTCCGCCTGGGGCCCAGCCGCCACTACATTTACCCAGTGTGCAGTTAGGGAGATATAGCGTCCCTGGCCGTGCTTACTGGTCCACGTATCTGTGGTTAGGTGGACCTTGCCACAGATGGCGTTGCGCAGTGCACACTTGATTTTATCGGATACTTGGTTGTGCAGGGAAGGCACGGCTCTCTTGGAGAAGTAGTGCCGGCTGGGAACAACATACTGTGGGACAGCAAGCAACATGAGCTGTTTGAAGCTGTCTGTGTCCACCAGCCTAAATGACAGCATTTCATAAGCCAGTAGTTTAGAAATGCTGGCATTCAGGGCCAGGGATCGAGGGTGGCTAGGTGGGAATTTACGCTTTCTCTCAAATGTTTGTGAGATGGAGAGCTGAACGCTGCCGTGTGACATGGTTGAGATGCTTGGTGACGCAGGTGGTGGTGTTGGTGGTGCATCCCATGTTTGCTGGGCGGCAAGTGCCAACGTTCCTCCAGAGGCGGAGGAAGAGGCCGAGGCGGCAGCAGCAGAAGAGGCCGAGGCGGCAGCAGCAGAAGAGGTATCAGGGGGAGCCTGAGTGACTTCCTTGTTTTTAAGGTGTTTACTCCACTGCAGTTCATGCTTTGCATGCAGGTGCCTGGTCATGCAGGTTGTGCTAAGGTTCAGAACGTTAATGCCTCGCTTCAGGCTCTGATGGCACAGCGTGCAAACCACTCGGGTCTTGTCGTCAGCACATTGTTTGAAGAAGTGCCATGCCAGGGAACTCCTTGAAGCTGCCTTTGGGGTGCTCGGTCCCAGATGGCGGCGGTCAGTAGCAGGCGGAGTCTCTTGGCGGCGGGTGTTCTGCTTTTGCCCACTGCTCCCTCTTTGTCTTTTGCTACGCTGTTGGCTCGGTCTCACCACTGCCTCTTCCTCTGAACTGTGAAAGTCAGTGGCACGACCTTCATTCCATGTGGGGTCTAGGACCTCATCGTCCCCTGCATCGTCTTCCACCCAGTCTTGACCCCTGACCTCCTGTTCAGTCTGCACACTGCAGAAAGACGCAGCAGTTGGCACCTGTGTTTCGTCATCATCAGAGACGTGCTGAGGTGGTATTCCCATGTCCTCATCATCAGGAAACATAAGTGGTTGTGCGTTAGTGCATTCTATCTCTTCCACCCCTGGGGAAGGGCTAGGTGGATGCCCTTGGGAAACTCTGCCAGCAGAGTCTTCAAACAGCATAAGAGACTGCTGCATAACTTGAGGCTCAGACAGTTTCCCTGATATGCATGGGGGTGATGTGACAGACTGATGGGCTTGGTTTTCATGCGCCATCTATGCGCTTTCTGCAGAAGACTGGGTGGGAGATAATGTGAACGTGCTGGATCCACTGTCGGCCACCCAATTGACTAATGCCTGTACCTGCTCAGGCCTTACCATCCTTAGAACGGCATTGGGCCCCACAAAATATCGCTGTAAATTCTGCTGGCTACTGGGACTTGAGGTAGTTGGTTCACTAGGACGTGTGGCTGTGGCAGAACGGCCACGTCCTCTCCCAGCACCAGAGGGTCCACTAACACCACCACAACCATGTCCGCGTCCGCGTCCCTTACTAGATGTTTTCCTCATTGTTACCGTTCACCACAATAAGAAAAATATTATTTGGCCCAATGTATTGAATTCAAATTCAGGCCTTTTTTTACAGACACCTAACACTATCTGGCTATCTATTTAGGTACCGTATTACACTAATACAGGCACAGCAGTAATGACAGATTTAGCTGAATATAAATTTGAGGCCTATTTTTTAGGCGCTGGGTGACAGGTATACGTTTACGGACAGAATTAGACTTGGATCTGCACAGTAGCGTGTGTGTGAAGTTATTGAGAATTACCCTATCAGCACCTTGAATCTAATATACCCTTTTAGGGATAGATTTAAAGTAGGCCTGATACAGCAGAAACCACTAATTTAGAGAATTGCAAAATTGGGAATTGTATTTCAACCCAGAACAAAAACTGTGCTTTGACGGACACTAAATAACTTGACCAGCTAAAGCAATAATGACAGATTTGGATGAATATAAATTTGAGGCCTATTTTTTAGGCGCTGGGTGACAGGTATACGTTTACACACAGAATTAGACTTGGAATTGCACTGTAGTGTGTGTGTGAAGTTATTGAGAATAACCCTATCTGCACCTTGAATCTTATATACCCTTTTAGGGATAGATTTAAAGTAGGCCTGATACAGCAGAAACCACTAATTTAGAGAATTGCAAAATTGGGAATTGTATTTCAACCCAGAACAAAAACTGTGCTTTGACGGACACTAAATAACTTGACCAGCTAAAGCAATAATGACAGATTTGGATGAATATAAATTTGAGGCCTATTTTTTAGGCGCTGGGTGACAGGTATATGTTTACACACAGAATTAGACTTGGAATTGCACTGTAGCGTGTGTGTGAAGTTATTGAGAATAACCCTATCTGCACCTTGAATCTTATATACCCTTTTAGGGATAGATTTAAAGTAGGCCTGATACAGCAGAAACCCCTAATTTAGAGAATTGCAAAATTGGGAATTGTATTTCAACCCAGAACAAAAACTGTGCTTTGACGGACACTAAATAACTTGACCAGCTAAAGCAATAATGACAGATTTGGATGAATATAAATTTGAGGCCTATTTTTTAGGCGCTGGGTGACAGGTATACGTTTACACACAGAATTAGACTTGGAATTGCACTGTAGCGTGTGTGTGAAGTTATTGAGAATAACCCTATCTGCACCTTGAATCTTATATACCCTTTTAGGGATAGATTTAAAGTAGGCCTGATACAGCAGAAACCACTAATTTAGAGAATTGCAAAATTGGGAATTGTATTTCAACCCTGAACAAAAATATATCCTTTGCCAGACAGCAGACAGTATTACAATTGGCTGGCCACAGCTGAAACACCAGATTTAGGGTACTGCTATTTTGGCAATTGTATTTCACCCCTCAATAAAATAGCAAGCACAGCCAAGCCCCATATGTAGGATATAGCCAAAAAATAACCACACTATTGATGGTTAAATGCACTTGGTGTGACAGCTTGCCCCATATGTAGGATATAGCCAAAAAACAACCACACTATTGATGGTTAAATGCACTTAGTGACAGGCTCAGCTTGCCCCTGATGTAGTATATGGCCAAAAAATAACCACACTATTGATGGTTAAATGCACTTGATGACAGCATGACCCTGATGTAGGATATAGCCAAAAAATAACCACACTATTGATGGTTAAATGCACTTGGGTGACAGGCTCAGCTTGCCCCTGATGTAGTATATGGCCAAAAAATAACCACACTATTGATGGTTAAATGCACTTGATGACAGCTTGACCCTGATGTAGGATATAGCCAAAAAATAACCACACTATTGATGGTTAAATGCACTTGGGTGACAGGCTCAGCTTGCCCCTGATGTAGTATATGGCCAAAAAATAACCACACTATTGATGGTTAAATGCACTTTGTGACAGGCTCAGCTTGCCCCTGATGTAGTATATGGCCAAAAAATATCCACACTATTGATGGTTAAATGCACTTGATGACAGCTTGACCCTGATGAAGGATATAGCCAAAAAATAACCACACTATTGATGGTTAAATGCACTTGGGTGACAGGCTCAGCTTGCCCCTGATGTAGTATATGGCCAAAAAATAACCACACTATTGATGGTTAAATGCACTTGATGACAGCTTGACCCTGATGTAGGATATAGCCAAAAAATAACCACACTATTGATGGTTAAATGTACTTGGTGGCAGCTTGTGCTGGCGCACCACAAGCCACAAAATGGCCGCCGATCACCCCAGAAAAAAGTGACTGAAAAACGCTCTGGGCAGCCTAAAAACAGTGAGCAATTGAATAGCAGCAGTTCAATGATCCACAGCTGTAGATCGATCACTGAATGAAGTCTTTTGGAGGAGTTAATCACTGCCTAATCTCGCCCTAACGTCACAGCTGCAACCTCTCCCTACACTTGTAACAGCAGAGTGACGTGCAGCGCTACGTGACCCAAGCTTATATAGAGGCTGGGTCACATGCTGCACTGGCCAATCACAGCCATGCCAATAGTAGGCATGGCTGTGATGGCCTCTTGGGGCAAGTAGTATGACGCTTGTTGATCTGCTGTCAAAAAGCGCCAAGAAAGCGCCGAACACCGAACCCGAACCCGGACTTTTACGAAAATGTTCGGGTTCGGGTCCGTGTCACGGACACCCCAAATTTCGGTACGAACCCGAACTATACAGTTCGGGTTCGCTCATCCCTACTAATGACTTTTTGACTAAGATTGATGATTTAGCTATACCTAAAGAGGCACTGTTGGCTTCATTCGATGTGGTAAGCCTATATACTTCCATAGAACATGAATTAGGCATACGAGTCATTGAACAGGTCCTGCATAAGACACAATATAGCATTGATTGTCAACAATTTTTGAGTTCTTTGTTAAGGTTCATCCTGACTCGGAATTATTTCTTGTTTCAGGATGACTTTTTCTTACAATTACGTGGGACCGCGATGGGGTCCAATGTGGCGCCGACCTACGCAAATCTTTACATGTCCCATCTTGAGGAGTCTGTCGTCTATGTGTGCCACCACTTCAGCCATGTGCTGGAGTGGTGGCGATACATCAACGACATTTTCCTGATTTGGGTCGGCGCCACCGAGGACCTCATCGCCTTCCATTGTTTTTTGAATACCATTGATCCCAGTGTCAAGTTCACACTGACACACTCTGATGAAACCATACAAATTTTGGACACTCAGGTTAGCATCCAGAATGACAAGTTAGTGACGGATTTATATGTAAAACCCACAGATAAAAACACTTTATTGCGTTTTGAGAGTCATCACCCAAAACCTATGATAAGGTCACTCCCCTTTAGTCAGCTCCTTAGAGTGAAGAAAATTGTGCAAGACCCGACAAAAATAGAGGATAGATTACAAGAAATGGGGTGTAAATTCCAAACACGTGGATATCCAAAAAACTTATCCGAGAACACGTTAACAGAGTCAAACCTCTTACCAAAGAGACCATTAGGGGGGGACTAGGTGACACCAAACGGTCCCAGTCTCGAATCCCATTTGTTTCAGAGTTCAGCATTGATAGTACAAGTATTGCTGCCATAATTAAAAAACATTGGCAAATTTTAACCAGTAATTTTGAGAAGGTTGAGGAATTTAAATCCCACCCCTTTGTTCATATCGACGCAGCCGTAATCTGGGTGATAGATTGGTGAAGTCTGACATTGGTTCTTCCAGGGAGACGCGTGAGACATATTTTGGGTCAACCAGGAAGGGTTGTTACCCGTGTTACAACTGTGTTAATTGCAAGTTGATGTTGAGAGGTGACTTATTTGTTCACCCGGTGTCAGGGCAGAGGGTTAAAATCAGACAGTATTTAACATGCGATTCGTCTTATGTTGTCTATTCGCTGGTTTGCCCCTGTAACCTTTTATACATCGGTGAGACCACATGGGACGTCAAAACCCGTCTCAATCAACATCGATATTCGATTAGAAAACAAAAAATGGATCTTCCTGTGTCAAAGCACTTCACTGAGGCAAAACATACACAAAATGATTTAAGGTTTAGAATTCTGGAACAAATATCCCCCTCAAGACGAGGTGGTGATCGAACGAAACTATTAAAGAGACGTGAGCTCTATTGGATTTATACTCTTGGTACTTTGAAGCCACAGGGCTTAAATGTG
Source organism: Bufo bufo (assembly GCF_905171765.1). Classification (NCBI taxonomy): domain Eukaryota; kingdom Metazoa; phylum Chordata; class Amphibia; order Anura; family Bufonidae; genus Bufo; species Bufo bufo. The sequence continues at coordinate 49,980,829 of NC_053395.1, read as the reverse complement.
GAATTTAGGGTTGTCTAATTGCCGGTCATGCTTGTCCTCTTTTGCTTGGACTGTGTATATGAAAAACAACATGTGCTATATATTAATTGGTTTTCCTCTCTCCTTTTCCCTATATAGGATAATATGATGAATATATACCATGAATGGACATATATGGTGAAGACTGGAGGAACTGTGTCGGTGATCCCTCTTTATATATCACTACATTTTGTTGAGCAGGTCAGTGACAGCCCCTGTCTGTACTTGATGCGACTCCAGCCCCCCTTTTTGGGACTTGGGTGGCATCTTGTCAGACGGGTTGGTTGCCATGTTTACTATATTGACATTATGATCACCGATGCAGTGAATCCATGTACTCCCCACCACTGTGTGTGGTTGATCCACAATCGTGGACCCTACTCAATTTGTGGTAATGTGCGACACGGAGCGGATGTGCTGACTATTCTGGATGGCAGGTTGGTGGCGGTGTGACAGCCGTACCCTCCTGCTGGTACAGATGTCCCATTGGTGGCCGGCATTGAATTGCTAGACCCCGATGCATGGATCGGCTTCTTCTGCTATCTACTGCAGTGTTTATTGACACTTTATGTGTCGTTAATTTTGTATGGGCGGCAGTGCTGGCACGCGCATGCGCCCGAATGTGATGTTTCTACAGCGGCCATCTTTGTTGTGGTCTTCATTGCTGCTCATCAGTAGTATGTGTCTCGCGATAATAGACAGAGCGGCGCTTGCGCCGACGCTCCTTCCGGACGCCAGCAGTCTCCACCATGTCTTTTCGGCCAATATTGATCCATTCAAAGGTTTTTAATTTGACTCTTTATTTATGTATTACGTTAATGCACCTGTTCACGCTTACACTGATTATCAATTATGTACACTTTGATGATCTTTGCACTGTATGAATTATGCTATAGAACTTTTATGATTACACTTATGTTTTAGCAGATTTAAACTATGAACATAAATGAATTACATTACCAATGTGACTGTACTATTTATGCATTTGCACTTTATTGTATTATGAATTAATTTGTAATCTTGTTAATCACTGCCACTATTTATGTATGTTACTTTGCACATGTTACTCAGCTAGACAAAGGTTCCATAGAGAGAGCTGAAACGTTGCTACTGGTTGGGTGAATAAACCGTCCACTTTTTTATCACAACTTGGAGTGCTGCCTTCTTTTTGCTTTTTTATCTACACTTGGGGCCTTGGTCATAGGTCCCTCAGGAGGATTTTTGCACCCGTATATTGCTTTTTGTGTGCTGCTTTTTTTCTTTTTTCTTCTATATATATATGGTAAAAGGGTGGTTTTTATATCATTTTTTCAGGTTTATTGCATCTCCGCATGTCCCATCAGAGGTGCCACAAAATAAAAACTACATAAATTTGGTTTCGCTGTCATGATGTTTTTAACCCCTTCGCGACCGCCGCCCGTATATGTATGGTGGAAGTCGCGTCTTTAAACATTCAGTAATCACAAAGTGAAGCACCACACACCGCTGTCGCTGGTGCTCGCAAAAGACTTGTTAGTCGTAGTCCGTAATAGAAAAAATTGCTGCACACAGCTGATTCAATTTGCCATTAATTGGTGAAATTTATTATTCACAACTTTTTTTATGTTGCATACATGATCCAGTGGATGCCCATATATAATAGTCACATTACATATGTACCGAACGTTTCGGCCTATATCGGCCTTCCTTAGCGGTATATGATCTGTGGTAACATAAACATCTTGTAAGTGACAAGAAACATATGATCTGTGGTAACATAAACAACTTGTAAGTGACAAGAAACATGGACTGGATACTTAAAACTGCAAACATATACTATAGGAAAATTGATGGAAAAAAAACATATATTAAACAATTAAAAGAAAAGGAAAAATTCTTAGTTAAATTACATAAACACACTGTAGGGGGGTTACTTAAATATTCCTGAGGTCGTTGTTCTACCTTAATGGGAATATTATGGGAGAGATGCAATAATCGATAAATGGTTCTGGAGGCCCCAATGGTTATACATTAATATGTTGCTCAATATATCAAGGTGAGCTAATAATTCTAGGAGAATGAGGCATAAGATAGCAGATCTGGAGGATATGGATCTGGTTAGTTGGACCTAGAGAGTATTACCTAGCTGTGACGGCGGGCGGGTGTGCTGGACCACAGGTAAATGTCCTGTGCGCGCATCTCCTTAAATGTATGGGCTGCTGGGAGGCGTCGGGTACGTTGCCCGGAAGTCACGTGATTCAGGCGACACTACGTTGCGTTTCACCTGTGTCTCACGCGGCTTTTGGGTCACTAGGAGGTGTCGGGCATGGCGTCCGGAAGTCACATGATCCAGGTGACGCAGCGCTGCGTTCCACCTGCGTTTCAAGTGGCTCCGGCTTCCACGTCCTGCGCTTACAGGTCATGTGGAGTAATAGATAATGCGGCTGTCACATATTATTGTACATAATGAGATTAATGCCACAATATAGTAGAGGAAAAAATATTAATGATAATATTAGTATTTTAGATAACGTAACAGGGGAGACCAATGGTGGAATAAATACTATAAGGAAAAAATCACAGTAAATTGGCATTATACTGTAGTAGAAAATCAACTACAATTAAAAAATCATGAACAATGGTAATAATACTATATGGTAAAGGGGTCTGATGGGAAAGGGGGATGGTATCTCACCAAACTAGATGTAGATAAATATCAGCGAGTCTGTAAAGGAAATGGAGAACAGATTAGTTACATATAATGCAGTCCAATATAAACTTAAGCGTTAATAAAAAAGTCACATTCCCGATTTAAACCATTTGGTGATAAAGTTCCGAGTTTGTGGATCCAATAGGCTTCCTTCTGTTTAAGCAATAGAGTCTGGTTACCGCCGCGTCTTGGTAAGTCCACTTGTCCTAATATTTGAAACCGTAATTATGATACACAATGATTTTTTTCTTTAAAGTGATGTGGGACGGGTAACATGGTGTTTTCTACCCTAAACGTGGACTTATGTTTACTAATCCGATCCCGGGCGTGTTGTATCGTTTCACCAACGTACGCTAGTCCACATGGGCATTTGAGTAAATATACCACAAAACTTGAGTCACATGTAAAAAATCCTTTCACAGGAAATAATTTTCACGGATGTAGTAGGGGAGAACACCAAAAGACAATCAAGAAGGAAGGCGAAAGACACTAGGCCTCACCGCTAGGGAAGGAAAAGGGTCACCACCTATAAAACCCTACTCCTGGCCCTAACTCCTATCCGTATGGGCACCTCTCGATGGTAGAGATACCCATACACGGGAACCTAGAAAACCCTGGTGACCCTCAGATGCCCTAAAGATAATGACAGGGCAGAGACCACCTGTTCCTTCCCTGGTGAGCTAGCGTCTCACTGAGGCCTAGTAAACAATCGGGAGGGGGGGGGGGGGAATACAAAACACGACAAGCGGAACATTTAACTTCAGAGGATGAAGGATGAACAGGACTTCAACACGAACCACACTCCAGCTCTTCCGAGACCAAATGAAGCTATCCCAAGCAAGGAGTGATGGGAAAAGTCAGACTAAATAGGGTGTGGTAGAGGTCACATGATTCACACCTGAACAGGAGGTGTGGACATACCAGAAACACACAGACAAAGTGAAACCAAAAGAGGCTGGCAGATCACGAATGCATAGATAATCTTTCAGACCTTCTGGGACCTGTCACAGATGTGACAGTACCCCCCCCCCCCTTCTACGGGTGACCTCCGGGCACCCAGGACCGACCTTATCAGGATGAGATCTGTGGAATGCTCTCACCAGACGACTAGCATTAACATCGGTCGCTGGAACCCACATCCTCTCCTCTGGTCCGTACCCTCTCCAATGAACGAGATACTGGAGGGATCTCCGGAGAACTCAGGAGTCTACAATCCTGCTGATCTGAAATTCTAAATTGCCGTCCACCATGACAGGAGCGAGAGGCAAGGAGGACGGCACAACAGGTTTGACACATTTCTTTAGCAACGATTTATGAAATACGTTATGGATTTTCAATGCCTGAGGAAGTTCAAGACGGAAGGCTACAGGGTTAACAATGGCAGTGATCTTATATGGACCAATAAATATTGGGCCCAACTTCCAAGAAGGTATCTTAAGTTTAATGTTTCTTGTAGACAACCACACAGAATCACCCACTCTCAGGTCCGGACCACTCATACGTCTCCTGTCAGCCACACGCTTATACCTGTTGCCCATCTTTTTCAGGTTACTTTAGATTTTCTGCTAAATAGAAGACAAAAAAGAGGAAAATCGTTCCTCCTCGGGAATGCCGGAATTTTGAGCACCAGAAAATGTACCAAACTGTGGATGGAACCCATATGCCCCAAAAAACGGCGACTTATCAGTGGATTCCTGTCTACGGTTATTTATAGCAAACTCAGCTAACGACAAAAATGAAGACCACTCTTCCTGATTCTCTGAAACAAAACATCTCAAGTAAGTCTCCAGATTCTGATTAGTGCGCTCCGTCTGTCCGTTCGACTGAGGATGAAAAGCCGAAGAGAAGGACAATTGTACACCCAGACGAGTACAGAACGCTTTCCAGAATCTGGAAACAAACTGAGTCCCTCTATCGGACACCACATCAGAGGGAATGCCATGTAGTTTCACGATGTTGTCGACAAACACCTGTGCAAGAGTTTTAGCATTGGGTAGACTAGGTAATGCAATAAAGTGTGCCATTTTACTAAAACGATCTACAACCACCAGAATCACAGAATTCGGTAAATCCGTGATAAAATCCATGGACAAATGGGTCCAAAGTCTGGACGGGATGGGCAATGAAGGCAGAGATCCGGAAGGCCGAGTATGTGTCACCTTAGCACGTGCACAGGTACCACAGGCTGACACATAGTCCTCAACACACTTACGCAACCCCGGCCACCAAAATCTGCGAGAGATGAGATCGACAGTCGATCTGCTCCCAGGGTGCCCAGCAAGCACCGTACAGTGATGTTCCTCGAACACCTTGTGACGTAATTCGGAGGGAACAAACAACTTCCCCGGAGGACAAGAGTCCGGAGCATCCTCCTGTGCCTCCAACACCCTGGCCTCAAGATCAGGATAAAGAGCGGATATGACTACCCCTTCAGATAAAATGGGACTAGGGTCATTAGACTCACCCCCCCCCCCCCCAGGAAAGCTACACGACAAAGCATCTACCTTGACGTTCTTAACCTCAGGGCGGTAAGTTACGATGAAGTTAAATCTGGTGAAAAACAATGACCATCTGGCCTGCCTTGGGTTCAGTCGCTTAACCGACTCCAGGTAGGCCAGATTCTTGTGATCCGTAATTACTGTAATAGGGTAAATTGCTCCTTCCAACCAATGCCGCCATTCCTCGAACGACCAACTTAACCCCTTAAGGACTCAGCCCTATTTCACCTTAAGGACTTGGCCATTTTTTGCAAATCTGACCAGTGTCACTTTAAGTGCTCATAACTTTAAAACGCATTGACCTATCCAGGCCGTTCTGAGATTGTTTTTTCGTCACATATTGTACTTCATGACACTGCTAAAATTGGGTCAAAAAAGTTAATTTTTTTGCATAAAAAAATACCATATTTACCAAAAATTTAGAAAAATTAGCAAATTTCAAAGTTTCAGTTTCTCTACTTCTGTAATACATAGTAATACCCCCAAAAATTGTGATGACTTTACATTCCCCATATGTCTACTTCATGTTTGTAGCATTTTGGGAATGATATTTTATTTTTTGGGGATGTTACAAGGCTTAGAAGTTTAGAAGCAAATCTTGAAATTTTTCAGAAATTTACAAAAACCCAATTTATAGGGACCACTACAGGTCTGAAGTCACTTTGCGAGGCTTACATAATAGAAACCGCCCAAAAATGACCCCATTCTATAAACTACACCCCTCAAGGTATTCAAAACTGATTTTACAAACTTCGTTAACCCTTTAGGTGTTGCACAAGAGTTATTGGCAAATGGGGATGAAATTTGAGAATTTCTTTTTTTTGCCTAATTTTCCATTTTAACCCATTTTTTCCACTAACAAAGCAAGGGTTAACAGCCAAACAAGACTGTATCTTTATTGCCCTGACTCTGTGGCCGTAAACTACTGTACGGGCACACAGTAGGGCGTAGAGGGAAAGGTGTGCTGAATGGTTTTTGGAAGCCAGATTTTGCTGGACTGGTTTTTTGACACCATGTCCCATTTGAAGCCCCCCTGATGCACCCCTAGAGTAGAAACTCCATAAAAGTGACCCCATCTAAGAAACTACACCCCTCAAGGTATTCAAAACAGATTTTACAAACTTTGTTAACCCTTTAGGTGTTGCACAAGATTTAATGGAAAATAGAGATACAATTTCAAAATTTCACTTTTTTGGCAGATTTTCCATTTTAATATTTTTTTTCCAGTTACAAAGCAAGGGTTAACAGCCAAACAAAACTCATTATTTATGGCCCTGATTCTGTAGTTTACAGAAACACCCCATATGTGGCCGTAAACTACTGTACGGGCACACAGTAGGGCGTAGAGGGAAAGGTGCGCCGTATGGTTTTTGGAAGCCAGATTGGGTAGGGTATGATTTTTGCGGGATGAGATGACGGTTTGATTGGTACTATTTTGGCGTACATGCAACTTTTTTGATCACTTTTATTACCTTTTTTGGGAAGTAAGGTGGGCAAAATTTCAATTTCCTAATAGCTTTTATTTTTTTATTTTTATGGCGTTCACCGTGTGGGGAAAGTAACATGACCGTTTTATAGATCAGGTCGTTACGGACGCGGCGATACCAAACATGTGTAGGGAATTTTATTTTTTTAATTTTTAATCAGTGATAAATGTGTTTTTTGATTTTTACTTTTTTTTCACTTTTTTTCACTTTTTTTTTGACCCAGACCCACTTGGTTCTTGAAGATCCAGTGGGTCTGATGTCTGTGTAATACAGTACAGTACAATATATATTGTACTGTACTTTACTTACACTTTGTCTGAACAGATCTCTGCCTTTAGCACAGATCTGTTCAGCACCATGGACAGCAGGATGCCTGAGAGGCGTCCTGTTGCCATGGGAACCTTCCCCGTCTGCTCAGTACTGCTCAGAACTTCGCAGACGGGGAAGGGTAAGGAGGGGATCTGTCGGGGGGCTGTCTGGGAGCTCTCTCCCTCTCCATCGGGGGGCTGCAAAGGCACAGCAGCCCCCCGATGGGAGAGGGAGCTCCCTCTTACTGTTAACTTTTTCCATACAGCGGTCCGTACGGACCGCTGTATGGAAAGGGTTAAATGGCTGACATCGCATCATCGATGTCAGCCGTTTATACCAGGGTGCCAGCAATGTGCTGGCACCCTGGTATACCCACTGAACACCGCACCGCCCCCACCGCCCACAACTCCCCCCCCCTGCACCACCCGCCGGCAAAAAATCATGCAGGGGTGCAGGGGGGGTGTAAAATATATATTTTAGGGACACTAAAGCTTCTGATCCCCGCGGTCAGGGCCCGCGGGGATCAGAAACTGCAGAAAGCGCAGCAAACCGCAGGTCTGAATTGACCTGCGGTTTTCTGCGATCGCCGATGCTGGGGGGTCAAATGACCCCCCCCTGCATGGTTACGGGATGCCGGCTGAATGATTTCAGCCGAAATCTTGTTCCGATTAACCCCTGGGGCGCCGGAATACCGATTTCAAGTTATGACGTACCGGTACGTCATGGGTCCTTAAGGACTCGGGACCCATGCCGTACCGATACGTCATAAGTCCTTAAGGGGTTAATGGCCAGCAATTCCCTATTCCCCACATCATAATTCCTTTCAGCAGTAGAGAGTTTTTTAGAGAAAAATGCACATGGGCGCCATTTACTAGGTGAAGGACCTTGCGACAAGATTGCTCCTACCACTACCTCGGACGCGTCAACCTCAACAATAAATGTCTGAGTCCGGTTGCATCAGAATAAGGGGCCGAAGCAAAACATTCTTTCACAGCAGAAAAGGCCTGTAATGCCGCATCAGACCAGACAGAAATATCCGCACCCTTCCTAGTCATGTCTGTTAAAGGTTTAACCACCGATGAATAGTTCAAGATAAATTTACGGTAAACCCCAAAAACCGCATAAGCGCTTTCAGATTTTCGGGTCGGACCTTCTCGGGATCCATACGAAAACCTGAGGATGAGAGCAGGTAACCCAGAAATTGCACTTCCTGTACAGCAAATACACACTTTTCCATCTTAGCATACAACTTATTCTCTCTTAGGATCTGTAACACCTGTCTCACATGATCCTGATGAGTCTCTATATCAGGCGAATAAATTAGTATGTCATCAAGGTATACAACGACAAACCTCCCCACTAGATGATGAAAGATGTCATTGACAAAGTGTTGAAAAACCGCAGGAGCATTGGTTAACCCAAAGGGCATGACCAGGTTTTCAAAATGACCCTCAGGGGTATAAAAAGCGGTCTTCCACTCATCCCCCTCCTTGATCCTTACCAGATTATATGCCCCCCTCAGATCCAACTTAGAGAACACCTTGGCACCGACAATCTGACTAAACAAATCCGGAATCAAAGGAAGGGGGTAAGGATCACGGACGATTATACGATTGAGCTCATGGAAGTCCAGGCATGGTCTCAGGGTACCATCTTTTTTCTTTACAAAGAAAAACCCAGCAGCCACTGGGGACTTGGATGGTCTAATATGTCCCTTTGCCAAACTCTCGGTAATATACTCTCGCAATGCCTTTCTTTCGGGTTCCGAAAGATTATACAACCAAGATTTGGGCAATTTAGCTCCGGGAATAAGATTGACGGGACAGTCATACTCCCGGTGCGGAGGCAACTCCTGATTACCACTCTCAGAGAAAACATCAGAAAATTCAGAAATGAACGAAGGTACAGTTTTAGTGGTCACCATAGAGTATGATGCATTAAGACAGTTGTCCATGCAAAAATCACTCCAATCGAGATTCTGTCTCGCTTGCCAGTCGATGTTACGGTTATGTTTGCTTAACCATGGTAAGCCCAACACCAACGGAGCAGGCAGACCCTCCAATACATAACAGGAGATAGATTCCTGATGCAAATCATCCACTCTTAAATGAATGTCATTCACTACCTGCGACAGACATTTTTGGGTGAGAGGTGCTGAGTCAATTGCAAAGACAGAAATACTTTTCTCTAATGCATTAGTAGTCAACCCATGAATGCGTACAAACTCTCCATCAATCAAGTTAACTCCTGCCCCACTGTCGATAAATGCTTTGATTTTCACAGTTTTGGACTCTAGCGCCACCTCGGCAGTCAGGAGACACATCTGTGCCCACCTACCAAGCGCCAAGGTGGTCTCAGGTCAGGTGGGTCCTACGCTAAACCTACCTAAGCCATTGGGCTTCTATGTTCAGGAGCACAGACGCCGCACATATGGTGTGCTGCTCCTAGTCACCTTCATGTGCATCAAGCAACCAATGGGAGGAGTAGCAAGCACACCTATATGTACCACCTAATCAAGATGGTCTATGAGATAGGAAGGGCAAAAGTGCAAAGGACTGCTTATTCCAAGATAAAACAGGAGCGCATTCACACTTGAAGTTGCCACTCCCTCAAGCAAATACTACATAGACAAAAAAATCACAGAAAAAACAAAGATAAAAACATCCTGCACGGTATGATAAATAAATGTGCTGATGTCCCTGGCTATATTCATGAAAAAAAATCATATAGGTGTGCTTGCTCCTCCTCCCATCGGCTGCTTGATGCACATGGAGGTTACTAGGAGCAGCACACCATATGTGCGGGGTCTGCGCTCCTGAACATAGAAGCCCAATGGCTTAGGTAGGTTTAGCGTAGGACCTGCCTGACCTGAGACCACCTTGGCGCTTGGTAGGCGGGCACAGATGTGTTTTGATCAAAATATATTGGCTAAGTGTCTCAGATTTTATCATATCAGAGTGAGGACTCTGTCCATATATAATGCTTGCATCTATTTTATTAAGTGCATTATTACCTTATATATTTTTTTTTTTTATGGAGTACTACAACCTTCATCATTGTTGGTGTCCATATACTACTATTAGGAAAGGATTGCACTGTGATATGCTTTGAAACCGTGCCTTGTTACTACTTAATGTACTTCTGCACTTTAGCAAAGAGAGACTTAGGGTACTTTCAGACTTTCGGCAGAGGATTTCCGACAGGCAGTTCCATTGCATTGAAATGCCGGATCCGTCTCTCCGGTGTCATCCGAAAAAATGGATCTGGCTTTTTTTTCCCACATTTTTTGCGGTCTGAGCATTCGCAGGCCTCCAAAACGTATCAGTTTTGCCGGAACACTTGGGGCCAGATCCGGCATTAATGCATTTCAATGGAAAAAAATGCCGGCATTCCGGAATTTTGGTCGGAGATAAAAACGCAGCATGCTGCGGTTTTATCTCCATCCTGAAAAGGCAAAAAGACTGAAGACATCCTGATGCATCCTGAACGGATTGCTCTCCATTCAGAATGCATTAGGATAAAACTGATCAGTTCTTTTCCGGTATTGAGCCCCTAGGACGGAACTCAATGCCGGAAAAGAATAACGCTAGTGTGAAAGTACCCTTATTTTTTGACACCAACAGGCCTGGTTATTGACTCCACCAACCACCTGTCTTTTCACCTGCTCTTCTGCCTTGCATCCAGACAAACACTTAACATCAATGGCACCCCAACTACCACCAGCCAGGAGCCTCAACTCCAGGGAGTGGCCCGGGGGAAGAAAGGGTGCGCCTTCCTGTCTCTACTCAGCCCCAGGGGAAGCCAAAGGTAGATATTGCCACTGTAGACTGCAAGTGCTATGACCACCCTCACAGCCATAACTACCACTCCCATCCTCCTCCACATACTCCCTCGCAGGTCGCTGCACACATTACACCAGAAATCTATTCCAGGCTGGAGAAGATTTCTATTCTTGCGCATGGACAGTAGAAGATGAAAAAAAAATGATTGAACTGTGCGCTTCTTAATAAATTGGTTAGATCTTCCGCCAGTGAGACCTGTGTGTGAAGCACTGATCTTTAGTAAATGACAGTTAAAACCAGATAGCAACACATCTCCTTTTTTCTAATCTGTTTTTATTTTCTGATTGCAAATTTATTTATTCTATTTCCTGAGCATGATTATGGGGGCAACCATCTTGCCTAATAACATTTAGAAATCAAATTTTCAAGAAAATTTCAAAAAAGACTTCTATGGTAGAGTTTTCTAGGCATACTCTATGACCTGTGCAGAGATCATTGTAGAAGGAAAGAATAGATAAGCTTTAATAATCACCTACTGTGAATGAAGAATCATGTGTTATCTATACCTAGAGGTGATATCAGTACAGGCAGGATTAGAATGACAGATAAGCAGATAACGGGAGTAAAGGGATCTCTACAGACCAAGAAGTGATGCCTATTATTAGGCTTAGTGGCTAGTGCGAAAACAGGATTTTATGTTTTTTTTAACTATAGATATTTACATGGAAAATTAAAAATAACCACCAAAAAATCTTAAAAAATATGTTTAACATGAAAACGGAATTTAAACAATGTCATTTTCTGATGACACATTCCCTTTAAGCACATTAAACTCACTCGTGTGCATGATCCATAAATTATCTTCTTATTTCCATCACCAAAGTGCATGTTCACCCCTTCCATCACCACGACTAAATTTCCCGTCGAAGCAGAGAGTAGTAGAATTTCAATGTAATTTTTCGGAGGCCTCACGACGCAGCCTCTCCTCCTGGCCTGTGACTTGTGACATTTATTAATGTTATCGCTCATCAATTCAGCCGCTAGTAGCTATGGAAACTCTGCGACTGCTCGTTTGTCTGTTTTGTGTTTGTTGAGGACGTCTCTCTGTTTGCCAAGGCAGAGCTCTCTGTGTGCAGTCAGGACTGCACGCTTCCGTCACCGCCGCTCCCTCACATGACACTGATATTCATTAGCCTCTTTTGATAACAAATATCCTTATCACATGCCGGTTTACATGGAAGCAACCTGACATTCATTTTCTGGTGTCTCCCCAGCAACATTTCTCTGGGAGAATATCCTGCTCCGCTCACAATGCTGCGCATGTATTCATGAAACACAATGGAGATAGAACCTGCTAATGAGAAAATAGCAGAAAGATGTTCAGGAACAGAAAAACACGGCTGCTTTCTTCCAGAAACAGCGCCACATTTGTCCATGGGTTGTGTCAGGTATTGCGGCTCGGCTCCATTGAACTGAATAAGGATGAGCCGCAATACCACGAGAAACCTGATAAACAGGAATGGCGCTGTTTTCTAATCCTGGACAACCACTATAATTTAAAAAGGTTTTCTAGGGTTTACATAAAGGGATTATTCAACCCCTATAATGGCCCCCCAAATGCCCGGGCCCCTCACACACATTGTACTTACCTCTCTCTCTCTGGCACCCACGTTGCTTCTGCTGCACGGCCGCCACTGCATTTCCCTGTCGTGCGGATAAAAACATCCGGCGATGAAGGGGGGGGGCAGAGATGTAAGTACAATCTGTGTGAAGGGGCCCGGGCATTTGGGGGGTATTTTTGGGGTTGGATAAAGGGAATCTGTCAGCAGGAAATTAACTGTAACCAAGCAAAATGCTTTGTAGGGCTAGCTCAGCTGGATGTAATGATACTTTAAATTTAGTGATCCATTATTTCAGTTAGGAAAATTAACAGCTAATTTGCATAATTGATATGCAAATTAGCAGTTAAGTGCACTGAGGGCAGGGTTCTTCCTGCTTCCTCTGTTTGACCGGGCCAGATTCCTGCATAGTCATCTCACCTGCCCTGTCAGTCAAGGAGAGGGAGGGGCTGGCAGAGGAAGCAGGAGGAGGAAGGGTGCACAGAGAGGCTTGGGCCCGCTCTTGGTGCACTTATAATTTGCATATGGATTTGTGGCGAACCAACCTCGCCGCTGGGTGGTGGAGAAGCCTGGTTGCCAGCCTCTTGCCCCAGGATTATGGGCCCTCTCATCAGCCCATGCAAAACGTAAACCCTATGGCGATTTGACTCTGTTTGTGGCATCTGAGCGCTGTTTGGTTATATTGAGCGCTCAGATCCAAGCCATCTGGGGATATGTTAAATGTCTATGTTTACTGTAATGGTTGGGACATTGTATATTTGAGTAGTGATGTCTGTCCTATTGTCTCCATGTGTGTATTGGCGATTTCCCTTTGTACTGAGAGATAATTGAATTACTCCTCGGTTGTCTCCAGGACAGAAGACATTGTGTATTCTCCTGCCTGTGATAATTACATCAACCCATTGTGTAAGGTAATTGTATCACAGGCAGAGGGGAGGATTTTGTGTGGGAGTGTTTTACTGTATTGTACGTGTTTATTGGTTGTTTTTACAAAACCCTGTGGGTGGTACTAGTGTGTAACAATGTTATATAAGAACAATAAACACACAGCTCTGGCTGTCCACTGCTTGACCCTCAACACGGAGCCTCGTCTCGTTCTTGGGGGGATTCACTGTATGCTGTTAGAGACTGATTGCTAGGAGTGTAAGCCGCTTGGGTGCGTTTCCTATTCGTCTGCTAGCAGCTATTCGTGAGGTTCCGTTCGGGAGTTTGGAGCATTCCCTTGTATGCCGTAACAGGATTAAAAGTACTTTTTCTCCAGAATGAAGCAAAAGATCGCTAAGTGAAAGGTATTACATTCAGCTGAAAGAGACCTACAAGACTTTGTGCCTGTTTTACCAGTGAATTTTCTGGTGACAGACTCCCTTCAAAGGGGTATATTTGGGGTTTTATTTTTTTTAAATTAAGACATAATTGTGCTAAATTAATATAAGGACAGATTTACCAATTATTTTATTTAAAGTGTTGTGCCAGGTGCCCTCTCTAAACCCTGTGGCCATAAGTAAACAATATGGCCGTTGGTGATCTAGCATCCTCATCGGTGCCACATTTGGCAGTAATGTGACCTAGTCAGGTGACTTTAGGCTTTTTTGTTGTTTTAGTGGGTCCTGCGTACAGGAGATTTGTATGCAACTGGAGCAGACATGGCTACGTATTTCAAACATCCTCTTTAACCCCTTCAGGATAGGCCTATCTTGGCATTAAAGGACTTTTCCAGGATTTTACTATTAATGGTCTATCCTCAGGATAGGCCATCAATATTTCATCAGCAGTGCTCTGACACTCTGGGCCCTTGTTTGTTAGCTGTTCTGCATTAGCTCTAGCATCCATTGTGTATTGGACTGAGCTGGTTACAATACTGCTGCCATTCACTTCAGTGGGAGCAGTGCTGCAGTTAGAAGATCTGTCCACTACACAATGAACGAATCTGTGTAGTGCCGACATCTGGTACCAGAGCTACTAAAGAACAGGTGACCAGCAAGAGTACTGGGTGTCAGACTACCCCACTGAATAGATACAGGGGGTTTTAAGCCAATATTTTTTAGAGGATCATAGTGGCGTTGTTTTTTGTGGTTTACTCTGTGGCGTAAATAACATGCTATCTATATTCAATGGGTCCGTACAATTTCAAGACTAATGAATATGTGCAACTTTTTCACGTTTTGCAACTTTTGTATAATAAAGGTACAGCCACGTGGTCCGGTTTCTGCATGCAGTTTTAGAAGCCAAAACCAGGAGTGAATTAAAAAAACGAGGAGAAGTTGTGTCTGCCCTTTATACATAATCTCCTTTTATGATCCACTCATAATTTAGGCTTCCAAAACTGCATGCAGAAACCTGAATGTGAGCCCTTACCTAATAGCACAATAGTTTTTTTTTTTTGTTGCCACTTTCCAAGAGCCATAACTTTTTAGTCATATCTTCTAAAAGAACCATTTTTTAGGAACATAGAAATTGTTGATTAACTGTCTTAACTTTTTTGGGAAAGGGGATGGGGGAAAAAAAAAACTATTTTAAGTATAAATGATGGACGAGAGACAATTACATTTACCAACTCTGTTTTTGATGGTGATGATTTTTATGTATCCATAAATTTTGTGCAATGTTTTGAAAAAAAATTATGTATTGGTGATCTTTTTGTCTTTTAGACCAGTATAAGCCCAATCTCCCAAAACGATCAAATTATTGCTATGTGTAAACTGTCCAAATCCAGAGGGAAGCCCATGTAGAAAATGCTTGGATGTTTTGCCTTGGTATAATGGTGCCTTCTACGAGTCAAGTCGTATGTGTGAATACATTTTTTGTGTTTAGATCTGGACTTAACAACAGTGTAATAAAACAAAAGTACAAAATGTAATATACAGTATATTGGTTTCCACACCAAAGCACAGATATGCCAATATTTCCATGAATAATAATTACAAAACTTTCTAAATAACTAATTTACCATTTTCACATGTAATGCTTTGTTTCCCCTGTGGTGGCTCTGCAGGGAAAATTGAAAATTTGCTGCTGATCACAGCAAGATACAGTAAATCTCAATTTGGACTGCCATTAATGAAGTTAAGCTGGATTCACATCACCATTTCATTTTCAGTTTTTTTTTTATCCATCAGAAGAACAGAAACAAAACAAAACAAAACAGGATCCTGTAAAAAAATAAAAACAGATCCTGTGTATCAGTTATGCACATACTTTTTTTCTCAGGTTAGTTGCACACTAGCGATGGCAATCCGTCAGGGAACAGCTCTGCATTCCAGCATTGTCGAAGTTTCTAAAGCTCCATCAGCCCCCATTCACTATAATGGGGAGCGGCAGAGACCCAGCCACATTCCGAAAAATATGCAGAGAATTGGCTGATTCTTGGCATATTTGCTGAATGCATGGGGATCTCCGCCGGTCCCTATTATAGTGAAAGGGGCAAGACGGAGCCTTGCAAACCTCCGGATCGCTGCTGCTAGTGTGCAACTAGACTAAGACAGGAAAAAAAGTACTGTACTGCCCGCAGGACTTTTTTTCCCATCTAAAATAACGGATCTCTGACTGAAATGGATGCCAAATGTGCATGACTGATGCACAGGATACATTTTTCTACAGGATCCTGTTTTTTTTTTCTGTCCTTCTGAAGGATCAGAAGAAAAAACGGAAAATGAAATAGAGATGTGAACTCTCCCTTATCTAATCCTATAGTTAAAGAGTCTGTGTCATAAAGAAGAGCCATGTTCAAATGCTTTCTTAAAGGGATTCTGTCATCTGGATTTTAGTGACAGAGCTTTTAACATCATTGCACCAGTCTGCTCGTTTTGTATTAAAATATACTAGTATTACTACCCTAAGTGTTGTCCTTTGTCTTGAAAATCGCTTTTATTAATATGGTAATTACCTGAGTAAGGGCTCTTTCACACCTGCGTTCTTGTCTTCCGGCATAGAGTTCCGTCGTCGGGGCTCTATGCCGGAAGAATCCTGATCAGGATTATCCTAATGCATTCTGAATGGAGAGAAATCCGTTCAGGATGCATCAGGATGTCTTCAGTTCCGGAACGGAACGTTTTTTGGCCGGAAAAAATACCGCAGCATGCTGCGCTTTTTGCTCCGGCCAAAAATCCGGAACACTTGCCGCAAGGCCGGATCCGGAATTAATGCCCATTGAAAGGCATTGATCCGGATCCGGCCTTAAGCTAAACGTCGTTTCGGCGCATTGCCGGAGCCGACATTTAGCTTTTTCAGAGTGGTTACCATGGCTGCCGGGACGCTAAAGTCCTGGCAGCCATGGTAAAGTGTAGCGGGGAGCGGGGGAGCAGTATACTTACCGTCCGTGCGGCTCCCCGGGCGCTCCAGAGTGACGTCAGGGCGCCCCAAGCGCATGGATCATGTGATCACATGGATCACGTCATCCATGCGCATGGGGCGCTCTGACGTCATTCTGGAGCGCCCCGGGAGCCGCACGGACTGTAAGTATACTGCTCCCCCGCTCCCCGCTCCTACTATGGCAACTAGGACTTTAATAGCGTCCTGGCTGCCATAGTAACACTGAACGCATTTGGAAGACGGTTCCGTCTTCAAATGCTTTCAGTACACTTGCGTTTTTCCGGATCCGGAGTGTAATTCCGGCAAGTGGAGTACACGCCGGATCCGGACAACGCAAGTGTGAAAGAGGCCTAAGGTGCCCAAGGGGCTATCCCTCCGGCTGGGCACCCGCCCAGCCACGCCCCTTCTCCTGGAGCCCAGCACCGCCCCACTGCTAATTTATTCACTCCTCATTGCCGGCTGGCGCATGTGCAGTGTGTCCTGTGAGGCCGATTCCAGGCGCTGACATGTGTATCCACGGAATGCGTTCGCTGAGCCATAAGCTCTCGCATGCGCCGTGGATACAAATGTCAGCGCCTGGAATCAGCCTCACAGGACACACTGCACATGCGCCAGCCGGCAATGAGGAGTGAATAAATTAGCAGTGGGACAGTGCTGGGCTCGAGGAGAAGGGGCGAGTCTGGGCACCAACGGCCGGAGGGTCAGCCACTTGGGCTAATTACCATATTAAAGCGATTTTCTAGGGTAGTAATACTAGTATAGTTTAATACAAAACGAGCAGACTGATGTGATGATGTTAAAAGCTCTGTCACTAAAATCCAGATGACAGAATCCCTTTAAGGGGTTTTTCTCTATAAACCAGAAGGCAGAGTTGCTCTGTAAGTGCTCTGGTGGACCTGGCCTGTCTGTTGCCTTGCATGTACTAAGTGGTATACTTACCACAGAGGTAGACCACACGACTGCTATCAGGCCAGTAGCTAGGGGGACCTGGCACTAAACTCCTGTTTCTGAAAGTAGAACAACAGTATTTTCCTACAACCACCACTAGGGGAGCATAGTAGATAGAGATTTTTATAGTTTCCACTGAGTTCCATGATAACTAAATTCCTATGAACTGAGCTCCCTCTAGTGGTGACAGCAGGTAGCCAGTTTTTTTTATATATACTGTGTGAGGAGAACAGAGGATTTAGAGCTGTATGGGGGAGATTATCAATGTATTTTTCCCAGTTGTCTGGTGTAAATACATTGAGAAATGTATTTTTTTTTAGAAGTTGGGTAAAGTGGGCAAAAGATTCCTCCACAAAAAGTAAAATTTGTCAGACATTTTCACTGAGGGAGCCTTTACTAAGTTTAGGTATGGGGCCCTGTGATATCGGTGTACTACTTGCTACACTTTCCTTGTAGTGAAAATGTCTGACCGCACGCAGCTTTTCCAGCGGTCACAGTTGATCACTGGATATTGAAGAAAATGGACCTGATCGATGTTCTGGCCTCCAGTAAAAAAAAAAAAATACAATGTCTTTGTGAGTCAACCCAATTCATCTCTCCTGAACCTAAAATAGCTGAACACATTGATATTAAAAGTCAATAACAGAAATCTTAAAAAAAAAAAAAAGCTTTATCTGCATATACAAGTCACAATAATGCTTCTAGTGAGTCCTTAACCGACCACAAGGGGGCACCAACAACATGTGATTATAGGCGGTGTCAGCTGCACTCCCATCATTGATTATTCTTCCTTTTTTTTTCCCAGAATGGTCATTTTGTAAAAGCTGCCAATGGCCTGTGTGCGCAGAAAAAAAAACAGCAAATGATGTAGGAAAAAGGCGATTTATTCAAATAGATGTATCGCCAGGCATCACAGCAGCAACTCTCTTGGTCATTAAAAGGTTAACAGAAGAGAAACGTAGAGTTAGGAAATGAGGCTAAAATTCTGGCTATTTCGTGTAGGTATCATGTCATTGTTTACAATGGGAACTTGTATCTGAACTATGCGTGGATTTCAGTAGAGGCCATTTAAAATGAGCGAATAAATGTTTTTTTTCCCCTTAGTATTACCCCAGACAGATCAACAACATAAAAATGTACATTAAGATTGCACAGGTGTCGACATTCCATTAAAAAGCAATGCAAGGAAGCCGCGCGGAGGAAGCCTCCATGCAGATGTTTACTTCACAAATATTAATTTACAATTCCACAGAAACCTATCTGGGAGGGGAAATGACTCGGATGCTCCATGTTAATTACACCACATCTCAGTTGCTACTCTGACTCCGCATATGATGATCTTATTGAAGATAATAAAAAGACGTGCAGGCCCCAGGGTACATTTCTAAAACTGTAACAAAATAAATGGATGGCCTGGCTCTTCTTTAAATGAAAGGGATCTGTTTTGCTTTTCATTAGGATCTCACAGTCTTGACTTAAAGGGCGCGTGTCCTCAGAAAATAACCTATTGTTCAAATCAAGTTTTTATGTTAAAAGTTTTTTTTTTCTGATAATAGTCTACTGATGACCTATCCCCTGGATAGGTCATCACTCTCTGATCAGTGGGGTCCGACACCCAGGACCCCCGCAGATCAGCTGTTTGAAAAGGCACCGGCACTCACAGTAGCGCCACAGCCTTCTCTCAGTTTTGCCTAGGCCATGTGATGTCACGTTCATTGTTCACATCGCCTAGGCACAGCTCAGCCCGATTGAAGTCAATGGGGCTGAGCTATGATACCAAGTACAGCCACTATCAAGTGGACGGTGCTGTGCTCAGTGAGTTGAGAGAAGGCCGCGGCGCTACAGCAAATGCCAGTGAAATATCAAACAGCTGATGTCCTGTGATTGGCTGCAGCAGTTAAGCCCCCCCCCCCCCGTCCCCCCCCCCAGATGTTAATTTTACAGCAGCAGGGAGAAGAAGCACAATACCAGGAAGTGACAGGCACCAAACCCAGCAAATGGGACCAGGTAAGTATGATCTCCACATTGGGTTGGCCACTCAAGGAGGCCTGTCTTACTTTTGGATAACCCCTTTTGGTATGCCAGACCTTGCAGGGGAATTATGTGTGAGGTCACGGTGTGGGCAATAGGTGGGCCGAGGTAAATACAGTTCTAGTTACTCACGGTTATGTCGTCCCTGGGCAGGCTCGCATAAGTGAAAAGGAGAATGGCACAAGGATTCTCTGGGGCACGCTCTGGTGTAAGGGACACTGGCCAGATGTTGGTTTGAGGTGCCCTTGGTGGTCTGTATTAATGTGCCAGTGGCAATGTCCCTTGTAATCGTGACCCCAGTACCTTTTGTATGGAGGTACAACCATTTACTATAGTGTTAATAGAGGAATTGAGTCTGAGGCAAGCAGTGTGAAACTCAAGGTGGAAGTTTACTAAAGATGACTCTTGATAACAGTTCATCCAACAGTCTCAATACAGAGATAAACCCGCTGCTAGTCCTCTGCTGACAGCTGTAGATCCCTCTCTAGATATGAGATAAGGAGATGGTAGCCTTACTGTTAGTAGAGCTCAGGAATGGTCCTGGTTTTCCTTATTCAGGCTTGTGAAGTAGCCAAAGGCTAAGATATCCTTCACGATGGCTGTCCAAAGGTCCTGAGGCACTCAGAAGATGTGTCCAATACCCTTTGGGGGTCTCCTTACAGTAGTATTCTGGATAGATGAAGTACCTCAGCTCGGAGCTGGGATATAGCTGAGGGAGGTGAATAACAGGCTTCAGTTGACACAACTGGTCTCTCTCAGAGCTAGCTAGGCCTGAGCTGGACTATATATATGGGAGGTGTTATCTCCCCCTAGTGGTGAGCTAAGTGTAAATGAATGCTAATACACCTGTTAGCAGGGATTATGCACAAGGACATATATTGCAGTATAACAACAGGCTATAAAAAGGCATTTAAAGTACAGTACAACAACTTTGCAGTACCCACAAGGGTAGTGGGACGCTGCACTTTAAATGATAAAACGGGGTCAGGCGATCCTTGCCCTCAGTAGATATGCCGTGAATTTCAGACCCTTAAAAATTGATGGCATTATTAAAATCTTAGCCTCAATGTTCTTCAGTGTGACTGCTGTACAACAAAGACCATACCTCCTTGTAGGGGTTTAAATAGAGGGCTTTAAAAGCTTTGTCTAGCCTGCACCAGTCAGCCCTGGTTGTCACTAACAGACTAATAGACCCACTGGGTTCTAAGATTTGACTTAAGAGTTAAATCGAGTTTCTAAAGAAGCTCTAATAATGACAGGGTTTTCTGCTGGATGGTCCCAAGTGAAGTCTTCTATAACATCTGAAATGGTAAGATCAGATCAGGCCTTGAAGCGGATGGGACCAGCTATGTCTGGTCCACCTCTCTCTAAGGTCCCCTTAGAGTTACAAGGCCCTTAAAAAAACTTACATGGCTCAAAAATTATGATCTGTGGGCAGCACATCGCTTTGCATTAACAAGGATGTGCTGCCCACACACAATAAATCTGTATGGGGATGAACGATATCACAACGGTGGGGATGATTGCTGCATGTAAATGTAGCTCTCCACCTTAGCTCAACGATCCTGCAATAATTTTAATCAACAACTAGTTTCTAATTGTTGCCCCTGTAAAAGGACCACATTACTATCCTACCTTATCTAGGCCTCAAGCAGTAGAACAGAGCTGTCATTAACTCATCCACACTCTGCTGACTCTCTCCCAGTCTACACAGTAAAGCTCACTAGTCAGCTGTAGAAAACAGTGTTAGATTATTGTGCTTAGTCTGCTCTAGTAGCCAGTGTGAAATCTGTAATATTTCTTTGTTATTGGGGATTATCACATAAAAATGACTAAATACCACTAAAATGTAAAAAGTATGTTCCGAATATAACCCAGATTTCAGGAATAGGCCCTTTTCAGATGCCATATTCACTTTTTGGAATAAAAGAAAAATTGCATGAATTGCATGAAAACAAAACAGAAACAGCACAGAACTTGTAATCAGTTCTTATCTATAATAGTAGATATTATTATGTTCTTGGGCATCAGATATGAATTCTTGCTCTGTATACTCTATAATACAAGAGAAATACACAGCTTCTGGCTGGAGGCAGTACAAGATTTAATAAAAGAGCTCCTGTTTCTCTTTGTTGTCATCTAGTTAATATTATAGTCTGAAAACATATTCCAGAAATACAAAATGTGCTGTGTCACTTAGTAGTGTAACTTGAAGACATGTGTGACAGCAGGAGTGTAACTATAA
This sequence comes from Bufo bufo, assembly GCF_905171765.1. Lineage (NCBI taxonomy): Eukaryota > Metazoa > Chordata > Amphibia > Anura > Bufonidae > Bufo > Bufo bufo. The sequence continues at coordinate 49,958,895 of NC_053395.1, read as the reverse complement.
TTCTTAGGGCCTCATAGTAAAATAAAATGGGGTCCCTACCACCTTGTGTAAGAAAATTAAAAGCAGCATAAGTAGCAGTAATTAAAGGTATGTATGGTAGCACCATATATCAGAAAACTCATATTATAGCAAAAAGTCACCATAATGAGGGGGCAGAGCCTGACTGCCTAACAAGATTGAGGTCTGAGCTATAGCTCCCGCTTCACAGACCCATGTTTGCTCTAATTAAGCCATTCAAAGTCACTCATCATGGTTAAAATTGTCAAGATCAGAAGCAGAGAACCTCCTGAGACCCCAAAATCCAAGAGAGAACAGGTGGAGATTGTTTCCTGAAAAATAAGTTTGCGATCTCTCCGGCTCAGGCAGACAAGATGCCGCTGCCAGATCAATAAGGTGACTCAGATGCCAATGAGGGCTCTGAAGCGGACAGCTCACCTGAAACCTTGCATGTTGCACAAACTGCGAAGCATACTCAAAACTCAAGGACTTTTTTTAAAGTGGTCTCTCTCCCAAGCATTAGTCCAGTACTGATAGAGCTTGGAGATATCAAGAAAGAGGTGAGGTTCATAGGTCCAAGTTGAGAGCAATGAAGCCTCATTTATCACATATACTATAGCTTGGCGTTGGCCCAAAACAGTAAAGCACAATTTGACTCCTTTGATATGGCTTATCTTATGATCAAAGAACAAGAAAATAGGAGTTGACGCAAAAATTTGCGGATTAAGAGCCTACCGGAGTCTGTGTTGAACTGCCTGTGTCGCACTGCCGATTCCCTGCCTGAAGTCGCCATGCTGATTTTCTCAGACCTGCTGGGGGAAGAGAGCGTGACAAAACACATTCACTTATTGCTTCTCCCTGTTCTTAAACAAGGTGAGCCGCCACTTGACACCATCTGCAGGCCTACTTGGCTACAGAGACACAGCGGCCATTTTCCAAGCTGCACATGACCACCGAGAGCTGTAGCATGAGAACAAACCTATATAACAAGTTCAAGATCTGGCTTCATCCACGCTAGGTAAACGGCGTATCTTGAAACTGCTGCCTGAATACTTAAAGAACAAAAAGATAATGTTCCTTTGGTTGTTTCCTTTTGGCCTAACCTTCAGCATGGATGGAAGAAGATGCATGATCTGGACTCCAGTTGACCTCTCATCTGCCTGGTCTCAACTCGAAATCCCACCACTCAAGATGGATTCCTAGATTCTGCTTACTTTTCCAATACTCAATCTTCCCTCTTTGCTATGGCTGGAATCCTACTCCATGGTGAGCAATCACAAGTCCCCTAAATCCAAGAAATCCACTGAATGAAGTCTGCGCCTATAGCTGTAGGGGAATTTTCTTCTAGATGGATAGTCCATCTTTGCTTGGACAGTTTTTTTTGCCACAGGTTGACAGTTTGCGTTTCATTCTTAAGATTTTCCAGGAGTCCTTGGTGGCGAGACTGTTGGAATCAGGTTCACTCACACATTAGTGTGTTACTGGCTACCATCAATCAGAGCTTTGAGCGTCTATTTCTATGTCTAATACCCCGAGCGCGGGTATGTGGTGTCAGATCAATGACCCTGGGCCATCCAGCCACTACATTCTCCCCCCCTCTGCACCTCCATTGGTGGTTAAATCACCACATACTGCTACTGAGTTCCTACTTTGGGTTTTGTACCTTGTAGATGAAGGTTTGAGCTCTTTGTTCACATGTCAGTGGTTAATGCTGTATATGCACCTCAGCATGATGATGCCATGCCTCAGTATTGGGGCGCTTACTATTACCCCATGGCTAACAAAGAGATTGAAGGTCATTACCCTGAAAAAAGCAAAAAACAGAATTGTTTTTTACAGGAAACACACCTTAAAGGGGTTCTGCAGTTCTTTTAAACTGATTATCTATTCTCTGGATAGATCATCAGCATCTGATCGGTGGGGGTCCAAAACCCCGGACCCTCGCCGATCACCTGTTTGAGAAGGCAGTGGCGCTCCAGGAGTTTCCGTCATGCCCAGTGACGTCACGACTAGTATTACTTGCCTGTGTGGGGCTAAGCTCTGTTCACTTGAATGGACTTTAGCTGCGCCCAGGCCAGTGATACTAGTCGTGACGTCACTGGGCCTGCGGTAAATAGCGAGAAGGCCGTGGTGCTACTGCCAGCTGACCAGCGGGGGTCCCGGGTGTCGGACCCCCCGCAGATTAGATGCTGATGATCTATCCAGAGGATAGATCATCAGTTTAAAATAACTGCAGAACGCCTTTAAAGATAGGAGACTGCCGAACCTCCCGCAGGCCTATTTTACACAATGGTTTCATAGCACATATGTCTTTGTATCTAGAAAAGTTAGTATAGCCATTTCTAAACATATTCCATTTATCACTTGAGTCATACAATCAGTTTCAGAAGGCTGCTATGTGTTTGTAAAGGAAAAAAATAGGCTTGATTTGGGTTAAATTGCCTAGTGTATATGCCCCTAACCGCCAACAACCAAAATTACTTAAATCTACCCTTGCAAGGTTGCACAGCTTTGCAGTGGGTATTAGAGTTGTGGGAGGGGACCTGAATATAGCATTAAATCCTGCTCTTGATAGCTCCTCAGTCCATTCTCACAGGGCCTTGATTAGCCTTCTCAAGGTATTGCATGCTACACAACTTACAGATACATGGAGAGTATTAAATGCATCTTCCAGGGATTACATCTACTTTTTTGGTGTACGTGAGACCTTTCAAAGACTTGATTGTATACTCACATCAGACCATCTCCATATGCCCATTGGTCCCATTACAATTTCGCATCATGTTCCAGTTTCTGTCTCTTTATCCTTCTCTAACCTTCCAGCTAAAACATGGGTTTGGTAATTAAATGAAACACTCAGGGGCACTCACCTTTCTTCCATAGCAAATAAATTATACTCTTATTTTAAGGATAATCCTCCATCAGACACCTCTCCTACAAAAACATGGAAAGCGCACAAGGCCTTTGTCAAAGGAGAACTGATTGCATTGGGCACCAAAGTCAAAAGGGACAGACAAAAAGTCCTCAGGATAGGTCATCATTATCACAATGATGGGGGTCCAACACCCAGCTGTTTGAAGAGGAGGGAATGCTCAATACGAATGCTGCTTCCTGTTCGTTACATTGCCCGTCATCTCAGAAGTTTCAGCGGCACAGTGTAATGACAAGTACTTGCTTGATTCACTTGAATGGAGCGAGTACTTGTCATTACACTATGCCACTGCTCCAGAGCAGATGATGTGTATTGTAACATCGGCGGGGGTGCCAGGTATCGGACGCCTACCGATCAGATATTGACATGGTTCAATGAGAGTAATGACTGCTATATAACAATACCAGGGTTCTCTCTATATAGGAAAGACAAAGAAGGCAAGAAAGAGGGAGGGGTGGCCCTGTATGTTAAAAATAGCATAAAATCTAATTTAATACAAGTTAGCAAAACCAATTTAGAGTCAGCTTGGGTTACGTTGCAGCTTGATAATCATAAGGTAACTCGTGTAGATGTGATATATAGACCACCTGGCCAAGTCAAAGAATTAGATGATCTACTAGTTGAGGAAATAGCTAAAATGATATTGAAAGGGGAAGTTATCATTATGGGAGACTTTAATCTTCCTGATGTAAACTGGAAAACCAAAAAAGCTAGTTCTGCCAGGAGTACAGATATTCTAAATTCCCTACTGGGATTATCTCTACAGCAAGTAGTTGAGGAGCCAACACGGAAGGAGGCCATTTTAGATTTAGTATTCACAAATGGGAATTTGGTATCTGATATTACTGTAGGGTAAAGCTTGGTATCTAGTAATCACCAGTCAGTGTGGTTTACTATAAGTACAGTGACTGTGTCACACCACACAAAAACAAAAGTTTTAGATTTTAGAAAAACAGAGTTTTCTAAAATTAGATTAGTGGCATACGAGTCCCTATCAGATTGGAACAGTTTAAATGGAGTCCAGGAGAAATGGGACTACTTAAAAGTGGCACTAATGAAGGCAACAGATAATTGAATTAGGCTTGTCAGTAAAAGCAGAAAAAGGAAGAGACCACTGTGGTACTCAGCAGACGTGGCCAAAATCATTAAAAACAAAAAGATAGCATTTAGTAGTTATAAAAAAACACAAAAACGAGGATGACAGGGAAATTTATAGTATTAGGCAGAGAGAGGCCAAGCAAGTTATAAGAGCTTCTAAAGCACAGGAAGAAGATATATTAGCTCAGTCAGTGAAAAAAGGTGATAAGACATTCTTCAGATACATAAATGAAAAAAGGAAATTAAAACAAGGAATTACCAAATTAAAAACAAAAGAAGGAGGGTATATGGAAGAAGATAAAGAACTACAGTCAGGTCCATAAATATTGGGACATCAACACAATTCTAACATTTTTTGGCTCTATACACCACCACAATGGATTTGAAATGAAACAAACAAGATGTGCTATAATTGCAGACTGTCAGCTTTAATTTGAGGGTATTTACATCCAAATCAGGTGAACGGTGTAGGAATTACAACAGTTTGCATATGTGCCCCCCATTTGTTAAGGGACCAAAAGTAATGGGACAATTGGCTTCTCAGCTGTTCCATGGCCAGGTGTGTGTTATTCCCTCATTATCCCAATTACAATGAGCAGATAAAAGGTCCAGAGTTCATTTCGAGTGTGTTATTTGCATTTGGAATCTGTTGCTGTCCACTCTCAAGATGAGATCCAAAGAGCTGTCACTATCAGTGAAGCAAGCCATCATTAGGCTGAAAAAACAAAACAAACCCATCAGAGAGATAGCGTAAACATTAGGCGTGGCCAAAACAACTGTTTGGAGCATTCTTAAAATGAAGGGACGCACACCAAAGCTCGGCAACACCAAAAGACCTGGAAGACCACGGAAAACAACTGTGGTGGATGACCGAAGAATTCTTTCCCTGGTGAAGAAAACACCCTTCACAACAGTTGGCCAGATCAAGAACACTTTCCAGGAGGTAGGTGTATGTGTGTCAAAGTCAACAATCAAGAGAAGACTTCACCAGAGTGAATACAGAGGGTTCACCACAAGATGTAAACCATTGGTGAGCCTCAAAAACAGAAAGGCCAGATTAGAGTTTGCCAAACAACATCTAAAAAAGCCTTCACAGTTCTGGAACAACATCCTATGGACAGATGAGACCAAGATCAACTTGTATTAGAGTGATGGGATGTCACGGTGGACAGGATACAAGATACACAGAATACCACAAAACAAGTGTCTAGGCAAGAAGCTGGGGATAAAGGTCACCTCCTGACAAATCCCTACCAGCTCTCCTTAGACTTCTATGCCCATGTTCAGACCCTGAAGGTGGGAATAACGTGTCCCCGTGCCTAGGCTGAAGATACCCTAAAGTCCCTAAGATGGTTAAAGGAGAAAAGAGGCAGCCTGCTTCCTCAAGACCTGGAGGGGGCAGGCGTCTCTCTAACAGCCTAGACAGACAACCACAAGAAATCAAAACCAACTTATCTTGTTACTGAGCAGGAACAGCAAATCCTTCCTTCCTTCCTTCCTCCCTCTGTGCCAGACAGAAGCTATAACCCGCACAGGACACTGGGAGTGGGCATAATTTAAACTCAAACCAACGACCCCCACCCAGTGCACCTGAAGGGAGGCGGATACAGCTCAACTCCAAAACAAAAACAAAAGGCTAACCCGGCAGACCTCCGCACATAACCTGAGCAGGGCATGACAGTACCCCTCCTTCTACAGGTGACCTCCGGACACCCCGGCCCAACTTTATCCAGGTGGGATCTGTGAAAAGCCCTCACCAGTCGGCTGGCACTAACATCCACAGCAGAACCCACATCCTCTCCTCAGGGCCGTATCCCCTCCAGTGTACCAGGTACTAAAGGGAACCCCGAAGAACTCTTGAGTCGAGAACCCTAGAGATCTTGAATTCTAAATTTCCATCAACCAGAACAGGGGGAGGAGGCAATGGCAATGGTTCCACCGGTTTCAAATATTTCTTCAGTAAAAACCTGTGGAACACATCATGGATCCTCCAAGTCTGCGGAAGATCCAGACGAAACGCTACTGAATTGACCACTGCAGATATTTTGTAAGGTCCAATAAATCTTGGACCCAGTTTCCAAGATGGTACTCTCAGTTTAATATTTTTAGTAGATAACCACACCAGATCACCCACACACATGTCCGGACCAGTCATACGTCTCTTGTCAGCCATTCGCTTATACCTCTCACCCATCTTCTCCAAATTTACTTGGATCCTCCGCCAGATAGAAGACAAGGCAGAAGAAAATCTCTCCTCCTCTGGCATCCCAGAGGAACTAGTCCCAGAAAAGGTACCAAACTGAGGATGAAAACCGTATGCGCCAAAAAAATGGCGACTTACCCGTGGACTCCTGCCTACGGTTATTCAAAGCAAACTCTGCTAGGGATAAGAATGAGGACCAGTCCTCCTGATTCTCAGCCACAAAGCACCTCAAGTAGGTCTCCAGGTTTGGATTAGTACGCTCTGTCTGCCCATTCGACTGCGGATAAAAAGCCGAAGAGAACGAAAGTTGAATGCCAAAACCTGGAGACAAACTGTGTGCCCCTATCAGAAACCACATCCGAGGGAATGCCATTTAATTTCACGATATTATCAACAAAAATCTGAGCAAGAGTCTTGGCATTGGGCAGACTAGCTAACGATACAAAGTGAGCTATTTTACTAAAACGGTCAACAACCACCAAAATTACTGTTTTCCCGGAGGAACTCGACAGATCCGTAATAAAGTCCATAGACAAGTGCGTCCAAGGACGAGACGGAATAGACAAAGGAAGAAGTGAACCAGAAGGTCGAGTGTGAGCAACTTTTGACCGTGCACAGGTTTCACAAGCTGCTACCTAATCCTCAACACTCTTACGTAACTCGGGCCACCAGAACCTCCGGGACACAAGATCAAAGGTGGACTTACCACCAGGATGTCCAGCAAGGACAGTATCGTGATGTTCTTTGAATACCTTGTATCACAGTCCATCAGGAACAAACAACCTCCCTGGGGGACAAGAACCAGGAGCCCCCTCCTGGGCTCCCAACACCTCCATCTCCAATTCGGGGTACAGAGCGGAGACCACCACCCCATCAGCCAAAATCAGAGCAGGATCCTCTGAATCACATCCCCCAGGAAAACTGCAAGACAACGAGTAACCACAAAATTGAACCTGGTAAAGAACAGTGACCATCTAGCCTGTCTAGGATTCAGACGCTTGGCAGATTGCAGGTAAGCCAAATTCTTATGATCAGTATATACCGTAATGGGATGAGACGCCCCCTCCAACCAGTGACGCCATTCCTCAAAGGCCAATTTGATGGCCAGCAATTCCCTTTCTCCTACATCATAATTCCTCTTGGCGACTGAGAGCTTCTTGGAAAAAAAAGCACACGGAACCCATTTGCCAGGAGATGAACCCTGCGACAGAACTGCTCCAACCCCCACTTCTGATGCATCAACCTCCACCACGAATGGCTGAAACACATCGGGCTGCACCAGAATGGGAGCAGACGCAAAACATTCCTTAATAGCCGAAAAGGCCTGCAATGCCTCATCCGACCAGACAGAGACGTCGACGCCCTTCTTAGTCATATCGGGCAGAGGTTTTACAATGGTAGAATAGTTCAAGATACATTTTCTATAATAATTATTAAACCCCTAAAACCGAAGGAAAATGACCTTTGTTAGGGAGGAAGACTAATGATTCTTGTGATGCATGTGTCTTTACAGAGGAAGAGATTCTAAGTCAGCTGTCTAAAATTAATACAAATAAGTCACAGGGGCCTGATGGGATACACCTAAAGCTATTAAAAGAGCTTAGCAGTGAACTAGCAAAACCATTAACAGATTTAGTTAACCAATCACTGGTAACAGGAGTCGTCCCAAAAGATTGGAAATGAGCAAATGTTGTGCCCATTCACAAGAAAGCTAGTAGGGAGGAATCGGGCAACTATAGGCCAGTAAGCCTGACATCAATAGTGGGGAAATTAATGGAAACCATACTTAAGGAGAGGATTGTGGAACATCTAAAATCCCATGGATTGAAAGATGAAAAACAGCATGGGTTTACTTCAGGGAGATCATGTCAAACTAATCTTATTGATTTTTTTGATTGTGTGACTAAAATAATAGATGGCGGAGGTGCAGTAGACATCGCTTATCTAAAATTTAGTAAGGCTTTTGATACTGTCCCACATAGAAGGCTCATCAATAAATTGCAGTCTTTGTGCTTGGACTCCCATATTGTTGAATGGATTAGGCAGTGGCTGAGGGACAGACAACAGAGGGTTGTAGTCAATGGAGTATATTCAGACCATGGTCTTGTTACCAGTGGGGTAACTCAGGGATCTGTTCTGGGACCCATATTGTTTAATATCTTTATCAGCGAAATTGCAGAAGGTCTTGATGGTAAGGTGTGTCTTTTTGCTGATGACACAAAGATTTGTAACAGGGTTGATGTTCCTGGAGGGATGCACCAAATGGAAAAGGATTTAGGAAAACTAGAGGAATAGTAAAAAATCTGGCAACTAAAATTTAATGTTGATAAGTGCAAGATAATGCAACTGGGGCGTAAAAACCCAAGAGCAGAATATTAAATAAGTGATACAGTCCTAACCTCAGTATCTGAGGAAAGGAATTTAGGGGTAATTATTTCAGAAGACTTAAAGGTAGGCAATGTCATAGAGCAGCAGAAAATGCTAGCAGAATGTTTGGGTGTATAGGGAGAGGCATTAACAGTAGAAAGAGGGAGGTGCTCATGCCGCTCTACAGAGCACTAGTGAGACCTCATTTGGAGTATTGTGCGCAGTACTGGAGACCATATCTCCAGAAGGATATTGATACTTTGGAGAGAGTTCAGAAAAGAGCTACTAAACTAGTACATGGATTGCAGGATAAAACTTATCAGGAAAGATTAAAGGACCTTAACATGTATAGCTTGGAAGAAAGAAGAGACAGAGGGGATATGATAGAAACTTTTAAATACATAAAGGGAATCAACACGGTAAAAGAGGAGAGAATATTTAAAAAAAGAAAAACTGCTACAAGAGGACATAGTTTTAAATTAGAGGGGCAAAGGTTTAAAAGTAATATCAGGAAGTATTACTTTACTGAGAGAGTAGTGGATGCATGGAATAGCCTTCCTGCAGAAGTGGTAGCTGCAAATACAGTGAAGGAGTTTAGGTATGCATGGGATAGGCATAAGGCCATCCTTCAAATAAGATAGGGCCAGGGGCTATTCATACTGTAGTATTCAGTATATTGGGCAGACTAGATGGGCCAAATGGTTCTTATCTGCCGACACATTCTATGTTTCTTTGATCCTGAGCATAAGTCAACAAAATAAATATATGGCCTGCTGTAAGATCCTCACCTGTCTCGCACTCCGGTGTGACCAAAAAGGGTCCTCGTGGAGCTGCGGGTCAGGTTACGCGTGTCCCCATTGATACACCAGCTCCGACCCCTTTGTGAACCGACGTGGGGATGCGTTCGCATGTCGCCGGAGGGGAAGACCGCATGGCTTTCGGGGACAGCTTGACCTGGCTAGTGGCAGTGTGCTGCGGGCGAGCTTGTCTCCAGTGCCTATTACGGATTGCATCCCGGCGTCCATGTCGACACGCTCGTGACTCTCTAAGAGCCTGTCGTGCATCCGCGTGTACGTTCGAAAACGGGTTTGCAAGGGCATACGCGGTCGCTCATACGCGCTTCGCCGACCAGCAAAGGAAATAGCACCTGGCCGCAAGTTCAAAGTAGATTAGGGGGCCGGCATTGGTCTAATTGACTAATGACCGACCAAAGCCTTTTACACAGGTGTAGGGCAGGATCATGACCTATGGGGAGTGGACACTTGGTGCCCTGGGATTTCTTAGCAGGCACATAAAAGGTGGCCTCCCAGGTCGATCAGTGCCCACTGTTTATCCTTCCTCATCCAGGTGCAGGTCAGTACTGCTAGCTACTGACTGAAGATTGCTGGGACTCCGTCCGTTCCAGTGGGACCCAGGACTTTCTAAGACGCATCCATTTACCTGGCAAGTTGCACAGAGACTTATGCACGGATCGGGACTACTGGCTTTCCTTCCTTTTTTGTTTGCCTGATATTTGCCCAGTGAAGTTTACCTGGAGTTGTTTACTTTGTTAATAAACCCCTTTGACTTCATCCTCACTGGTCTGTTTCGTTGGTGCTTTGCATTACACCTGCACAACTCTGCTCTACCGAATTGCTGCAATAGAGACACTGCAAAAAAGATCTAAAGTCATGCTTGCACAAAATTATTTACTAGAGCTAAAACGACAACTAAGGGCTCTTTCACACTTGCGTTCTTTTCTTCCGGCACAGAGTTCCGTCGTCGGGGCTCTATGCCGGAAGAATCCTGATCAGTTTTATCCTAATGCATTCTGAATGGAGAGAAATCCGTTCAGGATGCATCAGGATGTCTTCAGTTCCGGACCGGAACGTTTTTTGGCCGGAGAAAATACCGCAGTATGCTGCGCTTTTTGCTCCGGCCAAAAATCCTGAACACTTGCCGCAAGGCCGGATCCGGAATTAATGCCCATTGAAAGGCATTAATCCGGATCCGGCCTTAAGCTAAACGTTGTTTCGGCGCATTGCCGGATCCGACGTTTAGCTTTTTTTGAATGGTTACCATGGCTGCAAGGACGCTAAAGTCCTGGCAGCCATGGTAAAGTGTAGTGGGGAGCGGGGGAGCAGTATACTTACCGTCCGTGCGGCTCCCCGGGCGCTCCAGAGTGACGTCAGGGCGCCCCACGCGCATGGATGACGTGATCACATGGATCACGTCATCCATGCGCATGGGGCGCTCTGACGTCATTCTGGAGCGCCCGGGGAGCCGCACGGACTGTAAGTATACTGCTCCCTCGCTCCCCACTACTACTATGGCAACCAGGACTTTATTAGCGTCCTGGCTGCCATAGTAACACTGAACGCATTTTGAAGACGGATCCGTCTTCAAATGCTTTCAGTTCACTTGCGTTTTTCCGGATCCGGCGGGCACCTCCGGCAAATGGAGTGCACGACGGATCCGGACATCGCAAGTGTGAAAGAGCCCTAAAAGACCTTCTGAACCTTAGATATGCTAAATGTTACCAATATGCTAAATATTGTTTATTAAATCCGTTAGGATTGGAACTGCAATAGCTGAAGTTTTTCCGCGCATACTATTACTCGCTTTATAATCTCCAGTCTCAACCTTCGAGTTCCAAATCAGAGAATCACACTGTTATAGATCAATTCCTCGATACAATAAAATTTCCCACTCTTAGCTCCGTAGAATGTTCTACTTTTGTCATGGTCTTACCTTCTTGCTGTTCTCCTTCGTTTGACATGTGCTGGCGGCCATCTTGGTTTCTGGGTTTCTTGTAGCCTCCCACCCTGCGGCTCCTCCTTCCCACTGGGAGGAGCTGGATGCCTAGCTCATATATATAGGAGGTCTATGGCTTCAGTTCATTGCTTGGTCCTCCTGTGTTCACATGCTTCTAGACTGCTGCTGCTTCTGGTTCCTGATCCTGGTTTCGTCCGACTACCCTGCTGGTTCCTGATCCTGGTTTCGTCCGACTACCCTGCTGGTTCCTGATCCTGGCTTCGTCTGACTACCCTGCTGGTTCCTGATCCTGGCTTCGTCTGACTACCCTTCTGGTTCCTGACCTCTGGCTTCGCAAAGACTCTGCTTCGGTTTCGCCATCCGTTTGGACTTTTGCTTTACAGCTTTATTTTCAATAAAGCCTTCTTATTTTCACTTATCCCTTGTTGTACGTCTGGTTCATGGTTCCGTGACATTAGGACCAAGCCATGAATTCTGACGGTACAGGGCCATCCTCGCTACCCACGCTGGTTGCCAGACTTGATCAGCAGGATCACCTGTTGGGTCGGTTCGCTGTGGCGTTGCAAACCCTGCTTGAACGCACGGCTCATTTCGCTCCCGTTGCCCGCTCCTACTGCCGCTCCGGTTGTTGCGCCAGAGTCTACCCCGACACCTGTTGTTGCACCTGCGGTGTTTCGGGGTATGACCGGTTCTGCCCCTCTTCCACAGCGCTTTGGGGGAGAGCCAACTCAGTGCCGAGGTTTCCTTAACCAGGTGGGCATTTATTTCGAGTTGCTGCCACATGCCTTTCCTACTGAGAGATCAAAGGTGGGCTTCTTGATCTCGCTGCTCTCGGACAAGGCCTTGGCCTGGGCCAGCCCTTTATGGGAGAACAACAATCCGGTGGTTGCCGAGTTTTCCGGTTTTGTTGCTTCTCTTCGGAAGGTATTCGATGTGCCGGCTCGTGCTGCCTCTGCTGCGAAGCTCCTTATGTCCATCAGACAGGGTTCACGATCCGTAGCTGAATACGCCCTTGAGTTTCGTACCCTGGCAGCAGAGGTGGGCTGGAATAATGAGGCTCTGGTCGCTGCTTTCTCTCATGGTCTCTCGGATGCCTTGAAGGATGAGGTTGCAGCTAAGGACCTACCAGTGGAGCTCGAGTCTCTTATTTCTTTCCTGATTTTGATTGACACCAGACTCAGGGAGAGACCTTCCTTTAAGGAGAGCCTGCGGAGGTTTTCTAACAGATTGGCGCCTACGTTTGCTGTCCCACCCGTGCCTCCCTCTCCTCCCACGCCTCCTGGGGATGACTTGTCTGGGGGTGAACCCATGCAGTTGGGGTTTGCTCGCCTGTCCGAGGGGGAGAGGGTACTCCGGAGACGCGAGGGCCGATGCATGTACTGTGGTCTCGGTGGGCATTTTCGGTTGGCATGTCCGAACCGTCCGGGAAACGCTCGCACCTGAGATCCTGTCGGGGGCAGATCTTGGGTGGAGTCTCCTCGTCCCCGGTTTCCCGTGTTGACAAACCACTGATCACTGTTGTCCTCTCCTGGGTCGGGGGCTCGGTGACGACCCAGGCGTTGGTGGACTCTGGTGCTGGTGGTTTGTTCATTGATAATGTGTTCGCTGCCGCCAATTCCATTCCTCTGCAGGCTCGAGATTCCCCACTGGCTCTTGAGGCGATAGACGGCAGACCCCTTCTGCCGCCACACGTGACTCATGAGACCCTTCCAGTGGGGATAGCCATTGGTGCCGTTCACAGAGAGTCGGTCTGCCTCCAAGTTATTTCGTCTCCACACTACTCGGTGGTCTTGGGGTACCCCTGGCTCCGGAAGCATAATCCGACTTTCGATTGGAGATCGGCCGAGATCCTCTCGTGGTCACCGCAGTGTGGGGCTAGTTGCATCCATGGGTCTGTCAAGTTGCTGTGTACTTCCTCGGACTCTCTGTTGCCTCCTGAATACGAGGAGTACCGGGATGTATTCGATAAGGTGCGCGCGGTTGCCCTACCTCCGCACCGCCCATATGATTGTGCCATAGAGTTACAATCTGGTGCCGTTCCTCCTCGTGGCAAAGTCTATCCACTGTCGGTAGCGGAGAATGAGGCCATGGAGGAGTACGTGAGGGAAGCGCTTTCGCGCGGACACATTCGCAAATCCTCGTCCCCGGCAGGGGCTGGATTTTTCTTTGTGAAAAAGAAGGGCGGTGAGTTGAGGCCTTGCATCGATTACAGGGGTCTCAATCGCATCACGATCAAGAACGCTTACCCGATACCCTTGATTTCCGAGCTGTTCGATCGCCTTAAAGGGGCCACGGTCTTTACCAAACTCGACCTGAGGGCGGCATATAACCTGGTAAGGATCAAGGCGGGCGATGAGTGGAAGACCGCGTTTAACACCAGGACCGGTCATTATGAATCCTTGGTTATGCCCTTTGGGTTGTGCAATGCGCCCGCAGTCTTTCAGGAATTCATCAACGATGTTTTCCATGACCTGTTGCAGCAGTGTGTGGTGGTCTATTTGGATGACATCTTGGTATATTCTGAATCCATGGAGGCCCACATTCTGGATGTCAGACGAGTGTTGCAACGGTTACGAGAGAACAAGCTGTTCGGTAAGCTTGAGAAATGCGAATTTCACCGATCCCAGGTAACCTTCTTAGGTTACATCATTTCCGCTGAGGGGTTCTCCATGGATCCTGAGAAGGTTTCGGCTGTCTTACAGTGGCCCCAGCCCAGTGGTCTTCGTTCCCTGCAGCGCTTTTTGGGCTTCGCCAATTATTATCGGAAGTTCATCAGGGACTTTTCCGTGCTAGCCAAGCCTCTCACGGATCTGACCAGGAAGGGCAGTAATTCCCAGGTCTGGCCGCTCGAGGCCATCCGAGCTTTTGAGGCTCTAAAGTCCGCCTTTGTGTCGGCTCCGATTCTGTCGCATCCCAACCCTGGGTTGCCCTTTGTCCTCGAGGTGGACGCGTCTGAGACGGGAGTAGGCGCCCTTCTGTCTCAGCGTAGAACACCAGAGGGTCCTCTGCTTCCTTGTGGGTTTTACTCCCGGAAACTGTCTTCCGCGGAGTGCAACTATCAGATTGGTGACAGGGAGTTATTGGCCATCGTGCAGGCCCTTAAAGAATGGAGGCACTTGCTCGAGGGTTCGGTGGTTCCGGTCCTCATCCTGACGGACCACAAGAATCTGACCTACCTTTCTGAGGCCAAGAGATTGACACCACGTCAGGCCAGATGGGCTCTGTTCTTGTCACGTTTTAATTACGTGGTCTCCTACCTACCCGGTTCCAAGAACATCAGGGCGGATGCCTTATCACGGCAGTACTCCGAGCTGTCCAGGGAGGAGTCGATTCCGACTTCGGTCATACCTCCGAATCAGATCTTGGCCGCCATTCGCACCAGCCTGACCTCTCCCCTGGGTGAGCAGATTTTGGCGGCTCAATCTGGTGCTCCCTCTGGGAGACCCAACGGCAGATGTTTTGTGCCTGAGGAGTTGCGCACTCGGTTGTTGCGAACCTACCATAACTCCAAGACCGCGGGGCATCCTGGAAAGAATCAGCTGTCCTGGGCTGTTTCACGTCTGTTCTGGTGGCCTTCCCTACGTTCCGACATCGCCGCAAATGTAGCGGCATGCTCCGTTTGTGCCCAGAGTAAGTCCCCTCGGCACCTTCCGTTGGGACTTCTGCAACCCATAGCCACCGGGGAGCGCCCATGGTCACACCTGGGGATGGATTTCATTGTGGACCTCCCTGCATCCCGAGGCCATACGGTCATTCTCATGATTGTGGATCGGTTTTCCAAAATGTGCCACTGTGTTCCTCTCAAGAAGTTACCCTCTGCACAAGAGTTGGCCACGATTTTTGCCAGGGAGGTCTTCCGGTTGCACGGTTTGCCCAAGGAGATTGTGTCGGATCGGGGGAGTCAGTTTGTGTCCAGGTTCTGGCGCGCCTTTTGCTCCCAGTTGGGGATTCATCTCTCCTTCTCCTCGGCCTACCACCCTCAGTCCAATGGGTCCGCAGAACGATCCAATCAGGCCTTGGAGCAATTCCTTCGTTGCTATGTCTCCGATCACCAAGACAATTGGGTTGACCTCCTGCCTTGGGCTGAGTTTGCCAGGAACACAGCGGTGAACTCTTCCTCTGGGACGTCTCCCTTCATGGCCAATTATGGGTTCCAACCTGCCGTGTTACCGGAGGTATTCTCTCCCCAGGATATTCCGGCTGTGGAGGATCACCTTTCCGTCCTACGTGCTTCTTGGGTACTGATCCAGAAGTCCCTTGAGGTCTCTGCGCAGCGCCAGAGACTCCAGGCTGATCGCAGACGAGCGCCTGCTCCTTCCTACCAGGTCGGAGACCGTGTATGGTTGTCCACCCGCAACCTCAACCTTCGAGTGCCCACTCCCAAGCTGGCGCCTCGCTTTGTTGGTCCCTTCCGAGTGCTTCGCAGGGTAAACCCGGTAGCCTATGCCCTTGCGCTTCCTCCTGGCATGCGGATCTCCAACGTGTTTCATGTCTCCCTGTTGAAGCCACTGGTGTGTAATCGTTTCACTTCCTCGGTTCCTCGGCCTCGTCCGGTCCAAGTGGGTAATCGTGAGGAGTATGAGGTGAGCAATATCCTGGACTCACGCCTGGTCCGCGGTCGGGTGCAGTTTTTGGTCCATTGGCGTGGTTATGGTCCAGAGGAGCGTTCCTGGGTTCCCTCCGCAGATGTCCATGCTCCTGCCTTGCTCCGAGCCTTCCACGCATGCTTCCCTCAGAAACCGTTCTTTACTCCGCGGAGGAGGGGCCCTTGAGGGGGAGGTACTGTCATGGTCTTACCTTCTTGCTGTTCTCCTTCGTTTGACATGTGCTGGCGGCCATCTTGGTTTCTGGGTTTCTTGTAGCCTCCCACCCTGCGGCTCCTCCTTCCCACTGGGAGGAGCTGGATACCTAGCTCATATATATAGGAGGTCTATGGCTTCAGTTCATTGCTTGGTCCTCCTGTGTTCACATGCTTCTAGACTGCTGCTGCTTCTGGTTCCTGATCCTGGTTTCGTCCGACTACCCTGCTGGTTCCTGATCCTGGTTTCGTCCGACTACCCTGCTGGTTCCTGATCCTGGCTTCATCTGACTACCCTGCTGGTTCCTGATCCTGGCTTCGTCTGACTACCCTTCTGGTTCCTGACCTCTGGCTTCGCAAAGACTCTGCTTCGGTTTCGCCATCCGTTTGGACTTTTGCTTTACAGCTTTATTTTCAATAAAGCCTTCTTATTTTCACTTATCCCTTGTTGTACGTCTGGTTCATGGTTCCGTGACAACTTTGCTAGGTCCCCTCTTTCCAGAGACACTTAAAATCATCTTCTCTATTCAGCATGGGAAATCCCCAGGACCAGATGGTCTCCCAGTTGGATGCTATAAGAAATTACTGCTTACTTTTCTACCCAACCTCACACAGTGATGTCAGGCCCTTTTGGCTGGTATCCTGCTTCCTAAACAATCTCTTGAGGCTATCATCACAGTTCTACCTAAGGAGGGGAAGGATGAGAAAATTGTGGAAATTACTGCCCCATCTCCTCTCCCTCCTTAATGTCAATCTGAAAATATGAGCTAAATTACTCACCAACTAATTAAATATTTTAAATCCCAAATGAATACACCCCAAGCAAGCAGAGTTTGTCCCTGGCAGGGAAGGTAACTCCTGCAGGATAATTCATGCCATCCATCGTGCCTTAAAGAAGAAAATCCCATTGGGCCCTCTCGGCACAGATGCTGAGAAGGCATTCAATCGGGTCCTTTTGGCTTTTTATGCAACGTGCTCTTGCTTTCTTTGGTATGCCAAATACATACATTACAGCAATAATGTCGCTATATCACAACCCTGGGGCCAGAGTGCAGGTCAATGGTACCTTGTCTGATGCTTTTGACATTAGAAACAGCACCAGGCATGGTTGCCCATTGTCGCCTACCCTTGTGATTATAGTGATGGAGACTTTACTACAAGCTATTAGAGGTCTCAATAACATTGCAGGGTTACAGGTAGGGGATACAATACATCAAAATGCTGCATTTACTGATGATCTTCTTATGCTAATTACAAATCCTGCCCAAGCATTCCTGTGTACTATAGACCAATTTTTGACCAATTTGGGGCGCTATACAATTTAAAAATTAATTATAATAAACCTAAAGCCCTCAACATCTCTTTTCCTTTAGATGAGATTGAGTAACTCTGTAGGAACTCCCCATTTAAATGGCAACAAAACCAGCTAAAATATTTTAGGATCTAACTCACTAAGAACCTGAGTTTACTCTTTGGATCTAACTATGCTTCCCTGTTACGACAAGTGAAATCGCAATTGCGAGCTCTATCACTTCCATATGAGTCCTGGATGGGACGTAAAAATCTGCTTCAGACTTACATCGTACCAAAATTCCTATATCTCTTACAGGTTTGATCCATCTTTGCCTCTTACTTGTGGTAGAGTAGGAGACAGAGGCTAGCCTATGATAGGTTGGTTTTAAGATGCCAGATGAATGGCCTTTGTTTTTCAAACCTATTGTCCCACTATAGGGCAACCCATTTAAAGAGATGATTACATCTTTGCTGCCCAAAGTTTCAGGTTCTAGTGCCTGCATTTAAACTGGACCAGATAGCCGAGTTATGGGGTCTCAATAAACCATCACCCCTTTCTGGAGGCTTGACAAAAAGTACCTATTTAAATGTCTGACATTTGCTGGCTTTTGCCCCTTTACTTTTTCAACCCCTTAGAATAATGCCAGGTAATCTTATACCTTATCTCTTAAAACGACACTTAAAAATGTTCCGGACTTGTGGCTAAAATTGAAGGGCCCGACTGTAGCTACATTCTCAACAGCAATACTCAACATCTAGGCCTTCTGCTCCCTCCATATACCTACTGGTAATTTCTGCAGACCCTAGAGTTCACCCATTCTTGTACCTAATTATTCTCTAAATACTCCATATTAGTAGAACCCACTTAGCTAGAAAAACTGACCCAATAAAATGAATTGCTTACACGCTTGATATCACCATTTTTTTACCAATTTATGTTATCCCTTAAAAGTTCGTGTACACCAGCATACATCAGACTCTGTTATAATACAGATTGACTTGAGGTCACACAGGTTTTCCAGATGCCTCTGTATTCAGGAGAACTTTTACAAAACAATATCTAGATTGTACAAAGATCCTCAAAAATTGAAGCAGATGGGTGTGTCCTCCTCTGATGCATGTTGGTGGTGTGAAAAAGAGTATTCTGGTTTTGCTCCGCATTACGGGAATACTGGAAACATGAAGAATAAAAAAAAAAATAATATTACACTTACCTCTGAAGCTGTCATGTTGTGGATGCCATTGCCTACTTGGACGCCTTCTAAATCTAACTTGCCCACTATGCTAGTCCAAGTGGCAAGATTTCTTATTCCATTGAAAGGTTGACCAAAATTTGCCGAATGGAAGAACTAGCAAGTTGGGAATCAAGAACCCATGATACATTTTGGCAACCCTGGAGATGACTCCGACAAGCCTGTGTGACCACAAGCACCTCCCAGTGATATATCCTATGTAGTCATGTGAGCTACTTTTTATGTATGCCTCTGACTCTCAGCTTTTCTTGTTTTCATAATTAGGGGCAGGTGCCCTCCTGAATTCAACTGTATCGCCATCCTCATTTGAATAATGTGGCGCAGGTGGCAGTATTATGTGCTACACTGTGGTTTTAGGTTCTGCTGGGGTGGTATAGTGTTCTGCACTATGGTATTGCTGGCTTTGCCTACTTCTGTTGTCCCTGCCTACATATGTTGGCCCTGTCTACTTGTATTGCCACGCCTTCTCTTTTTGGACCGATGTACGACATGGGACCACTTTTAGTTTTTTTTTCCTGGGCCCCTTTAAGTTCCCAGTCTGCCCCTGTTCATAATCGTATGCCGCTATGCATATTGTATGCTGTCTTTTATAGTGGCATTGGCCCTCTAATGCATAGGATGAATCTGTATAATGAGACACTATATCATACTATATCTGATGCATATTTTTCACCCCCCCTCATTCTTTTTTATACCCTTACCCTCCTTTACCGTTTCATAGTTTTTCTTTCTTTTACATTATGTAAAATAGAAAATTTGAAGAATGCTGTCATTTCTACTGAAATCTTCTCTTTAAGTGCTTGTTAAATTGTTTCATTAATGGGGTTATCCGGCAATTTGATAATGATTGATGACCTTTCCTCAGTGAGTGATCAATATCAGATTGGCAGGGGTCTGACTACCGGGAACCCTGCCGATCAGCTGTTAGAAGAAGCCTCTGTGCTCATTGTGCACTTAGGCCTCTTCCGAGGCCAGTGACATCACTGTACATAGGTCACACGGCCTAAGCACAGCTCAGTCCTATTCAAGTGAATAGGGCTGAACTGTATTACCAAGCACAGTCACTATACAATGTACGGTGCTGTGCTTGATAAGCTTTGAAGAGACAGCAGTGTTCACCGGAGCTCCGGTGAGCACAGTGGCTAGTTCAAACAGCTGATCGTCAGGGGTGCCAGGAGTCAGCCCCCACTGATCTGATATTGATGACCTATCCTGAGGATAGGACATTAATATCAAATTCCTGGATATCCCCTTTAAAGGGTTTATCCCAGGAGTAATGTAAAAAATAAAAGTCAGACATCATATAGTACATGCCAACCTCTTTCTAACAAAGCTAGAACCAGCCCTGCACCTCACATGGATCCAGTGATCTCCCCATTCATTGCTCTGCTAGATTTATATCAAGCTGGCAGCTCAAGGAGAGTGTCTTTTCTGCTGCAGCTCAGGGGGCGTGTCCATGCTCTCCCTATCACAGCTCAGGAGGGCGTGTCCATGCTCTCCCTATCACAGCTCAGGAGGCGTGTCCATGCTCTCCCTATCACAGCTCAGGAGGAGTGTCCATGCTCTCCCTATCACAGCTCAGGAGGCGTGTCCATGCTTCCCCTATCACAGCTCAGGAGGCGTGTCCATGCTCTCCCTATCACAGCCCAGGAGGCAGTTAAAGGATGAAACTGAGCATGTGCGGCCATCTCAGTGAGCAGGTCAAATAAATAAGAAAAAAACTAACAGGTGGCGCTATACAGATACATTCTATTGAATAACTCAGTGGCTATGCAAAATTTTTAATTACATGCAATTACAAAATGATTCAGATCCAGGTTCTGGTTTGAAAACTGGAGAATATTTTTCGTGAGACAACCCCTTTAAGCTATTGTCTCAACTACACTGAAGAACATTTTTTCACATATTCTTTTCTCTGTAGGGGTGCACTGCAGAGACCAACCTCGACTTCCCTCATCTGGTTCTTGTTAAACATTTTGGTGAAGAGTTGTCCTGTTGAGCATTCTGATGTCAGATGCTTTCCTTGTGAGGGTTCATAGGAATGAAAATACCAAGAAAAATGCAGGAATGCCCGTTCTTCATACCTGGGTCAGGATATGGAATGAAGACATTTGCAAGGCTGGAATACTTAACAGATCTGTAACAAATCAATCCTATTCAGCAGGGAACTATATATAATGAAAGTAAGATTTCTGCTTCTTATAAGGAGCCTACAATTGAAGGTGTTGAGCTTACAGTATTAGGCCTCTTGCACGCGAACCTTGTGTGCCCGTGGCCGTATTGCGGCCCGCATACGGCAGGTTCGCAATACACAGGCACCGGCCCGTGTGCACTCCGCATTATGGATGCGGACCCATTCAATTGAATGGGTCCGCAATCACAGAGATGCGGAACAGAAGCATGGATCGGAACCATACATAAGCAAATTGCAAAATTGAGCTGCTGAGGAAGGGGTAACTCGATACCCCGAAACACATCTAGCTAAGACAGAACCCCCAAGTTTGTTGACCACTTGAAAAGCTGGAATATCCTGCCGGATTCACACAGAAAAATCGTCCGCCGCGCGGATGGTAGTTTCCATTTTATAAATTTTTATCGATTCTCTATTATATTGTACCTACATCAGTTCTTTTATGTCGAATTTTGAGTGATTGCTGCTTCTTGGTCCCACTACCAGTCTATGCACTTTAGGAGCGCCATTTTAGATGTCTATGCTATTTTAATATTGACTGTTGTTGTTTTATATAGCCACCATTATTTATTGAACTACATTGTATATGTTAATAAATTCTTTATGGTTCAGATATCCTGAGATTGCCCAGTTCCTTTTGTATCACTGCGGTCCCCAATGCACGGAACGGATGCACAACATTCGTGTGCAAGAGGCCTTAGTATGCTGTATTTTAAAAGGGGGGTTGTTTTTGTAAGTAAAACTTTATCATAATAATTGTATTTATTTAACGTTGTGCTCTAATTCTTCACAATTAAAAGGGTTGTCCAAGTCAACTCCAAATTTTCACTGTGCCATCAAATTTTTTAAAATAAAAAATCATGATATACTCACCTGTTTCTCCTGCGCTGCTCGTTTGGACCTCCTCCCATTCTTTGCATACAAGGTTGCAGCAGTGATGTAGAGGTATACTAACACTATGCTTTGCCGTGTTTGACACAAGACCGCTGAGCAGTCAAAGCCGTATACCTGTACGTCACTGCTGCAGCCTTGTATACAAACAGCAGCAAGGACAGGAGCAGCAAAGCTGAGAATAACGCTGGCGAAACAGGCGAGTATAAGACGTTTTTTTGTTTAAAGCATTTGGTGGTATGGAGAAAATGTATACTTAACCCCTTAAGGACTCGGCCCTATTTCACCTTACGGACTTGGGTTGATCCTGGTGACAGAGCCGCTTTAACCCCTTAGGGACCGGGCTCTTT
Source organism: Bufo bufo (assembly GCF_905171765.1). NCBI lineage: Eukaryota > Metazoa > Chordata > Amphibia > Anura > Bufonidae > Bufo > Bufo bufo. Next base: position 49,936,768 of record NC_053395.1, on the reverse strand, counting down.
TTCACCTTAAGGACCAGGCCATTTTTTGCAAATCTGACCAGTGTCACTTTAAGTGCTGATAACTTTAAAATGCTTTGACTTATCCAGGCCATTCTGAGATTGTTTTTTCGTCACATATTGTACTTCATGACACTGGAAAAATGAAGTAAAAAGAAATCATTTTTATTTATAAAAAAAATACCAAATTTACCAAAAATTTCTATAATACATAGTAAAACCTCCAAAAATGGTTATTACTTTACATTTCCCATATGTCTACTTCATGTTTGGATCATTTTGCGAATGATATTTTATTTTTTGGGGATGTTACAAGGCTTAGAAGTTTAGAAGCAAATCTTGAAATTTTTCTGAAATTTTCAAAAACCCAGTTTTCAGGGACCAGTTCAGGTCTGAAGTCACTTTGCGAGGCTTACATAATAGAAACCACCCAAAAATGACCCCATTCTATAAACTACCCCGCTCAAGGTATTCAAAACTGATTTTACAAACTTTGTTAACCCTTTAGGTGTTCCACAAGAATTAATGGAAAATGGAGATGGAATTTCAGAATTTCAATTTTTTGGCAAATTTTTCATTTTAATCCATTTTTTCCAGTAACAAAGCAAGGGTTAACAGCCAAACAAAACTTAATATTTATGGCCCTGATTCTGTAGTTTACAGAAACACCCCATATGTGGTCGTAAACAGCTGTACGAGCACACGGCAGGGCGCAGAAGGAAAGGAATGCCATACGGTTTTTGGAAGGCAGATTTTGCTGGACTGTTCTTTTTTACACCATGTGCCATTTTAAGCCCCCCTGATGCAGCCCTAGAGTAGAAATTCCAAAAAAGTAGCCCCATTTTAGAAACTACGGGATAGGGTGGCAGTATTGTTGGTACTAGTTTAGGGTACATATGATTTTTGGTTGCTCTATATTACATTTTTTGTGAGGCAAGATAACAAGAAATAGCTGTTTTGGCACCATTTTTATTTTTTGTTATTCACAACATTTATCTGACAGGTTAGATCATGTGATATTTTTATAGATGCGGATGTCACGGATGGGGCGATACCTAATATGTATACTTTTTTTTTATTTATGTAAGTTTTACACAATGATTTCATTTTTGAAGCAAAAAAAATCATGTTTTAGCGTTTCCATAGTCTGAGAGCCATACTTTTTTCAGTTTTTGGGCGATTACCTTGGGTAGGGTATGATTTTTGTGGGATGAGATGACGGTTTTATTGGCACTATTTTGGGGTGCGTGTGATTTTTTGATCGCTTGCTATTACACTTTTTGTGATGTAAGGTGACAAAAAAATGGTTTATTTAGCACAGTTTTTATTTAAAAATGTTTACAGTGTTCATCTGAGGGGTTAGGTCATGTGATATTTTTATAGAGCCGGTCGATATGGATGCGGCGATACCTAATATGTATACTTTTTTTTTATTTATGTAAGTTTTACACAATAACAGCTTTTTTAAAACAAAAAAAAATGATGTTTTAGTGTCTCCATATTCTGAGCTATAGTTTTTTTTATTTTTTGGGCGATTGTCTAAGTTAGAGGCTCATTATTTGCGGGATGAGGCGACGGTTAGATTGGTACTATTTTGGTGGGCAAACGCCTTTTTGATCGCTTGCTGTTGTACTTTTTGTGATGTAAGGTGACAAAAATTCTTTATTTAGCACAGTTTTTTTTAAATATTTTTTACGGTGTTCATCTGAGGGGTTAGTTCATGTGATATGTTTATAGAGCCGGTCGATACGGACGCTGCGATACCTAATATGTATACTTATTTTTTTCCCTTGTTTTTTACCAATTTTTTTTTAACTTTATTTGGGGAAAATTACGTTTTTGTTTATTTTTACTTGAAACTTTTAATTTTTTGGGGGGGAAAACTTTATTTTTTCAACTTCTTTTTCACTTTATTTTTTTACCCACTTTGGGACTTGAACTTTTGGGCGTCTAATCCTTTACAATGCATTCCAATACTTCTGTATTGGAATGCATTGGCTGTATGAGTAATACTGTGTGTATTACTCATACAGCTTCCGGCCTGTGAGATCCAGGGGGCTGGATCTCACCGGCTCGTCACCGGAAGGCATCGCGATGCCTTCCTTAGGCATCGCGCTGCCTTCCATGCCATCGGGTCCCCCCCACAGCCGCATGGGAACCCGATGGCACCGCCGACCACCGCCGCACCAGGTAAAAGCCGCAAACCGCAGATCTGAATTGACCTGTGGTTTGCGGCGATCGCCGATATGGGGGGGGGGGGTGTCACATGACCCTCCCCCGGCGTTGTGACAGGAGGCATCCTGTCACAATTAACCCCCGCCGTGCCGCAATCTACTTTTAAACTTAGGACGTACAGGTACGTCCTGAATCCTTGAGGACTCGGCAAACGTGGCGTACCGGTACGTCCTAAGTCCCTAAGGGGTTAAAGGGGTTGTCTCACTTCAGCAAATAGCATTTTTTATGTTAAGAAGTTAATACAAGCCACTTACTAATATATTGTTATTATCCATATTGCTTCCTTTGCTCGCTGGATTCATTTTTCCATCACGTTATACACAGCTTTTTTTCATGGTTATGACCACCCTGCAGACCATCAGTGGTGGTCGTGCTTGCACACTATAGGAAAAAAGCGCCAGCTTCTCTGGGCTGTGTGTGCGCACATAGGCTTATGCTATTTCCTGAGCAGATGATTGTGGGGTACTGAACAGGGGGGTACATAGAAGACCCACTGTTGTCACGCTGTCACCCAGGGTCCTATGTTCTCCTGGAGCTGCCCCTGCTTATACATTCTATTTCATTCTTCCATAGTCTTGCATAAGAATGGGCAGAGATGTTTGTCTTTGCAGATCTGCACTTATTAATTTGGAACAATTTTCAGTTACTTTGATGCATAAATGTGACGAATTACGAAGCTGAAGAACATCAACAGTACAGACATATTATAACTACTTGGACATAAGTAACAAATGCGATTGCCACGGTCTCTAAGAGTCTCCAATTAACAATTCATTAGTCTGGTGACTCAGGAGAAAATATTGGCAGCTATGAAATAAAGTAGCATCGAATGATATTCTACAATAGTGATAAATGTCATGTGACGAGGCTCTTGTTTAATAAATTGACCGTATATATATATATATATATATGGTATAGGTGTTTAGGTGTAGACACATATAGAGAAATTGATGTAAGGGAAAGGGAATCTAAGGAAAGAACACCGTTTGGCAGCTTTCCCTTATATCAGTGTTAATCTCCCACTGAGGGCTCATGCACACGACCCCACCGTGTTTTGCAGTCCGCAATTGCGGATCCGCAAAGCATGGATGCCGGCCATGTGTGCTCCGCAATTTGCGAAACGGGTGGCTCATGATAGAATTGCCTATTCTTGTCCGCAAAACTGACAAGAATAAGACATGTTCTATTTTTTTTTTTTTTGCGGAACCACAGAACTGAGCAACGGATGCGAACAGAACACGGAGTGCTGTCCGTATCTTTTGCAGCCCCATTGAAGTGAATGGGTCCACATCCAAGCGGCAAAACAGTCGGACCCAAACAACGGTCATGTGCATGAGCTTTGTGGTGGCCACAGAGCAGGGTGTACACTGCCAAATTTTTACATCCATGATAAGAGGCTAGAAAGGGCATTGCCTGACGCATTATGCCCCTTTATGTAGACCACACCAACTTTCTTATATGCCACACCAATTTCATTGCTGTGTCACACCCCCTAAATGCACGTTTGGCCACAAGGACTAAGTCTGACAACACAGCGTACTGGTGCATCATAGGCCCCTTGCAGACGAACGTTCCTCCCGCAGCGAGTCCGCATCGCAGCACCCGGCCTGACCTCCCATCGCTGCCGGGAGTAGGGTTGTTTCGATACCAAAATTTTGAATCGGTTTCGATACCATAAAAAAGTATTGTGATACTTGATACCATTTGATACCATGCGGAAAAAATAAAAACACCAAAAAAAGCCGCATGCATTCCGCATTTTATGGAACGTCCGGCTTACAATAAAACAGTCCGATCCTATTTTTTGGGGGGACAAGGTGACTAAAAAAAATGGCGAATCGCGCAGTTTTTATATTTTTTTTTTCTGTTACGGCACTCACCGCATAGGACATTTTTTAATATTTTAATAGTTTGAACTTTTCAGACGTGGCGATATGTAATATGTTTATTTATTGTTTATAAATTCCATATGTAAAATTGGGAAAGAGGGTGATTTATACGTTTTTTTTTTACTTTTTATTTAATAACTATTTTCCCCCTTACGGGCCAGAACCTGGGATCTTTTAATCCCTTGTCCTATTCACCCTAATAGAGCTCTATCGGGGTGAATAGCATCTCACACTCTCCCTGCTGCCCTGTACATTGTTAACACAGCAGCAGGGAGCTGACTATGGCAGCCAGGGCTTCAGTAGCGTCCTGGCTGCCATGGTAACCGACCGGAGCCCCAGGATTACACTGCTGGGGCTCCGATCAGAAGCTGCCACCAATGAGGAGGAGGGGAGGGGACCCTGTGGCCACTGCCGCCAATGATTTTAATACTGGGGGGTTTGGGGGGTGCACTGCGCCACCAATGATTTTAATACTGGAGGGGGGGTTGAGGAAAGGGAATGATTTTAATAGTGGGGAGGACGGGGGTGAGGGCGCACTGCGCCACCAATGATAATATAAAATTCTGACTAAGTATCATGATATATACAGCGGCGCCCAGGGATCTCACTGCACTTACTATTATCCCTGGGCGCCGCTCTGTTCTCCCGCTATGTCCTCCGGTATCTTCGGGGACTTGGTTATACTGGGCAGACACTGCCCTTGTTCTCATGGGCGTCTCCTTCTCCCAGGCTGTAGCGCTGGCCAATTGCAGCGCAGAGCTCACAACCTGGGAGAAGGAGACGACCAGGAGAACAAGGGCAGTGTCTGCCCAGTATAACCAAGTCCCCGAAGATACCGGAGGACATAGCGGAAGAACGGAACGGCACCCAGGGATAATAGTAAGTGCAGTGAGATCCCTGGGTGCCGCTGTACATGTCATGATACTTAGTCAGAATTTTTTGTTTTGCCAGATGAAAGGTCCTCTTTAATACAGGAGGTGGGTGCGGCACCTGAGGGGTTAACTGCTGCTAATTGCAGCTCCCCGCCAGCACCGCCTCCTGGATTTGTATTAAACATTTACTTTCATTGGTGGCACAGTGCGCCCGCCCCTCTTTCTTCATTGGTGGCAGTGGCGGCATAGAGGGGAGGGAGAGAGTGCTTCCCTCTCCCCTGTGCTGCTGAGGAGAACACGGAGCGCTCCTTGTTCTCTGATACTAGACTGTGCAATAGCGATGCCTAGTATCGAAAAAAGGCAAATCCTGGTTTTGAGGTCAATACCAGGAAAAAGTATCGATTGGGTATCGAAAATTCGAAACAACCCTAGCCGGGAGTCACATAGTTCTGGAATGTATTGGATAACACTGGCAGCATTATACTAGTGTTATCCAATACATTTCAGAACTGTAAGGGTTACATAGCATCATAAATCAATATAATGCTATGTGACCCGACGGAAGCGCTGGGAGGTCAGGCCGGGAGCTGCGTTGCGGACTCGCTGTGGGAGGAACGCTCGTCTACAAGGGGCCATACAGTTAAATTTCATAGAGGACTGCTTTTTGGTAGAAAGTAGCCCTTCGTGCGGTGCCCAAGATAAGTTCAAGCACTTCCAAGAGCTCAAGAAGTCTCCACTTTTTTTCAGGAGCCTGCAGGAAAATTCAGGAGAGTTGTCAAGTATGTACACACCATACCAGAAGTCTGTGCATCTGGTGTGAAAACTACTTCAGCCCAAGACTGGAGTAATTTTTACTCTTCTTTTAAGCCTGCTTCCAATTCCGGCCCCAACCAAATGTTCAGGACAGTGCATAAACGCCTGTGTGACATAGGGCATTAAAAAAGTCGCAACATGGGGGTCTTGTGACTTTTTTTTACTGTAGAAAGTGGCGTGGCATGCTTAGTAAATTACCCCCAATGAGTCTGAACACATCAGCCAAAGCTAAATTTGCTCTCTTGTCAACCATGATGGGTCAAAGTGTTTCGACACTCAAAGCAAAGATAGAAGAAACGCTCATTGAAGCGTAAATGTTGAAGGGGTTAATTAACTGAAAAAAGGCGGAAACGGCGGGAGCTTCATTGATACTGTATTTTTGGTGTTGACATTTTAAAGTGAAAAAAAAAGAGCAAAGAAGAAATGTCATTGTGCTGAAGAATAGACGCAGCTGGCCCGCTCAGCTGCTTCCGGCAACTCACTGTTGGAAAAATCACACAGTAGGTTAAATGCAACTTATAGGCACATGGAGGAGGAAGAAACATAAGAACAGGTCAGGTGTGGAAAATAGGAAGATTACAAGTTCACTTCCTCCTTCTCAACTGAGTCCCCACAGTTTATATCTCCTGTTTCCAACATTGCTTACTCGTCTTGAGGGACAGAGACCGAATGTAATACAAAACCACTGATATATCCACCGTCGTGTTCTAACTCACATCAGCGGCTTAAAAAGATTAAAATTGACAAATCGCCAGGACCGGATGGCATACACCCCCGTATCCTAAAGGAATTAAGTAATGTCATAGCCAGACCCTTATTTCTGATATTTGCAGACTCTATACTGACAGGGAATGTCCCACAGGATTGGCGCGTGGCATATGTGGTGCCAATATTCAAAAAGGGGCCAAAAACAGAGCCTGGAAACTATAGGCCGGTAAGTTTAACATCTGTTGTGGGTAAACTGTTTGAAGGTTTTCTGAGAGATGCTATATTAGAGCATCTCAACGGAAATAAGCAAATAACGCCATATCAGCATGGCTTCGTGAGGGATCGGTCATGTCAAACTAATTTAATCAGTTTCTATGAGGAGGTAAGTTCTAGACTTGACAGCGGCGAATCAATGGATGTCGTATATCTGGACTTCTCCAAAGCATTTGACACTGTACCGCATAAAAGGTTAGTATATAAAATGAGAATGCTCGGACTGGGAGAAAACATCTGTATGTGGGTAAGTAACTGGCTGAGTGATAGAAAACAGAGGGTGGTTATTAACGGTACACATTCAGATTGGGTCACTGTCACTAGTGGGGTACCTCAGGGGTCAGTATTGGGCCCTATTCTCTTCAATATATTTATTAATGATCTTGTAGAAGGCTTGCATAGTAAAGTATCAATTTTCGCAGATGACACTAAACTGTGTAAAGTAATTTACACTGAAGAGGACAGTATACTGCTACAGATGGATCTGGATAGATTGGAGGCTTGGGCAGATAAGTGGCAGATGAGGTTTAACACTGATAAATGTAAGGTTATGCACATGGGAAGGAAAAATGCAAGTCACCCGTACATACTAAATGGTAAAACACTCGGTAACACTGACATGGAAAAGGATCTAGGAATTTTAATAAACAGCAAACTAAACAGCAAAAACCAGTGTCAGGCAGCTGCTGCCAAGGCAACAAGATAATGGGTTGCATCAAAAGGGGCATAGATTCCCGTGATATGAACATAGTCCTACCACTTTACAAATCGCTAGTCAGACCACACATGGAGTACTGTGTACAGTTCTGGGCTCCTGTAAACAAGGCAGACATAGCAGAGCTAGAGAAGGTTCAGAGGAGGGCAACTAAAGTAATAACTGGAATGGGGCAACTACAGTACCCTGAAAGATTATCAAAATTAGGGTTATTCACTTTAGAAAAAAGACGACTGAGGGGAGATCTAATTAATATGTATAAATATATCAGAGGTCAGTACAGAGATCTATCCCATCAGCTATTTATCCCCAGGACTGTGACTGTGACGAGGGGACATCCTCTGCGTCTGGAGGAAAGAAGGTTTGTACACAAACATAGAAGAGGATTCTTTACGATAAGAGCAGTGAGACTATGGAACTCTCTGCCTGAGGAGGTGGTGATGGTGAGTACAATAAAGGAATTCAAGAGGGGCCTGGATGTGTTTCTAGAGCGTAATAATATTACAGGCTATAGCTACTAGAGAGGGGTCGTTGATCCAGGGAGTTATTCTGATTGGAGTCGGGAAGAAATTTTTTATTCCCCTAAAGTGGAGAAAATTGGCTTCTACCTCACAGGGTTTTTTGCCTTCCTCTGGATCAACTTGCAGGATAACAGGCCGAACTGGATGGACAAATGTCTTTTTTCGGCCTTATGTACTATGTTACTATGTTACTATGTTACACATGATCATCCAATAGTGGAGGAACAGGTACCTGACGTGATGTGCGAGAATAGGGAGAAGACTAAACACCACCCATGACTATGAACTTTCCTATGATCTGATATTGATGACCTATCTTGAGGATAGGTGATCAATTTTAAAAGCCTGGAGAACTCATTTAATGATAGTCTATGAAACTATGTATATGGAAAGAAATACTGGAGCGCGTCTATGATATACAGTGCCTTGCAAAAGTATTGGCCCCCCTTGACTTTTTTTGTGTTTTGTTACATTACAGCCTTAAGTTCAATGTTTTGTTAATCTGAATTTTATGTGATGGATCAGAACACAATATTCTAAGTTGGTGAAATAAAATGAGAAAAATATATAAATAAAACTATTGTTTAGAAATAGAAAACAGAAAATTGGCATGTGCGTATGTATTCACCCCCTTTGTTAGGAAGCCCATAAAAAGCTCTGGTGCAACCAATTACCTTCAGAAGTCACATAATTAGTGAAATGATGTCCACCTGTGTGCAATCTAAGTGTCACATGATTTGTCATTACATATACACCTTTTTTGAAAGGCCCCAGAGGCTGCAACACCTAAGCAAGAGGCATCACTAACCAAACACTGCCCTGAAGACCAAGGAACTCTCCAAACAAGTAAGGGACAATGTTGTTGAGAAGTACAAGTCAGTGTTAGGTTATAAAAAAAAAAATCAAAATCTTTGATGATCCCCAGGAGCACCATCAAATCTATCATAACCAAATGGAAAGAACATGGCACAACAGCAAACCTGCCATGAGATGGCCGCCCACCAAAACTCACGGACCGGGCAAAGAGGGCATTAATCAGAGAGGCAGCACAGAGACCTAAGGTAACCCTGGAGGAGCTGCAGAGTTCCACAGCAGAGATTGGAGTATCTGTACATAGGACGACAATAAGCCGTACGCTCCATAGAGTTGGGCTTTATGGCAGAGTGGCCAGAAGAAAGCCATTACTTTCAGCTAAAAACAAAAAGGCACATTGTGAGTTTGCGAAAAGGCCTGTGGGAGACTCCCAAATTGTGAGGAGGAAGGTGCTCTCGTCTGATGAGACAAAATTTTAACTTTTCGGCCATCAAAGAAAACGCTATGTCTGGCGCAAACCCAACACATCACATCACCCAAAGAACACCATCCCCACAGTGAAACATGGTGGTGGCAGCATCATGCCGTGGGGATGTTTTTCAGCAGCCGGGACTGGGAAACTGGTCAGAGTTGAGGGATGGTGCCAAATACAAGGATATTCTTAAGCAAAACCTGTACCACTCTGTGCATGATTTGAGGCTAGGAAGGAGGTTCACCTTTTAGCAGGACAATGACCCCAAACACACTGCTAAAGCAACATGTAAATGTGTTGGAATGGCCTAGTCAAAGCCTAGATCTCAATCCAATAGAAAATCTGTAGTCAGACTTAAAGATTGCTGTTCACAAGCGCAAACCATCCAACTTCAAGGAGCTGGAGAAGTTTTGCAAGGAGGAATGGGCAAAAATCCCAGTGGTAAGATGTGGCAAGCTCATATAGACTTATCCAAAGCGACTTGGAGGTGTGATTGCCGCAAAAGGTGGCCGTACAAAGTATTGACTTTAGGGGGGTGAATAGTTATGCACATTTACTTTTTCTGTTATTTTGTCCTATTTGTTGCTTGCTTCACAATAAAAAAATAAAAAAAAACACATCTTCAAAGTTGTGGGCATGTTCTGTAAATTATATCATGCAAATCCTCAAACAATCCATGTTAATTCCAGGTGGTGAGGCACCAAAACACAAAAAAAAGTCAAGGAGGGTGAATACTTTTGCAAGGCACTGTATTTTCCACCAAACTCCTGCACTGTTTCTCCCATAGCTTCCCCATCAAATGAGGAATATGCACATTTAATGAACCATATGATAAATGATTTAAAGAACATCGTTCTGCCTGTAGTCAGGAATACAGGAATATAAAGAATATGGTCAGAAGAAATTTGGATCAATTTGGCAGTAAATTCATGCATCATGAGTTTATACAACATGTGACGTGTGGACCTCATGGAGCCTCTGACACCAAGCCTGCACCAGGGATGCTGTGTCTGCAGATCGTATGGCGCTGTGTACATAATGCACAAGTTGTCTGTGTACATAGTAGGGACCATATGTTTGCTCTGCAGAAGGTACTGTTTGCATAGTAATGTGCATCACATGCATTGTGGAGAATGGTGTGTCTGTGCTAGTCACTGTTACATAAAATCAACTGTCTCCACGGGGGCCGAGCACATCTCTGGTGATAGAATATCCTCATTATATCTTATAATGGTGACCGTAAAACTGTAAAAATATGATCAATGTGGAGATTCTAGAGGCGTGACCCTAATGCAAAATGTCCCAATGCACAGTCTACCACCACCTCCACCACCTACCATGTTTGATTTATAACACTGGCGCAGGATATTCGGGCCTCCTCTACAAAAACAAACATAGCCCTCAAATAACTTTTCATTTCCCCTAAAAAGGACCTGTCTCCTCTCCTGACATAACTACTTGTATTCCCCATGTAATAATGATTCTGGAGCATCTATTCTTATGAATCTATCATCTGCCATTATTTTATTATTCCTGCTTGAAGTTATGAATAATAGAGATGAGCAAGGTTTTGGAAAATTTAATTCGGCAACTTCGCCAAGAAATTCAATTTATTTCAAATTAATTTGTCACAAATCCCTATAAACAGGCTTGGACTGGCCCATTGGGGAGTCGGGGAAATCCTCGGTGGGCCCCCTGCCTAGTTGAAGCCCCGTCCCTCTCCCGAGAAGCCCACCCGTCAGGTGGGTGCAGTGCATGGCTGCGTCAGGTGGGCGCAGTGTATGGCAGCGTCAGGTGGGCGCTGTGTATGGCAGCGTCAGGTGGGAGCTGTGAATGGCAGCGTCAGGTGGGAGCAGTGCATGGCAGCGTCAGGTGGGTGCAGTGCATGGCAGCGTCAGGTGGGCGCAGTGCATGGCAGCGTCAGGTGGGTGCAGTGCATGGCTGGGTCAGGTGGGCGCAGTGTATGGCAGCGTCAGGTGGGGGCAGTGTCTGGCAGCGTCAGGTGGGAGCTGTGCATGGCAGCGTCAGGTGGGAGCAGTGCATGGCAGCGTCAGGTGGGAGCTGTGTATGGCAGCGTCAGTTGTGCGCAGTGTATGGCAGCGTCAGGTGGGCGCTGTGTATGGCAGCGTCCTGTGGGCGCAGTGTATGGCAGCGTCAGGTGGGAGCTGTGTATGGCAGCGTCAGGTGGGAGCTGTGTATGGCAGCGTCAGGTGGGCGCAGTGTATGGCGGCGTCAGGTGGGAGCTGTGTATGGCGGCGTCAGGTGGGAGCTGTGTATGGCAGCGTCATGTGGGCGCAGTGTATGGCGGCGTCAGGTGGGCGCTGTGTATGGCAGCGTCAGGTGGGCGCAGTGTATGGCAGCGTCAGGTGGGCGCTGTGTATGGCAGCGTCAGGTGGGCGCAGTGTGTGGCAGCATCAGGTGGGCGCAGTGTATGGCAGCGTCAGGTGGGAGCTGTGTATGGCAGCGTCAGGTGGGAGCTGTGTATGGCAGTGTCAGGTGGGCGCAGTGTATGGCAGCGTCAGGTGGGCGCTGTGTATGGCAGTGTCAGGTGGGCGCAGTGTATGGCAGCGTCAGGTGGGCGCTGTGTATGGCAGCGTCAGGTGGGCGCAGTGTGTGGCAGCAGTGGTCTTATGTTTAGTGTATGATGTTGGATAAATGTAAAGTTGTCTACATTTATTTCTGCATGGGAGACTAGCAATGGTTTCCTGCCGAAATATCAGCCTCATAACGTTATGTGAGCCTATGCATTATATATGTGAATTACCACAATATTCGTACTCCTCCTTGGCTAAAAATACTCCTCAAAATTGTTAAGAGGAGTATTTTTACTCTTCTGGAAAAAATGTAGTGCGACCTCTGGTCTACATATTAATCAGCAGTGGCAGGCAGCCCCAGCTTTGCTGCTTCAATAGGAAGAGCAGAGCTACACAGACATACAGAAGGTGGCGAGATGATCTTGATTATCTCGCCACTTAACTTGCCCTGCAGTGATGCTGGCGGCTGGTGCTGCCATCTTGATACATTTGGTGCGGTGCCTGCGCTTCCTTCTCACTCCCTGCGCTGCACGCAGCGTCCTCACAGAACCCTGCCGCCCGCCCATATTCTAGAGTCTGCAGAGCGCGGCGGCGGGCTTTTACCGTGCTGGTGGTGCTGCTGTGTCCCCCATGAACTAGAAGCTGCCTGTGACTCAGTGGTGGACATCACAGGCTGCCGCTAGTCCCCCAAGACAGTATAATATAGGTAAATCTATAGTTTAATAAAAATATAATTTCACATTTTACTGCATTCCCCTCTGGAAATTACAACTCCTAGCATGCCCTGTGAGACGCAAACCTTCAAGACCTCCTGGGAGTTGTAGTTTTCCTGCAACACGCTCTAGTTTTATATCACAATTATGATTGAATGCTACAAAAATGTAAATAAACATTGCTAAAAAAGTCATACACACTCCATATTATTATAGTACAGATCGGCCCCTCAAAAAATGAGTCCTCACACAGCTCCGTAGACGTAAATGTAAAAAAATACAGTATTTTTTGTTTCATTTTGTGCTTTAGTTGCTTTTTTTTTTGTATTAACCTGTAGGATACCTAGGTTTCAAGTAAAAAAAAATAATTCAGCTTTCCCATAATAAAGTCATATAAAATATAAATAACAGAAAAAAAACTAAATAAGAACAGTGCCAAAACAAAGTCTAATGCAAAGCAATCTAAAAATCGTATGTACTCCGAAATGATACCAATCAAACTGTCACCTCATCCTGCAAAAAACAAGCCCCTGCGTAAGACAATTGCCTAAAAAATAAAAAAAATATGGCTTTCAGAAAATGGTAACACAAAAATATATTTTTTACTGTGTAAAACTTAAAGGGATTGTCTTATCTCAGACAACGGGCGCATATTGCTTGTCTTATAGATGTAAGTTCCACCTATATCAGTAACGGAGCCCCGCAAGCGGTCTCCCCATAGAAGTGAATGGGAGCGCACTGCTCATGACCAGCCACTGCTCCCATTCACTTCTATGGGCCCTGTGTATGCACCAGCGCGCCCTCCACCACTTTCAGGGCTCCATTCTCAATTTAGGTGTGGGTTCAAGCATAGGTGTGACCCGCATCTATAACACAATGGGGGCATATCCTAGCAACATTGTCTGAGATGAAACAACCCCTTTAATAGCAATGAAAAAAAAAAAATAGACATATTAGGCATCGCTGCGTCAGTAACGACCTGCTCTATAAAAATGACATGAAAAAAATAAAACAGCCATTTTTTTGTCCCCTTGCCCCAAAAAAGTGTAATATTGAATGATCAAAAAATCATATGCACCCAAAAAATGCAACAATAAATATGTCAACTCTTCCTGCAAAAAAGGAGCCCCTGCACAAGATCATTGGCAGAAAAAAAATATATATATGGCTTTCAGAAATGGAAACCTGATAAAAAAAAAAATTAAAGATAGACATATTGTCACAGTGTAGTTACCGTGTTGCTCGCTGTAGTAGTTCTTGGGCGTACTGGCTGCGGTGGTTGCCGTGTAGGCTGATTACCGGATGAACGAATGAAACGCTCATTCATCGGGTACCGTAATTCGATCGTTTGTGCGCACATAAAAATGATCATTTACTGGAAGTAGATTGTGCTGTGTAATCACGATCTGCTGCCGGCAAACAACTAGTCAGTATGGGGAAGAACAATGACAGCAGTAAACACTGCTCCCCATACAATTGAGATCACTGCATGTTAATACAGCGTTATCCTCCATTAAAGAGCAGGCAATGGTCGGGAAGGAACGCTTCCTTCCCAACAAGTAATATTTCTTTTTGGTAGCTGTAGGGTGGGCCCCTAGAATTATTTATTCTGGTGGGCCTTAGGCACCCCAGCCCGACACTGCCTATCAAGTATACCCAGGCCACTCTGCATTACAGTCTGGCCACACAGAGCGCCCGTGCTGCGGGAAGATTGCGACCAAGCTGTGGTGAAGAACTGCATGGCCAATGGGCCCACAGCTGCCTTTCATTTAATAATGAAGACCACACTGTATAGCCCTTCTTCATCGTTAATGGCCGCATGGCATCTTTAAACAGAGTCTGTTGATGGTATGGGGTTTGAATGGTTAGGTGGGGTGCCAATATATTACTGCTGTTGTGGTCTGCAATCTCCTGCAGGTTATTTGACAATAAATGCTCTGGCATACCCACTTCTCCAACTCCAGCTCTCTCCTGCCCTACAGGTGGGAGCCCTTCTTCTGCCATCTGCTTTTCCTCATTTTCCACATCTTCTAATATTGATGAGAATATGTCATCAGGAACATCCAGCTCCTCATCTCTCTGCATCTTGCTGTTCTAGAACATGGAGACTTTGAAGGATAATTTGGAACAAGTAAAGCCTGAGATAAGGATGGTCAGCATTAATACCTGGCCCCCATAAGGGGTGCTGACTGGTTGGTATTAGTTGGCACGCTGGCACTGGAATAATAAAGGCTTCCATATTATTGGTATTGAATTACATATCTTAGTTTATGGCTGTTATAGGAATAAGTAAATGTAGGAATAAATAAATAAACTGACGTAGAATAAGTCTTCCTGCACTTTCCCTGTATTCTTCCTGCAGTCTCCCTGCACTTTCCCTGTATTCTCCCCGCACACTTCCTGCAGTCTCCCTGCACCCTCCCTACAGTCTCCCTGCACTCTCCTTGCAGTCTCCCTGCACCCTCCCTGCAGTCTCCCTGCAGTCCTCCTCTCCAATATTCTTCTATTAATCATTTTCAGCAACACTGTCCCTAGTGTATGAGCACTTGCCATGTCTCTCCCTGAGCTCAGCTCACAGGACAATGGTGGAGACCACACAGTATGAGGGCTGCGACATCACAGGAGATGGCTATCTGCGGACTGGCTGGCTGCACAGCATTATGGGCGATCTTGTGTTCCCATGCTTATCTCCTCTACACTTAGCTCACAGTGTAACACGTGCAGCTGCCATTTTAGGAAAACCTGATTCATTACCTTGAAGCACAAGAAAATTTGGATTTGTTTCAAATCAAAGTTTTCCTAAACTTCAGACCGAATTCCACTTCGAGTGCTTTGAATGCTTTGCTTCACTCAATACTAATGAATAAATTGCTAGTAGTTTGCAGTGATGGGTGGTAACAGTTGGGGTGCGTCCCTGCACAGTCTGACACTATCCAATCAGTGCTGACCGTGTCAGACTGTGTGGGAACCCCCCCCCCCCCCCCCCCCCAAACACTAGTAATGCCTATCTGGACCTTCATTACAAAGTGATAGAAAATCACTCAGATACAAAGATACATTAAAGGGGTTGTCCGAGTTATTTTTTTGTTCTTTCTATGTTCCTAACTAGGCAAATATAACAACTTTACAATTAACTCACTTTATCTGCAGTGCCTGGTTTATCAGATTTCACTGAGGGTCACATGACCTGTGATGTGGGCTTCTCTCCCTGCTTTGATAAAGTTTGTTTACAAGCCTGTAAACGAGACGTCACTGTGCTGGCCACGCCATCTTCACTGGCGGGTTGTCTGCTCTCTCCTATGATTCTTAACCCCTTCAGCTGCACAGACTGGGTAGCTGCAGGCAGTGACAATTTTGGGCACAGGAGCTGACAGACTAGAGAGAGCATTGCACAAGAAGGTAGGGGGAAAATCCTGTGTGTATTAGCAGTGTCGTTATACAGCTGGGACTTGTAGTTCTACACTTACAAGTTGCTGTTGATTCTCCCATCACTCAGGGCAGCTCTTGTATCCACTCCCCTAGCAGTGTCATTATACAGCTGGGACTTGTAGTCCTACACATACAACATGCTGCAGAGTCTCCCAGCAGGCAGACATGTCACTCAGGGCAGCTCTTGTATTCACTCCCTTACCAGAGCAGGGGGAGGGGCAGAGATTGTTTTTATTGCATGTAAACAAAGGGCCAGAAAAGAACCAGGGAAATGAAATATATATTTTTTTTTGCATAAAACTTGCTTAGCTTAGTTATATATTGCTTCCCATCAGATTTTCAGTGCTATATTTTTTTTTTCATAACTCAGACACCCCCTTTAACCCCTTAAGGACTCAGGGCGTACCGGTACGCCCTATTTCCCGAGTCCTTAAGGACTCAGGGCGTACCGGTACGTTCTAACTTTAAATGCAGATTCCGGCGCCGCGGGGGTTAATGGGAACGGGATGCCGGCTGAAATCATTCAGCCGACATCCTGTCACAACGCCAGGGGGGGTCATGTGACCCCCCCTATCGGTGATCGCCGCAAACCGCAGGTCAATTCAGACCTGCGGTTTGCTGCGCTTTTTGCAGCTTCTGATCCCCGCGGTCCCTGACCGCGGGGATCAGAAACTTTAGCATCCCTCAAACATAGATTTTACACCTCCCCTGCACCTCTGCATGATTTTTTGCCGGCAGGTGGTGCAGGGGGGGAGTTGTGGGCGGTGGGGGCAGTGCGGGAGGCGGGCGGTGTGGGAGGCGGGATCGCGATCCCCCGCCCGCCTCCCCTTGAATAATCGTTGGCCTCTAGTGGGTATACCAGGGTGCCAGCACATTGCTGACACCCTGGTATAAACGGCTGACATCGGTGATGCGATGTCAGCCGTTTAACCCTTTCCATACAGCGGTCCGTACGGACCGCTGTATGGAAAAATTTAACAGTGCAGGGAGCTCCCTCTCCCATCGGGGGGCTGCTGTGCCTTTGCAGCCCCCCGATGGAGAGGGAGAGAGCCCCCAGACAGCCCCATGACAGCCCCGTCCTTACCCTTTCCCGTCTGGGAAGTTCTGACCAGTACTGAGCAGACGGGGAAGGTTCCCATGGCAACAGGACGCCGTCTCAGGCATCCTGCTGTCCATGGTGCTGAACAGATCTGTGCTAAAGGCAGAGATCTGTTCAGACAAAGTGTAAGTAAAATACAGTACAGTACAATATATATTGTACTGTACTGTATTATACAGACATCAGACCCACTGGATCTTCAAGAACCAAGTGGGTCTGGGTCAAAAAACACATTTATCACTGATTAAAAATGAAAAAAATAAAATTCCCTACACATGATTGGTATCGCCGCGTCCGTAACGACCTGATCTATAAAACGGTCATGTTACTTTCCCCGCACGGTGAACGTCATAAAAATTAAAAAATAAAAACTATTAGGAAATTGAAATTTTGCCCACCTTACTTCCCAAAAAAGGTAATAAAAGTGATCAAAAAAGTCGCATGTACGCCAAAATAGTACCAATCAAACCGTCATCTCATCCCGCAAAAATTATACCCTACCCAAGATAATCGCCCAAAAACTGAAAAAACTATGGCTCTCAGACTATGGAAACACTAAAACATGATTTTTTTTTTTTTAAATGATATCATTGTGTAAAACTTAAATAAATAAAAAAAAGTATACATATTAGGTATCGCCGCGTCCGTATCGACCAGCTCTATAAAAATATCACATGACCTAACCCCTCAGATGACCACCGTAAAAAAATAAAAATAAAAACGGAGTAAAAAAAGCAATTTTTTGTCATCTTACGTCACAAAAAGTGTAATAGCAAGCGATCAAAAAGTCATATGCACCCCAAAATAGTGCCGATCAAACCGTCATCTCATCCTGCAAAAAATGAGACCCTACTTAAGATAATTGCCCAAAAACTGAAAAAACTATGGCTCTTAGACTATGCAGACACTAAAACATTTTTTTTGTTTTAAAAATGAAATCATTGTGTAAAACTTACATAAATAAAAAAAATTGTATACATATTAGGTATCGCCGCATCCGTGACAACCTGCTCTATAAAATTACCACATGATCTAACCTGTCAGATGAATGTTGTAAATAACAAAAAAAAAAACGTGCCAAAAAATCTATTTCTTGTTACCTTGCCGCACAAAAAAGTGTAATATAGAGCAACCAAAAATCATATGTACCCTAAACTAGTACCAACAAAACTGCCACCCTATCCCTTAGTTTCTAAAATGGGGTCACTTTTTTGGAGTTTCTACTCTGGGGGTGCATCAGGGGGGCTTCAAATGGGACATGGTGTCAAAAAAAAAACAGTCCAGCAAAATCTGCCTTCCAAAAACCGTGTGGCATTCCTTTCCTTCTGCACCCTGCCGCGTGCCCGTACAGCGGTTTGCGACCACATATGGGGTGTTTCTGTAAACTACAGAATCAGGGCCATAAATAATGAGTTTTGTTTGGCTGTTAACCCTTGCTTTGTAACTGGAAAAAAAATATTAAAATGGAAAATCTGCCAGAAAAGTGAAATTTTGAAATTGTATCTCTATTTTCCATTAAATCTTGTGCAACACCTAAAGGGTTAACAAAGTTTGTAAAATCAGTTTTGAATACCTTGAGGGGTGTAGTTTCTTAGATGCGGGTCACTTTTATGGAGTTTCTACTCTAGGGGTGCATCAGGGGGGCTTCAAATGGGACATGGTGTCAAAAAACCAGTCCAGCAAAATCTGGCTTCCAAAAACCATACGGCGCACCTTTCCCTCTACGCCCTACTGTGTGCCCGTACAGTAGTTTACGGCCACATATGGGGTGTTTCTGTAAACGGCAGAGTCAGGGCAATAAAGTTACAGTCTTGTTTGGCTGTTAACCCTTGCTTTGTTAGTGAAAAAAATGGGTTAAAATGGAAAATTCTCAAATTTAATCCCCATTTGCCAATAACTCTTGTGCAACACCTAAAGGGTTAACAAAGTTTGTAAAATCAGTTTTGAATACCTTGAGGGGTGTAGTTTATAAAATGGGGTCATTTTTGGGCGGTTTCTATTATGTAAGCCTCGCAAAGTGACTTCAGACCTGTAGTGGTCCCTAAAAATTGGTTTTTTGTAAATTTCTGAAAAATTTCAAGATTTGCTTCTAAACTTCTAAGCCTTGTAACATCCCCAAAAAATAAAATATCATTCCCAAAATGCTACAAACATGAAGTAGACATATGGGGAATGTAAAGTCATCACAATTTTTGGGGGTACTACTATGTATTACAGAAGTAGAGAAACTGAAACTTTGAAATTTGCAAATTTTTCAAAATTTTTGGTAAATATGGTATTTTTTTATGTAAAAAAATTAACTTTTTTGACCCAATTTTAGCAGTGTCATGAAGTACAATATGTGACGAAAAAACAATCTCAGAACGGCCTGGGTAAGTCAAAGCGTTTTAAAGTTATCAGCACTTAAAGTGACACTGGTCAGATTTGCAAAAAATGGCCAAGTCCTTAAGGTGAAATAGGGCTGAGTCCTTAAGGGGTTAAAGGGGTCAGTGGCACCAACTTTTAGGGGGCGCCAGGCAGCAGGCAGTATAATGAGGGTGATGGAACCCTATGGCTCCCATCCCCTCCGTTCTGCCTCATAAGCTTCAGGCCAGGCCTGAAACCTATGAAGCAGTATAATAGCACAGGAGATCGCGATTACATCACAGTGACCTCCTGTGCCGGGTCTCACGAGATGACGTGAGGACGGAGCGCAGGAGGTCATGGTGATGTGTTCCTGACCGCCTGCGCTGGGACGCCCGAGCAAAGGGGGCACTATGAAGGTGGGGGAAAGAATGGGGGCCATATATATATAATGGCCCCTCTGTATAATATATAATGGCCCCCTGTATAATTATTATATATAATGGCCCCTCTGTATAATATATAATGAATGAGAATTAACACTGTATTATCTGTGGTGTTACATAGGACTGCTACATTATCTGTAAAAAGGGGCGTGTCCACAGGTTGGGAGGGCGCAATACATGGCGCTGCAGCTCAGGGGGCGTGCCTATTCCCTATCACAGCTCAGGGGGGCGTGCCTATTCCCTATCACAGCTCAGGGGGCGTGCCTATTCCCTATCACAGCTCAGGGGGCGTGCCTATTCCCTATGACAGCTCAGGGGGCGTGCCTATTCCCTATCACAGCTCAGTCGGCAGTTGGGGGATGAAACTGGTCCCCATCCCAGTGAGCTGGACAAATAAGAAAAAGAACAAACAGCAGGTGGGGCTATATAGATGTCTTTTATTGAATAACTCTGTGGCTGTGCAAAATTTTTAATTACATGTCATTAGAAAAGTATTCAGATCCAGGTGCTGGTTTGAAAACTGTAGAATATTTTTCATGGGACAACCCCTTTAAATGGAAACAAGAAAGATTTTTGTATTTGCTCCAAAGTGTTAGGACAGTAGCATGCTATGTCAAGCACTACGTAAGCTGATGGCTCTATATAAATAGAGAATAGTGGTTTAGGGTCTGTTCACACAGTGGCTTTTAATGCTTTTGAAATCCTCTGCTCATACTGTAGCAGAAACCCCCACAGTTGTTCACTTTGGATGCAGTGGAGCCCCTTCTGGGTTAGCTCCATTGAATGAAGCTATACCCAGGCATGGTGTTCAGCCAGTTCCCTCCAGTTCTCCAGATTTGGTTGTTAAAATTACAACTGGATCGGAGAACGGTGTTACTGGCTGAGTCCTGATCTGGTGCGCTGGCGGCGACAGGGCAGCTGGAGATGTTTGCTTCCATTGCTTTGTGCTCCGCTGATAATTTAGCTCCTTAGTTGGGTGGTATGTGTGTGTAGTGTATATATAGTGTATTTATGTATGTGTACCATGTATATGGTGTATTTATGTGTTGTGTGTTGCATATACACTCACCTAAAGAATTATTAGGAACACCATACTAATACGGTGTTGGACCCCCTTTTGCCTTCAGAACTGCCTTAATTCTACGTGGCATTGATTCAACAAGGTGCTGATAGCATTCTTTAGAAATGTTGGCCCATATTGATAGGATAGCATCTTGCAGTTGATGGAGATTTGAGGGATGCACATCCAGGGCACGAAGCTCCCGTTCCACCACATCCCAAAGATGCTCTATTGGGTTGAGATCTGGTGACTGTGGGGGCCATTTTAGTACAGTGAACTCAATGTCATGTTCAAGAAACCAATTTGAAATGATTCGAGCTTTGTGACATGGTGCATTATCCTGCTGGAAGTAGCCATCAGAGGATGGATACATGTTCTCATTCTGTTTACGCCAAATTCGGACTCTACCATTTGAATGTCTCAACAGAAATCGAGACTCATCAGACCAGGCAACATTTTTCCAGTCTTCAACAGTCCAATTTTGGTGAGCTCGTGCAAATTGTAGCCTCTTTTTCCTATTTGTAGTGGAGATGAGTGGTACCCGGTGGGGTCTTCGGCTGTTGTAGCCCATCCGCCTCAAGGTTGTGCGTGTTGTGGCTTCACAAATGCTTTGCTGCATACCTCGGTTGTAACGAGTGGTTATTTCAGTCAACGTTGCTCTTCTATCAGCTTGAATCAGTCGGCCCATTCTCCTCTGACCTCTAGCATCCACAAGGCATTTTTGCCCACAGGACTGCCGCATACTGGATGTTTTTCCATTTTCACACCATTCTTTGTAAACCCTAGAAATGTTTGTGCGTGAAAATCCCAGTAACTGAGCAGATTGTGAAATACTCAGACCGGCCCGTCTGGCACCAACAACCATGCCACGCTCAAAATTGCTTAAATCACCTTTCTTTCCCATTCTGACATTCAGTTTGGAGTTCAGGAGATTGTCTTGACCAGGACCACCCCCTTAAATGCATTGAAGCAACTGCCATGTGATTGGTTGACTAGATAATTGCATTAATGAGAAATAGAACAGGTGTTCCTAATAATTCTTTAGGTGAGTGTATATGGTGTATGTATATGTAAACATGTTGTGACGCCACGTGTCCGCCATTGAGTAGGGAACCAGTTGTTAAAAATTTTAATCCCACCCCTGGCTATACCATGAGGGGACACCCGCCACAGCTCCAAGCAGTGGCAGTCCGCACACAGCACCAAGAAGGGACGTGTCCCCTATTGGTGCAGTCACCGCTTTAAACCGTAAGTCCGCAAATTACAGAGCTGACTCAGAATGAAAAGAGTGATAAGTAGACACCACAGGGCCACCGCCAGAATTTTGGCGAATTCCGCCATGTGAACGAGTCCTTAAAGGGGTTATTCTAGAGCATAAAAAGCCCCCCAATATGCCAGGCCCCCCACACTGAATATATTTACCCTGCTCCCTATGCCAATCCTGGTCCCCGCTGCTTCTCCCCGTGCATGGATAAAAACATCTGGTGTCGGGGGGAGCAGCCAATGGCAGACGGGGACGGGGACGAGCCTCCCTAGCGTCACCCTTGATGCTAGGGAGGCTTGTCCCCGTCTCCTCCTGCCATTGGCTGCTCTCTCCCAACACCTGCATAGGGAGCGTGGAGCAGGGTAAGTATATTCAGGGTGGGAGGCCCGGCATATTGGGGAGCTTTTTATACTCTCTGACAATCCCTTTAATGTTGTGTGAGTCAACCATCCAAGATCTTCAATATAAAGATCAAGAAATTTCCATAAAATGGTCACTATTTGTTCAAAATGCTCTGTCTTCTGCCAGAAATGTCAGAAGTCTATGACCTGCTGCTTCAGGCTGGTAGAAGTTAAAGCTTCCAGTGACGCATGACTAACATCTGACATACGTGTTGAAAAAGCTGGAGGACATTCCTAACAGCTGGCTTTGTGGACTGTGAAAATAGTTAGAGAATCACAAGGGCACAATGGTGACAAGTCAATCGGCATCATATGGTTGGTGAAAGTCAAAAGTCTCCACCATGCTGATGGCTAAAGACACTGACATTAAGAAGCTTCTCTGCTCTTTATGGGTGACAGCTGACCACGAGCAGAAGACCACTTGACCTTCTAATGAGATCATATTAATACATTATACACTTTGAAGTTTGGCAAGAATTGTTCAACCCTGATCTCATTTTTTGTTTCTTCTGGATGCCTAAAAATCTGTTTGCTTAACTTCTCACAGCTGCAGATTCAGAAGTAATTCCCTTATTCTCTAGACTCTAAAATTGTGTGATTGAAAGCAGAGAGCCACCTGGCTTGTTCATTTCCAGAACTGATGTAATACTTTACATAATACCTGAAAATCGAAAGAATGGCCCTCAGCCCTTTATGAGAATGATGCAAGATGGACCACAGACTAGATTTCTGCTTCTTTAAAGGAGCTTGTTGAATTTTCTGCAAACTTTCTGAAATTCATGTTCATGATTGACAGGGCCAGGCAGTGTAAACATCATCATGCCTGGCCCTGTTAGTCAAGGTTTCTCAGCAATCCGGGCACATATGAACATGGGACATTTCCAGGGAAATGACCCCATACAATGAAGAGGCCACATCACTCCGATGAGTGCTCTGACCCCTTCAAACAGCTGATCGGTGGGGTACTGAGAGTTGGACCTTCACCGGTCTGGAATTGATGGCTTCTCCTGAGGATAGATCTTAAATATCCTGATCCCATAAAATTCTTTTAAAGATAAATGACACCCAAGTGAAGTGTCCAAGAGTCCGTTTCTATGGGCTTTGCTTTGGGTCTAGATCAGCTGTTGAAGGGAAAATGTAGTGTCCGTTGACATCAGTAGTTTGCATTATCTAACTGAGCATGAGGAAAATGACTGTCTTCATGGGACAATCCCTTAGGTTTAACCAAAGTCAAACCAGTTGGCTGACACAGAGGTTCCACACCCACTGCCATAAGAGTCCCATGTGAATATCAAGCACCTGCATCTCCCAGGAGCGCACTGGCAGAGATATAGCTATATATTTCTATGAGTTTAAAACTAGGAATGAATAAGGTGTTTGGACTGCTTCAGTATGAAATCACTATGCTGGCACTGAAAGGAGGGAAAGGTAGCAAAAAAGCTATTGAGCATGTCTGGTCCACCACTGAATGCAGGAGAAGGTGGACCAGAATTTCACCCACAGGAGAACAGCAGGGGGCAGTAACAGTAAGGAAAATGGAATGTACTGTTGCATGCCATGTGAGGGCCATTGAAATGGTATATCTCACCCAGAGGAAGCTGGGTGAGACCAAGAAGGACTTGGCAAATAGGGTTCTCGCTCTATGTGGAGCAGCCAGGCTGTTAATGGAGATGTAATTATCAGCCAGCTGAGGAGCTCAGGTAAATGTGGGCTGAACGATTTTAGCATGGCTTCCAGTCTGGGGAAGAAGCAGGCTGTGCCAAGGCCTGTGGGAGCCAGGACCCTCTAACCCTGTGTGGTGTAAGCACTGAGTTGTGTTTTGGGCAACTGGGTGGTAGACCCAGATCCAGATAGAGAGGGAGAAACACTGTGTAGTTAGTGGCCGAGGAATTATGTTTATGTTTTTATGTTTTGACTGCTGTAAAAGGTTGCAGCCTTTTTGCACCCAAATCTGCAGTGTTGGAGTAGTTTCTTGAGGTGTGCCAACCTTCTAAGGTGAGAAGACAGCAATCGTGGAGAGCTAACAATATTTTTACTGCATGTATACTGCAGTAATACTTCATTTGAAAATGCTCTAGGCATTGCATAGTAATCACCCTTTAAGACTATATCAGATCTCTTCAAAATCCAAGATGATGAAAATTAAGCTCTGAATTTGATTATCATTATTGTAGTTAGAGGGTGGTAATTCCAAGGATCAACCTGGCAGCAGACCCCAGTCATCCTTGTTTCCTGCTGGTCGTTGATCTATATGTACAAAGGAGGGAGATAACACTCAGCAATTTAAGCCTGAGGCACACTACCAGAGAGTTAGCCATTAACCTTTCATCACCCTAGACCACCTGCAACACTACAATTATCTCCTTCACCGCCCTAGACCACCTGCGATGCTACAATTATCCCCTTCACTGCCCTAGACCAACCACAATGCTCCAATTATCCCCTTCACTGCCCTGGACCAACCACAATGCTACAATTATCCCCTTCACTGCTCTAGACCACCCGCAATGCTACAATTATCCACTTCACTGCCCTAGACCACCCACGATGCTACAATTATCCCCTTCACTGCCCTCGAGCACCTGCGATGCTACAGTTATCCCCTTCACTGCCCTAGACCACTATGGGCACAATTAACACCAATAAGACCACAGTTCACTACTTAAAAACCTTAAAAGGATTTTCTGTGATTTTGTTACTGATCAGTATCAGATCGGTGAGTGGTTGTAACCACCAGCTCTCTGAGAAGGTCTGGCAGACGTTCTTCTGTACCTCTTGCATGATGTTCTTTATTTTGGTTTCACTTTGTCATCTCCTTTCCTTCTCCCAGCTGTCACCTATTTACACTAATTGCCTCCCTTTATATTCCCTCCCATACTGCCTCACTTTGCGGTTTATACTACTTCCTGGATTGAAGTGTTCACTGCTGGAGATTTCTGTTACTGCTTGTTCAGATAAGTCCTTTCATGTATTGTGTTTCCTTGCTGGCTTGATTCTAGGTGACCATGACTCCCTCTGTATTAAGTGCAGGGAGCCGGTGGTCGTGTCCCCTCACTATTATAGGGTTTTCAGGTGTCACATAGTCTAGGTACGAGGGCATGCAATCGTCTACCTCTGAGACCCTTGTATGTGCTTAGCAGTCAGGGTGAGCTCTTAGGGTTTTATAGGGGTCACCTTTATGCTCCTTAGTTTGGGATCAAGCCAGTCGGATGTTTATCCATAACTTCCAGCTATCTGCAACATCATCCGTGACAGTGGTTCACTGCACCTCCACCAGTCTACTGACTGAAGGGGCCACAGAGGCAGTGCCTGGTACTGTGACTTTCTGCAGCTCTGTCCTATTCAAATGAATGGGATTGAGCTGTAATACCAAGCACAGGCACTACCAAATATATGTTACTGTGGCTGGAAAACAATCGAGAGGACATGATTCGGTTTGCTGATCTATTGGGGGGGGGGGGGGGGTAAGAATTGGACAACCACTACTTTGATATTGATGACTTGTTCTATTGGTATCAAAGTCAGCTAATAACTTTTACAACACTGCCTGTTGACTTTGCCCATAACACACATCGCATGGCCAAAGATCCCAGCGTACATCGTAAGTCCTCTTAAAAGGGTTGTTCATCTTCCAAAGTCTCTCAAGTAGTCCCCTCATTTGGCTAAGCCTACGGAGGGAAGTATACTTACCTGCGCTCTGCCTCTGGGTTCCAGATCCTTCGTTTCCCGATACTACTGCAGCTCTCTGGCCCCTGCATGTCAATAATCAGTTTAGAGCCTGCCATAGCCAATAAGTTTCCACAGCGGTGATGTTCCCCCTTGAATCATAAGAACCCATTGATGTGACGCAAGAGGGATGCATTACCGCGGTGGCCAGTGATTAGCTACAGCAGCCGTCAAACCAGATGTTGGCATGCACTGACGGGAGTACTGCAGCAGCGGCGGGAGAGAAAAGTTGTCAGAACCCATCACCAGAGAGTAGGTAAATATGCTTACCTCCAGAGGCCCAGCCATGTGGGGGGTTTGCTCTAGAGACCCCAAAGATGGAAACCCCTTAAATGAAGTAGCACTTTGTGACACTCTGCTATAGTGGTTGCTGAGAGCCGTGTTCTTACCCCGTTCACAGTAGAATTGAAAAACTCCTGCAATATGGTTGCAGAAATGGTGAATTTTATTGGTAAATGCGGCTGTACAAGCTGTGACGTTTTGGCCACAAATGGCCTTTTTCAAGCTGGTGCCGCTGGAGAGGGAGGGGTAGAGATGCGAGCGCTCAGGGCAGTGTGCAATAGCACTGTATGATGTGCGCTTGAACCCCTAAATGAGGAATGAGGTACATTATGAATTCTGCAATTGGAATCAGTGTACTATTACACCCCCAAACAGTATCAAACAGCTTTGAAAAATCTGGATTTACATCCACAACCTCAGCTCACAGAATCTGATCAGTCTTTCAAGAGCCCATGCTGATAATAAGAATGTTCTCATTTTCTTTTTTTTTTTTTTTGTCTTGCAAACAGTGTGTCACGAATAAAGAGGAGAGGAGGGACAAAAAACTAGGCCTCAAGGCTAGGGAGAGGGAAAAGGTCACCTCCTAGGAAGCCCCTAAACCTGTCCCTGACTCCTGTCAGTACTCCTGTCAGTATGTATAGACTCTGAAGGTGGGAAAATACATACGCCGCAAACCTAGACCCTAGGAGCCCTGAAATGCCCTAGGTAGTGGCAGAGAATGAGACTACTAGTTTCTTCCCAGGTGAACGAACCAGTGTCTCCCTGAGGCCTAGTAACAACAAGAACAGGGGAACAACCAAACACAAGCAGGACAACTTATCTTATAGAAAATGGATGAGCAGGAACTCAGATAAGGTCCACATACCAACTCTTCCAAATGCAAGCAGAGAATATAAACCGCATGGTATGAAGTGTGAGACCAAACTAAGTAGGGAATGCATTAATGACCACGGTCTGCACCTGACAAGAGTGTGTGGTCATTACCAAACCACAACACTGAGAATCAAGAGACTGTCACGTGCAGTCAGTCTCTCCGATCTTCTAACCTCTGTCACAGAAGGTACCGTGACACTGTGATGAATAGGAGCACGATCGGAGTTACTGCAAGACAAAAAAAGAAAACATAATGAGAACATTCTTAATATCAGAAACAAATGTTCCAGGAAAGGCTATGATCCTTTGAGATTTTTCTGTGACAGCCGTTGTCCAGTGGTATCTGCTTTTAACCCTCGTTGTCTGCTATGTCACTCTTAAAAATCTTGCTAATTAGAGTCATCTGAATCATCACAGCTGACCAAATACTTAGTAACCAGTAGAGCTAGAAATAATTAGAATCATATCCATGTCTATCCCTTTGTTTGGGGAATGATATATTGAGAAGCCTGTGACTGATTCACAGTTCTGTCACCTCCTTCCTACAAAATTTTTTTTTTCATTATCACATATTCCTCTGGTTTACGTATTTTAAAATTTTAAAGAATACTTGTCTTATCCTATCTCTATGATGGCTAACCTCCGGCACTCCAGCTGTGGTAAAACTTTGACTCCCAAGATGTACACTTGCTTGGCTGTTCTCAGAACTCCATAGGAATGAATGGAGCATGCTGGGAGTCGTAGTTTCGCCACAGCTGGAGTACCAGAGGTTAAAATGACCCCTTAAATGGGTTCTCTGGGTATATTGATGGTATAACCTCTCTATCCTCTACAGATAGATATAGATAGAAGAAAAGGAAGATAAGTATAAAAGTATAATTTTATAGCTCTCTTCATCAGGACAACTGCAATTGAAACACGTAGACTACCCACAAAATTATACTTTTATACTTACTTGGCTTGAAGTCCCCTTATGACAGTGCCCAACGAGCGGTTCCCTCAGCAGTACCATCTCTATATATTACTATTGTAAGGCGATACCACAATATAACAAAATAATAGCAAAGACAGGTGCACTCTGCGGTCTTACTAAACCCTCAAACTGATTTTAAAATTGAGAGATTAGTCAACATGTCCTACAGTGTAGGACATGTCTAAGCCCGGCACCACGCCAAGGTTTCTTGAGTAGCCCGGGACCTAACACTCTCCTAACTGAGCCGTATGGGCAATACCAGGAGCCAGTGGGCAAATTACAGGAGCATAAGGCCGACTCACAAACAACTCACCAGTTACCTCCAGCATGTAGCCATGCTTGCAGTGGGAGGAGGGAGGAGTCTGTGAGTCCCACTCAAGACTGGCTGATATAGCCCAGGCCTCACAGGTGCACCTAAATGTGGCCTGTAAATGGAAAACAGGCACATTTAAATTGGAGTTTATACACCTCCAGGAATCTCTATAAATACAAACTGAAAAGACTAGCGTGGTATTAGCAGGATGTGCTCAAACCCACATGCAGTCGTGCATATATATAGGGGAGCAAATCCTGCACTTGTGGCCCGTTGCTAATGGCGATCCCCAGCAAAAATGCATACGGTGGAGGATGCCCGCAGCGAACCACAAGTACCAAAATAGACATCCTACACAAGGTAGCAATTGTGTGGATGTCATAATCAATATAACAATATAACAAAATAATAGCAAAGACAGGTGCACTCTGCGGTCTTACTAAGGTCCCAGGCTACTTGAGAAACCTTGTCGTGGTGTCCGGGCTTAGACATGTCCTACACCGTAGGACATGTTGACTAATCTCTCAATTTTAAAATCAGTTTGAGGGTTTACTAAGACCGCAGAGTGCACCTGTCTTTGCTATTATTTTGTTATATTGTTATATTGATTATGACATCCACACAATTGCTACCTTGTGTAGGATGTCTATTGTGGTACTTGTGGTTCGCTGCGGGCATCCTCCACCGTATGCATTTTTGCTGGGGATCGCCATTAGCAACGGGCCACAAGTGCAGGATTTGCTCCCCTATATATATGCACAACTGCATGTGGGTTTGAGCACCTCCTGCTAATACCACGCTAGTCTTTTCAGTTTGTATAAGGCGATACCACACATGAGGCGCTGCCTTCTGTCTCTTCTTTATAATAGATACATAGTTAGATAGATATTACAGTACATAGATAAAAATACATTACAGTAGATAGATATTAGATACTGTATACAGATTAAACAGAGGCACAGATGCTACAGTAGATGATAGATATTACCGATAGATAGATAGATGGATATTACTGTAGATAGATAGATATTACTATAGATAGATAGATATTACTATAGATAGATAGATAGATAGATAGATAGATAGATAGATAGATAGATAGATAGATAGAAAGACATTAATTTTACTTCTCTGGAGTGCCGTGGAATATTTTTGTTTTCTGCGTTTTTGGAGATTGGATCGCTTCAACATCCGCTGGCACCCTTTTGTTATTGGACGTGCGGTGCCGTTCATACTACACTGCTCAAAAAAATAAAGGGAACACAAAAATAACACATCCTAGATCTGAATTACTTAAATATTCTTCTGAAATACTTTGCTCTTTACATAGTTGAATGTGCTGACAACAAAATCACACAAAAATAAAAAAATGGAAATCAAATTTTTTAACCCATGGAGGTCTGTATTTGGAGTCACACTCAAAATTAAAGTGGAAAAACACACTACAGGCTGATCCAACTTTGATGTAATGTCCTTAAAACAAGTCAAAATTAGGCTCAGTAGTGTGTGTGGCCTCCACGTGCCTGTTTGACCTCCCTACAACGCCTGTGCATGCTCCTGATGAGGTGGCGGATGGTCTCCTGAGGGATCTCCTCCCAGACCTGGACTAAAGCATCTGCCAACTCCTGGACAGTCTGTGGTGCAACGTGACGTTGGTGGATAGAGCGAGACATGATGTCCCAGATGTGCTCAATTGGATTCAGGTCTGGGGAACGGGCGGGCCAGTCCATAGCATCAATGCCTTCGTCTTGCAGGAACTGCTGACACACTCCAGCCACATGAGGTCTAGCATTGTCTTGCATTAGGAGGAACCCAGGGCCAACCGCACCAGCATATGGTCTCACAAGGGGTCTGAGGATCTCATCTCGGTACCTAATGGCAGTCAGGCTACCTCTGGCGAGAACATGGAGGGCTGTGCGTCCCTCCAAAGAAATGCCACCCCACACCATTACTGACCCAATGCCAAACCGGTCATGCTGGAGGATGTTGCAGGCAGCAGAACGTTCTCCACGGCATCTCCAGACTCTGTCACGTCTGTCACATGTGCTCAGTGTGAACCTGCTTTCATCTGTGAAGAGCACAGGGCGCCAGTGGCGAATTTGCCAATCTTGGTGTTCTCTGGCAAATGCCAAACGTCCTGCACGGTGTTGGGCTGTAAGCACAACCCCCACCTGTGGACGTCGGGCGCTCATATCACCCTCATGGAGTCTGTTTCTGACCGTTTGAGCAGACACATGCACATTTGTGGCCTGCTGGAGGTCATTTTGCAGAGCTCTGGCAGTGCTCCTCCTGTTCCTCCTTACACAAAGGCGGAGGTAGCGGTCCTGCTGCTGGGTTGTTGCCCTCCTATGGCCTCCTCCACGTCTCCTGATGTACTGGCCTGTCTCCTGGTAGCGCCTCCATGCTCTGGACACTACACTGACACACACAGCAAACCTTCTTGCCACAGCTCGCATTGATGTGCCATCCTGGATAAGCTGCACTACCTGAGCCACTTGTGTGGGTTGTAGACTCCGTCTCATGCTACCACTAGAGTGAAAGCACCGGCAGCATTCAAAAGTGACCAAAACATCAGCCAGGAAGCATAGGAACTGAGAAGTGGTCTGTGGTTACCACCAGCAGAACCACTCCTTTATTGGGGGTGTCTTGCTAATTGCCTATAATTTCCACCTGTTGTCTATCCCATTTGCACAACAGCATGTGAAATTGATTGTCACTCAGTGTTGCTTCCTAAGTGGACAGTTTGATTTCACAGAAGTGTGATTGACTTGGAGTTACATTGTGTTGTTTAAGTGTTCCCTTTATTTTTTTGAGCAGTGTATATATAATTTTTGCTGTAGATAGATAGATATTACTGTACACTGCGTGCAGAATTATTAGGCAAATGAGTATTTTGACCACATCATCCTCTTTATGCATGTTGTCTTACTCCAAGCTGTATAGGCTCGAAAGCCTACTACCAATTAAGCATATTAGGTGATGTCCATCTCTGTAATGAGAAGGGGTGTGGTCTAATGACATCAACACCCTATATTAGGTGTGCATAATTATTAGGCAACTTCCTTTCCTTTGGCAAAATGGGTCAAAAGAAGGACTTGACAGGCTCAGAAAAGTCAAAAATAATGAGATATCTTGCAGAGGGATGCAGCACTCTTAAAATTGCAAAGCTTCTGAAGCGTGATCATCGAACAATCAAGCGTTTCATTCAAAATAGTCAACAGGGTCGCAAGAAGCGTGTGGAAAAACCAAGGCGCAAAATAACTGCCCATGAACTGAGAAAAGTCAAGCGTGCAGCTGCCAAGATGCCACTTGCCACCAGTTTGGCCATATTTCAGAGCTGCAACATCACTGGAGTGCCCAAAAGCACAAGGTGTGCAATACTCAGAGACATGGCCAAGGTAAGAAAGGCTGAAAGACGACCACCACTGAACAAGACACACAAGCTGAAACGTCAAGACTGGGCCAAGAAATATCTCAAGACTGATTTTTCTAAGGTTTTATGGACTGATGAAATGAGAGTGAGTCTTGATGGGCCAGATGGATGGGCCCGTGGCTGGATTGGTAAAGGGCAGAGAGCTCCAGTCCAACTCAGACGCCAGCAAGGTGGAGGTGGAGTACTGGTTTGGGCTGGTATCATCAAAGATGAGCTTGTGGGGCCTTTTCGGGTTGAGGATGGAGTCAAGCTCAACTCCCAGTCCTACTGCCAGTTTCTGGAAGACACCTTCTTCAAGCAGTGGTACAGGAAGAAGTCTGCATCCTTCAAGAAAAACATGATTTTCATGCAGGACAATGCTCCATCACACGCGTCCAAGTACTCCACAGCGTGGCTGGCAAGAAAGGGTATAAAAGAAGAAAATCTAATGACATGGCCTCCTTGTTCACCTGATCTGAACCCCATTGAGAACCTGTGGTCCATTATCAAATGTGAGATTTACAAGGAGGGAAAACAGTACACCTCTCTGAACAGTGTCTGGGAGGCTGTGGTTGCTGCTGCACGCAATGTTGATGGTGAACAGATCAAAATACTGACCGAATCCATGGATGGCAGGCTTTTGAGTGTCCTTGCAAAGAAAGGTGGCTATATTGGTCACTGATTTGTTTTTGTTTTGTTTTTGAATGTCAGAAATGTATATTTGTGAATGTTGAGATGTTATATTGGTTTCACTGGTAAAAATAAATAATTGAAATGGGTATATATTTGTTTTTTGTTAAGTTGCCTAATAATTATGCACAGTAATAGTCACCTGCACACACAGATATCCCCCTAAAATAGCTAAAACTAAAAACAAACTAAAAACTACTTCCAAAAATATTCAGCTTTGATATTAATGAGTTTTTTGGGTTCATTGAGAACATGGTTGTTGTTCAATAATAAAATTAATCCTCAAAAATACAACTTGCCTAATAATTCTGCACTCCCTGTAGATAGATGATAGATAGATAGATAGATAGATAGATAGATAGATAGATAGATAGATAGATATGAGATAAAAATGTCCTATACACAAGTTGAACATCGATCACATTCTTCACTTGACATATTTTATTAAATTCACATTTCAACTCAATAAAAGGAATTTGAAATCCTGACTCATCCTGATCAATACCTGGCTCTATACGGCAGTATGTCTACAATACTAGACTTCACAGAGGATAACTACAGGATCCACTGCCGATGCCTGACGACACGAGTCCCATGGGTTTCTAATGAATCATCCTTTTTGAAGTAGATGAAAGTAAAAACGTATATTACGACGACCAGTGACTTGTGAGCACAGTCCACAAACTCTGATTAATGGAAGCAGAAAATACGTCTTGGTCTGGAGATTCAGATCTTTAGACCTTTTGACTATATACATGCAGATAGCTCGCCTCTTACGTCAGTTGCTTAAACAGTACATGGAAATGAAACAGCTACTGTGCTCATGAAATGTTAAAGGGGATCTCTACCTTTGATCATCAAGTTGTTTCATGGTCCAAAATGCAGTGATTATTTTCTTAATATCACTGTAAAGCGGGCTGAGCATTGCTTTCCTATTGCAGAATTCTATATCCCCCCATAGACGTTGTTTTAAGAGATACAAGGTTGACGGCTGTCGTCCTTCGCCACTAGGGGGAGCTTGGTAGCTTAAAGGATTTTTCCAGTTTTAGAATATTGATGGCCTATCCTCAGGATAAGGGGACATTTATACGTATGTATTTTGGGGTCCGTGGTCCACATTTGTGGCCAATAATAGGATATGTTCTATCTTTTGCGAAATGGACATACGGATGCGGAAAGCACAATGGGTTCCGCAAAAAAATGCGTCTGCCACATAGACTGTATCCATACTTTGTAAATCCACCTTGCAAAATACATACGGTTGTGTGAATGTGCAATACCCCAAAGTGGTATTACCATTCCTACACCCTGCTACTGTCTCTAATGGGCTAACCATGATATCATCTGTATATTTATTCCAGGCCCTCCTACATTGTGCATTCATAATCTTGCTATGTAACTGTTATGTTCTTGTACCGTGCCTGGTTCACCAGTGGGTGGCAGCGTATGTGGCAGAGATATCAATAGATAGAATGGAACTTACCATTCCATTCTCCCCCTTTTGGGCAGAAGTGGGCCAGTCACGTTTCCTACCAAGGGAGGGGCTGCAGAAAATTTTCAGTCAGTCTGAGTGCAGTCTAGTCTAGAGTTGGAAGGAAATGAGAATCACCCTGACTCCTTACAGATTAACAGACAAAGTGTTGCGAGGGGGTCAACATCCAAAGGCACCCCACTCCAAAGGTACTAGAACAGCCCTAAAGTCCAGCGACCAGACTAAGGGCTCATTCAGACAACCGTAGTGTTTTGCGTATCCACAAAACACGGATGACGGCCCGTGTGCATTCCGCAATTTGCAGAGCGAACATGGCTGGCTCTATTATAGAAAATACCTCTTCTTGTCCACAATAGCAGACAAGAATAGGACATGCTCTATCCTTTCCGCGGAGCAGGTGCAGATCTGTTCATACGGCCATCTGAATAGGCCCTTATTCTCCAACTCCATTATTACTCTCCCCTTTATTGCTTAGGAGCCTAATCCTAGTGATGAGCGGCAGGGGTCATATTCGAATTCGCGATATTTCGCGAATATTTCGTTGAATATTCGTTGAATATTCGCAAATTCAAATATTCGTTATATTCTACGATTTTTTTTACCTAAAAAATCGGCAAGGTAATGATCGTGTAATATGCGAATTTTCGTATTCGAATTTTCAAATTTTTATTGCAAATTTTTTAACTTTTAGACAAAGAATATTATAGCACTATATTAGCTAAATTGCTCTATATTCGTTTTTTTTTCTCGAATATTCGCTATATTGCTATAACTTTGTTTTTTCGAATATTCGGAATATTCTAAAACAAGAATATATAGCAATATAGTGAATATTCTAAAATAACAAATATAGAGCAATTTAGCTAATATAGTGCTATAATCTTCTTTGTCTAATAGTTGTAATTTTTTTCTCATCTGAAGTTCAGATTGGAAAAAAAATTACAACTATTAAAAAAAAGATTATAGCACTATATTAGCTAAATTGCTCTATATTCGTTTTTTTTTTCCAAATATTCGCTATATTGCTAAAACAAGAATATATAGCAATATAGCGAATACTAAAGTCTTCTTATTGGCCCACAAGCTAGAAGCAGCATGTGTACTGATAAAAAAAAAATCGAATATAAAAAAATAAAATAAAAATAAATAAAATAAAAAAAATTTGAATATTCGAAATTACGAATATATATCACTATATTCGAAATATTCGCGAATTTTCGAAGTACCTATACCTACCTCCTGGGGACGAATAGTATCCAGGTAGGAGCACCGTGACACAAAGAAAACTATTGGGGCCTCAGCACACCACTCAGCATTCCGATAAACCTGGGACACGATCGAGGGCGGCACATTTCAAATGTACCCTAAGCAGGATCCGTGGGGGCATGGGCGTAACTATAGCCTTAGCAGTCATGGCAACGAGGTTGTGTTTTGGAATAGCCAAGTCAATGTCCTGACCTTAACTCTTTTGAGATGCTGTAGTATCATCTACAGAGGGCTATGCACGCAAGGCGTCCCAAAAATATTGATGAACTGAAACACATTGGCAGTAGTGACAGGTAGTTTTCACGATATTTCGCAAATTTTTGGCCTAATATTCACCAAAAATTCTAGAATTCGTGATCTCCAGTCATTATTTTCTTGATTGCGAAAATCAGCGATGTAATATGCGGGCGTGGGTTACTTTTGCTACATTTTTCAAGCTGCTAGAAGTTTCCGGAGACTGGAGAAAATGCACAGTACAGTAATTCCTATCACACTACCTAACACCCTGCACTGGAACCTATCAGCTACACTATATCACTATCTAACCTACACTGACTATCTCCCACTATCTGTATTATATATGAGCTAACTAACTATCTATCTAATGTAATTGGATAAGGAATAGGATCCAGATGAAAGCACAGAGCACAGAAATGTCACTGCTCTCTCTCTCAGAACTGCAAAAAAACAGCAGAAAATGGCTGCTGGGGAGTTCCCTATATATTAAGGGGTAGGCAACTTTGCTATTGGTTGCCAGGGATGTTGCTAAGCTCAGACAAAGAAATTGCAGCCTTCTCATTGGCCATGAAGCAGTGAGGTTACTAATGAAAAAAAAAATCTAGAATATTCAAGATTACGAAGATATTGCATTATATTCTAAATCTTCGCGAGTTCTCGAAGTGCCGATATTCGCGATAAAAATTTTCGATTACAATATTTGCAATCAACACTAATTGGCACTGAAGAATGCTCCAAAATTCTTCCTCAATGTTTTCACGACTATAGAAATGTCTGGTGGAGGTGATTGCTACTAAACGCCAAGAAATTCACTGGTAAACCAGGCACAATGTCTTGTAGGGCCAGCTCAGCTGAATGTAATAATACCTTTTACGTAGCCATTCATTAGATCAATAGTGATCCAGATAAGTGCACAGAGACCCACGCTCTGCACCCTTGTTCCTCCTGCTTCCTCTGCCAGCCACTCCCTCTTCTTCTTGATAGACAACTCAAAGTTCCTGCATAGTGATCTCGCCTGACCCTGTCAAACAAAAAGGAGAGGGAGAATCTGGCGGACAAGGAAGGAGAAGAATGCACAGAGTGGCTTGGGCCCTCCCTCGGTGCACTTAACTGTTCACTACATTCAGCTGAGCTAGTCCTACAATGCATTTTACCTGGTTTAAAGGGGTTGTCCGGGTTCAGAACTGAACCCGGATATACCCAGAATTTCACCCAGGCAGCCCCCCTGACAAGATCATCGGAGCATTTCATGCTCCGATGCTCTCCTTTGCCCTGCGCTGAATCGCGCAGGGCAAAGGCATTTTGTGGAGTTCTGGTGACGTAAAACAGCTAGGGCAGCGCTAAAGCCCGTCCATCAGAGCCGGTGATGTCACCGAACACATTGCCGGGCGGAAGCCTCCACCCGGCAGTGTGTTATAGTAAATAAAAGATGCTCAAGTCAGGTGGGGCTGCCTATCACCGTCGGCGCGACTATCACATACGTAACACAGAGGGAGGGAACAAGGAAGGCCCTGCCCAAGTGAGAGGGAAGGTGGTGACCCCTGACTCACCTAGCGGCTGGCACCTGGCTGCCCTGACGTCCCTAGAAGGGTTCCTCACCCGTACGCCGATCACGTGCCTAAAGCCCTGGCTTTCCCTAAGCTGAGCCCTAGATAGTGAACAGGGCGGTGGGAACACTAGTCCGCACCACTAGCTCTAAAGGAAAACAGCAAGGGAAGGACAGACAATACAAACTCAACATATAATCCCAGGTGGGCGACAACAGGAGACAACAAGAAGCCCAACAGGGATCCGGAGGGTAGCACTCTGGAACGACAACCAGGATTCACAACTCCAGTGGGTCAGTATAGATGTCCAGGCAGGAAGCTCTATAACTGGCAACTAGAGAAGAGTGAGGGGAGAATATAAGGAGGTTGGGAGTGGCAGACAAGAAACAGCTGAGGAGGAGAAGCTACGGATCCCTGATTGAGACAAAAAGGATAGCAAGGCAAACACAGAAAACAATCACTAAGAAACAACGTGATCTTTAGATATAGAGCGCGCAGCCACCCGCTGCGACCTCCTGACCCCGGGTATAACGGAGTCAGACGTGGCTCTTGATACCCTCGTGACAGTACCCCCCCTTTCACGAGGGGCCTCCGGACACTCAGGACCAGGTCTCTCCAGATGAGAGGCATGGAAAGCCTGAACTAACCTGTTGGCGTTTACCTCTGACGCTGGAACCCACATTCTTTCCTCGGGACCGTAACCCCTCCAATGCACCAGATACTGAAGAGAGCGGCGGACCCGACGAGAATCAACAATTCTGGCTATTTGAAACTCCAGATTACCATCCACAATAACAGGAGGAGGTGGCAGCGGTGATGGTTCTAGAGGTGGAACATACTTCTTGAGTAACGATTTATGGAAGACGTTATGGATCTTAAAAGTCTGAGGTAGCTCCAGGCGAAAAGCCACAGGGTTAATGACGGCTACTATTTTATAAGGACCAATGAACCTAGGGCCCAGTTTCCAAGAGGGAACCTTCAACTTAATATTCCTAGTAGACAACCACACATAGTCATTCACCCCTAGGTCCGGACCTGGCGACCGTTTCTTATCGGCCATGCATTTATATTTACCACTCATCTTTTTCAAGTTAACTTGCACCTTCTGCCATACCAAAGAAAGAGATGAAGAAAACCTTTCCTCTTCGGGAACACCAGAAGACCCCCCCTCTTTGAAAGTACAAAATTGGGGATGAAAACCGTATGCACCAAGGAATGGTGACTTGCCAGTGGACTCCTGATAATGATTATTTATGGCAAACTCAGCTAACGGTAAATATGATGACCACAACTCTTGGTTTTCAGACACAAAACACCTTAAATATGTTTCTAAGTTTTGGTTGGTACGCTCAGTCTGTCCATTCGACTGAGGATGGAAAGCTGAGGAAAAAGACAAGTGTACCCCCAAACGGGAACAAAAAGCTTTCCAAAACTTAGAAATAAACTGGGTTCCCCGATCCGAAACCACATCGGAAGGGACCCCGTGAAGCTTCACGATTTCACTGATAAACACCTGAGCAAGAGTTTTAGCATTAGGAAGTGCGGGTAGCGCAATAAAGTGTACCATCTTGCTAAACCTGTCTACTACTACCAAAATAACTGTTTTACCCGCAGACAACGGTAAGTCAGTGATGAAATCCATTGACAGATGTGTCCATGGCCTATTGGGGATAAAAAGAGGCAATAAAGACCCTGCTGGACGTGTATGAGAGACTTTCGCGCGTGCACAAGTAGAGCAAGTAGACACGAAATCCATTACATCCTGACGCAACCTTGGCCACCAAAAACGACGAGATAATAGCTCCAAGGTTGCTTTACTACCCGGGTGCCCAGCAAGTGCCGAATTATGATGTTCTTTTAATAATTCAAGACGCAGGTTTAACGGTACAAACAATTTCTCTGAGGGGCAAGAGGCCGGGGCGTCCCCCTGGGCCTCTAACACCTTTCCCTCTAGAACAGAGTGTACAGCAGAGACAACCACTCCTCTTTGTAAAATAGGTACCGGATCACTAGCATTACCCCCTCCAGGGAAACTACGAGATAACGCGTCTGCCTTGGTATTTTTTGCCCCAGGACGATAGGTGATTACAAAGTTAAATCTGGTAAAGAATAGCGACCACCTAGCTTGTCTAGGGGTGAGACGCTTAGCCGATTCTAGGTACAGAAGGTTTTTGTGATCCGTAATCACCGTGACGGGGTGGATTGCTCCCTCTAAGAAGTGACGCCACTCTTCAAGCGCCAGCTTAATCGCCAACAGTTCCCTATTTCCAACATCATAGTTCTTCTCTGCAGAAGATAATTTTTTGGAAAAGAAAGCGCAAGGGCGCCATTTTCCAGGAGACGGACCCTGAGACAATACAGCCCCCACTCCCACCTCTGACGCATCTACCTCAACAATAAAAGGCTGGGAGACATCAGGTTGAATTAGAACAGGTGCCGAGGTAAACCTCTCTTTTAGAGAGGAAAATGCATTTTTAGCGGCGTCAGACCATTTGGAAAAATCAGTCCCCTTCCTAGTCATGTCGGTAAGGGGTTTAACGATCACTGAATAATTTTTAATGAACTTTCTATAGAAATTTGCGAAACCCAAAAACCGTTGTAGGGCTTTAAGGTTCTCAGGAAGATCCCAATCTAAAATTGCCTGGACCTTCCCAGGATCCATACGGAAACCTGAAGCAGATAATAGATATCCCAGGAACTGTATTTCCTGAACGGCGAAGACACATTTTTCAATTTTCGCATATAATTTATTCGTCCGTAGGACCTGCAGTACTTGCCTGACATGCACCTCATGTGTTTTCAGATCAGCCGAATAAATTAAGATATCATCTAGGTATATGACTACAAACCTGCCGATGAGATGACTAAAAATATCATTAACGAAATGTTGGAAGACAGCGGGGGCATTGGTCAGACCGAAAGGCATAACTAGATTTTCATAATGCCCCTCAGGGGTGTTAAAAGCTGTCTTCCACTCATCCCCTTCCCTGATACGAATCAGATTGTAGGCCCCCCTAAGATCAAGTTTGGAGAACCACCTAGCACCCGCAATCTGATTAAAAAGGTCAGGAATGAGAGGAAGAGGGTATGGGTCTCGGATGGTTATCTGGTTTAGCTCACGGAAATCTAGGCAAGGACGCAGGCCCCCATCTTTCTTTTTAACAAAGAAAAACCCTGCAGCCACGGGTGAAGAAGAGGGTCTGATGTGTCCCTTAGCCAGACTCTCGGAGATATAATCTTTCATGGCTTGTCTCTCGGGACCCGAAAGATTATACAACCTGGACTTGGGTAATTTTGCACCGGGAATCAGGTTAACCGGGCAATCATAAGGACGATGAGGTGGTAGCTTCTGACAACCCTTTTCAGAAAAAACGTCCTCAAAGTCCGAAATAAATGTAGGAAGGGAAGCTATGGAGGCGATTAAGCAATTGTTATTTAAGCAATTCTCTCTGCAATGCTCACTCCACTCCAATATCTCCCTGGCCTGCCAATCCACCACTGGATTGTGCACTACCAACCAGGGAAGACCCAATACCACAGGAGAGGGAAGGCCCTCCAGAACGTAACATGAAAGACACTCATTATGGTGGTCCCCTACCCGAAGGTGTAAATTATGAACAATGTGGGTGAGGTTTCTCTGAGACAGAGGAGCCGAATCTATAGCGAATACGGGAATAGGTCTCTGCAGCGTACAGAGAGACAAACCCATAGTGCGGGCAAAATGGGCATCTATCAAATTTACCCCTGCTCCACTGTCTAGAAAAAAAGAAATAGACTCCGTCTTAACACCAAAAACAATAACCGCTGGTAACACAAATTGAGATGTTCGTATGGAGGAAACGTATACCCCCCGGCTGACATCCTCCGCACAGCCTGGGGTTAGTAGTTTTCCGACGGTCTTTTGTTTTTGAGAAAGGAGGGACAGACATTAATGAAATGACCCTTCCCCCCACAGAAAAAACAAGCCCCCCCACTACGGCGAACCTCAGGAGGACGGACCTGACGAGAAGTTCCGCCTAGCTGCATAGGCTCATCTAAGTCAGTACAGACTAATTGTTGCTTGGGAGAGGTAACCAATTGCTCAGGAATTTTCGATCTCTCCCTAAGACGCCTATCTATTCTGATAGAGAGGGACATAACAGCATCAAGGGAAAGGGGGGTCTCATACAGCGCCAGTGCATCCTTAACCCTTTCAGATAACCCAGAGCAGAACTGACTCCTGAGAGCCGGGTCGTTCCACTGAGTATCCGTAGCCCACCTACGGAACTCTGAGCAATATTCCTCTGCTGACCGATCTCCCTGTAGGAGTCTCCGTAACTTCGACTCAGCCAGGGCGACTCGGTCAGGGTCATCATATATGAGACCCAAAGCCCCAAAAAATCCCTCCACTGACCGGAGAGCCTGGGAACCAGGGGGTAACGAGAACGCCCAGGATTGTGGGTCCCCTGAAGCAGGGAAATGACAATCCCAACCCGCTGTTCTTCATTACCTGAGGAGTAAGGGCGCAACTTAAAGTATAATTTGCAGGCCTCACGGAACGTCGCAAATTTGTCCCTTCCCCCAGAAAATCTGTCAGGAAGAACAACCTTGGGTTCTGTAACAACCTGGTTACCCATAGCAACCGCTGGGGGTGCGGTCTGCTGCATTTGCTGCTGTTGTTGGAGGACAGACGCCTTCAATCCTGCCACCTCCAAAGACAGGCCTTGAAGCTGTTTTGCCAAGGCAGCAATAGGATCCATATTG
Organism: Bufo bufo; assembly: GCF_905171765.1. NCBI lineage: Eukaryota > Metazoa > Chordata > Amphibia > Anura > Bufonidae > Bufo > Bufo bufo. Next base: position 49,894,617 of record NC_053395.1, on the reverse strand, counting down.
GATTCCAAGTAGAGAAAAAAATAATAATAATTTTTTTTTTTTTTCTCAAAAAGTAATGGCCAGTTATAATATCACGGTCGGCGTGACTATCACATACGTGACACAGAGGGAGGGAACAAGGAAGGCCCTGCCCAAGTGAGAGGGAAGGTGGTGACCCCTGACTCACCTAGCGGCTGGCACCTGGCTGCCCTGACGTCCCTAGACGGGTTCCTCACCCGTACGCCGATCACGTGCCTAAAGCCCTGGCTTTCCCTAAGCTGAGCCCTAGATAGTGAACAGGGCGGTGGGAACACTAGTCCGCACCACTAGCTCTAAAGGAAAACACCAAGGGAAGGACAGACAATACAAACTCAACATATAATCCCAGGTGGGCGACAACAGGAGACAACAAGAAGCCCAACAGGGATCCGGAGGGTAGCACTCTGGAACGACAACCAGGATTCACAACTCCAGTGGGTCAGTATAGATGTCCAGGCAGGAAGCTCTATAACTGGCAACTAGAGAAGAGTGAAGGGAGAATATAAGGAGGTTGGGAGTGGCAGACAAGAAACAGCTGAGGAGGAGAAGCTACGGATCCCTGATTGAGACAAAAAGGATAGCAAGGCAAACACAGAAAACAATCACTAAGAAACAACGTGATCTTTAGATATAGAGCGCGCAGCCACCCGCTGCGACCTCCTGACCCCGGGTATAACGGAGTCAGACGTGGCTCTTGATACCCTCGTGACACTGCCTGGGTGAAATTCTGGGTATGTCAGGGTTCAGCTCTGAACCCGGACAACCCCTTTAATAGTGAATTTCCTGGTGACCAACTTTCTTTTTCTCCCTCCACTGTTATTTGTTACTCAATGTCCCTAATTTATCAAGACCAGAGTGTGCTACCCCAATCTTGTAGGGCCTTAACTGCAGGAGGAGGCGCCTTGTCATGATGAAATGCCTTCTCCGGCAGTCCATGCACCAGACTGAAATCGGAGCTCGGGGCTTATACAGCCATTATTTACTCCAGTTTCTGATGGAAATAATGATAAATGTTCTGGGGTCCACACCCCACCCTCGCCTTGTTCCATTTTCGAAACTTGGTGAGGGTGGTGTAAAAGTTGTAATGGTATTTAATAAGGCACAAAATCATGTTTTGCGATTTATTTATTTAACGCCAGAAAACTGCCGTGGGAAAATGATAAATTCCCCCTAATGTGCTCAGTAAAAGACGTGAACGGTACAACTGTTTGTCTTATTAGTTTAGTTAGATTGTGCTTAACTGTGACATCCATAAGACTGTCGTTTATTAGAAATCCACCCAGAAATCAAGGTGATTCCAAAGAGTTCACGTGGAATAGGACCTACCTGATGTTAAACTAATGAGAAATAGTAAGGGAGCTGAATGTTGGGAGATTTCATTTGCTGGTTCCAGGTTTTTCTTATGTCAGTATAAATAATTATGTCGCTTTTCTTTCATATACGTATGATGAGATTGGGGAGAGTGGTGTTCTACAGTCTAGCTAATCAATACAGGCATAAGGAAACATTCGGAGGGTGCTGGACCCTGCAGAACAGAACATAAGATGAATAATTTATGAAGAGAATTATTGAAGGATGAGACACAGGATACTGAATTTACCAACCCAGGAAACAGTGAAGTGATTTGATGTGTCCCTCAGTCTTAGATATAAAACTGCTACTTTGTGAATGTTAAAAATTGTTTAGAAAGATAGCAGCTTAGCACGAATGATTGCTTATGTGGTGATGACCATGGAAAGGCTGGTCTCAAGTGAAGGTTCATGTGTATGCCCTACTAGAACATATGGACATGGGTGGACAGCTCCTCTGAGCTATTCATTATGTTTTGGAAATTTTGGATGTGCTGAAGGGTTAGGAGACCCACAAAACCTAATGGGCGTTATCCTGGCAGCTCCCTGGTATTCACACCTTAATCCCTATACATTGATCTGGACTTCGATGCAGTGCAGCCACCAAGCCGCTACCTCTTGGAGTAGTCCCGGTTTGGTTGACAGCTGATCCATGGGGGTCAGATACATTGGCGCTAGGCACCGATGGATCAGTCAAAACAGGTAGTCAGAAACAGGCCGAGTTTAGGGCAGACAGAATTCATGAGAATCCGAGTACAGGTCCCAGGTCAGGGCTGGCAGCAGAGGGTCACAACGGTAAAAGGCACTAGTCAGTACACGGGCAGACAACGCAGAACAAACACCTTAGCAAGGAACAGGAACACTAGGAACCTAATTGCTCTGGCAATGAGATGATTGCTGATTAGCAATTAGAAGCAGTGGAGGGGAGTGGTAGTGAAGACAAAAATGGGAGTGATAGGTGTTCAGTAAGTAATGTTCCTAACAAACACCACGAGGCAGCCATGGCCACAAGCAGCTGACATAACAGAGACAAGCTGCTGCACAGCCACAGAATCTAAAGAGACCATAGCTGCAGAGAGGTGAGCAAAGAAGCTCAAACGGGTGAAAACTGCACTGCAGAGAGGCATCTTTTTGCATTTATATAGTTAATATTATTTGTGGGATAATCCCCTGTAAACTTGATTTACTACATTGCTAGCTATAAGTGCTAGAGCTGTTATGTTGTTTAGGACTGCAGTGAACCATTCCTTGGATTATTTTGCAATTAAATGGCTTTTGGCGCCAGATATTCATTGGAGAATGGGCTTGTAAATATACCAAATATCTTCTATAGCAACAGTAGAGAAAGCTAATTGAAAAGCCTCCACTAAAATACCATGTGTGTGATTCATGATTTACAGTCCAAATAAATTGCTTCCTGGATCTAGAGAGTAGAAGTGATCTCACCAGTCGAAAAGGAAGGAGGCTCCGAGCGAATCCTTCTATACACGTATAAATGATGGGGCGGCAGAATTAGTATTTATTAAAAAGCCTCTTTAAATGTCCTGAAAATATCCCAAAATTGTACAGACTCCAGTTACTCAGCCATGGTGTTAAGGCAGAGCCTAGTCCTAGACGTGCCCACATTTCAGTGCCACACCCTGCTGCCAATATATTCTTACATCTGCCAGCTCATGCAGTTTTCTTTGACTATTCCCTGTGTCAATGCAAATGGTTATCAGGGACAAAAGGCAATGTGATCTATGAGGGGCTGTTGAGAGAATGTATAATAACTGAGAAAATCATTTAGATTGTTCTTAAAGGGCTTATGCCATGATTTATGTAAGCAATAAAAATCAGACATCATATAGTATGTGACGATAAGTAAGAACCAGCCCTGTACTTCACATGGATCCAGAGCTTCTTCAATCTTTACTCCAACTGCTTTGCTACGTCTATTTCAAGAGGACAGTTCAGGGGTGGTGTCCTTTGTAGGTGGAGCGTCCTTTCTCAAGGGGCATGCAGCTCTCTCACTATAACTGTCACAGCTTGTAACAGTAGATAGGGCTGGTGGCAGTTGAAAGATTTAACTGAGCATGTGTGACCACCTGAGCAATGTTACTGATGTGGACAGGAAAATAAGGAACATAACAAACAGCAGGTGGTGCTATACAGATACATTTTCTTGATTATTTCAGAGACTATACAAAACTTTTAATTACATGCAATTACAAAAGTATTCACTTCCAGGTGCTAGTTTGAAAAATGTAGATTTTTTTTGTAGTAGGATGACCACTTTAATAGAATTAAACTTGAGGCTCCACATGGTCAAGGATGAAAGAACTGTCTATACTTTACCAGTTTTATTTCTGAATGATGTCTGAATAATTTTACATTACTAGCAGATCCAAAAAGGGGTATGTAAAGCTGTAAATAATCAAAAGATATGTAACTTTCTTATGCACTCAGGGGCACATTTATTAAGACCTGAGTTTTAGATGCTGGTCTTAATAAGCCCTTGTGCTGGCGGTGGATCTGCCGCAGTTATGAAGAGACAACAGCCTCCACATAACTTTGGTGTATCCACTTCCTAGCTGTCTTACATTTAGACCATTTTCTACGCCTAAACCAGGAGTAGAAAATGATGATGTCGGCCCCCCCCTTTCCCCGCCCACGTCCCGCCCACCATCCCACCGATCATATACTGATGAACTATCATGAGGATAGTTCATCAGTAAATAAATCTCGGAAAACCCCTTTACCAATAAAGTGCCTTCTTGGCATTTTAGAAAACTGTGTGTAAGGGCCATAGGGGAAGTGTATGAAAAGGTTTTAAAACACTCAGGGTATACTCAGGGTATGCTTATTATTTCTCCCTTTCAACCACCAAGTCTGCTTATCCTCACATTTGCCTCCATTTTCCTTGGGTTTGGGGCTTATTGTCCTGAGGTTTCTTGGTGACTAGCCTCTAATCATTTATCTTTTCCCTGATTCCTGCTGTGCTGACCTCCCAGCCCCTCCTTGGGTCCTATTCCTCTCCTTTGTGTTCCACCTTTGTGCTGCCTTTTTTTTACCATCATGTATGTATTTTTTACATTGTTAATAAAGCTCATTTATGTTTACTATGCGAAGATTTTTGTACAAATTTTTTGGTGATATGTATTATAGAAGTAGAGAAATTGAAACTTGGAAATTTGCTAATTTTTGGTAAATTTGGTATTTTTTTATAAATAAAAATGATTTTTTGGACTCCATTTTACCAGTGTAATGAAGTACAATATGTGATGAAAAAACTGTCTCAGAATGGCTTAGATAAGTCAAAGCGTTTTAAAGTTATCACCACATAAAGTGACATTGGTCAGATTTGCAAAAAATGGCCTGGTCTTTAAGGTGAAAATGAGCCCGGTCCTAAAGGGGTTAACTTACCTATTGAAGTGCTATGAGGGCAATCCCGTAGGGTATGTTCAGACAGAAGATTTTATCTGCAACAAAAGCCAGTCTGGTAACCAGTGGTAACCAGTCTGAGAATGGACCTATACGTTCTTGGCACGGTGTTGAAAACTAGGTGGCGAAAACCTTTGGCTGGATTAGCTGTGGCACAACCTTCAATTGAAAATAATGGGAGGCAGTTTCAGCGCACATTTAACCTAGTTTTCGGCACAGAATCTCTGCTAACTAACATAGCGGCAGACCATGCAACTGCTATGGGGCCCAGGGCAAGAGGGGGCCCAGTCTTAGTTGGGATTATCTCCTCTTCTACTGGAGGTGAAAACTTAATCAGGACTCTACCCTCTAAAGCAGGGGTACTCAACTGGCGGACCGCGGTCCAAATACGGACCGCGGCCGCCAGTTGTCCGGACCCCGGCCATCCTTCAGAGCGCTCCTCCTCTCCTGCACACTGTGTGTCACTGTCCCGCCGCGATCCTGCGTAGCCTAAGTTCCCTTCAGTAGCACAGCACAGTGGAGAAGGAAGGAGTCCCTCCCTCTCCACTGTGACGCGGCCGCCACTACCACCAATGGGGAGATAGCAGGGAGGAGGAGGAGGGGAGGAGCTGTCGCCACTGCGCCACCAATGAATGTAAAACATAAGTATAGGCAGCGGTATCACAGACCCGGCACGCAGGGCATGCGATACGCGGCAATTAACCCCTCAGGTGCCACAGATCGCATGCCCTGTTATTGAGGCCGGGTGCCGGGTCTGTTTTACCGCTGCAGACAATTGTATGAAGGAGTTAAAGAGGACCTTTGGTGGGTCCAAAGAATATGAACTTAGTAGCAGGCTGCATTCACCCGCTGTGGCTCCGTTCACCCGCTGTGGCCCCCGGTAATTTCTTAACATTCGGTGCAAGTAGGAGGAGACGCCAGTGTCTCTCCGTCTCCCTGAGAGCAGCGCTGTCCAATCACAGCGCAGAGCTCAGAGCCAGGGAGTTTTTTTTCTCCCTGGCTCTGAGCTCTGCGCTCTGATTGGACAACTGTCAGGGAGAAGGAGAGACACTGGCGTCTCCTCCTCCTTCCTCTGAATGCTGAAAATACCGGGGGCCACAGAGGACGAACGGAGCGGCGCCCAGGAATAATAGTAAGTGCACTTAGATCCATGGGCGCCGCTCTATGCAGCCTGCTATTAAGTTCATATTCTTTGGACCCATGAAAGGTCCTCTTTTTAATTACATTCATTGGTGGCGCAGTGCTCCCCCCCCCCAAAGCCTCTCCCCCCCCCCCCCATTATCACTGGCCACAAGTCGTCGTCCCCCTTCATTGTTATATGGTGGCCACAGGGTCCCATCCCCTCCAGTGGTGGCAGTGGCAGATTACACTGCTGGGGCTCAGATCGTTACCATGGCAGCCAGGACGCTACTGAAGCCCTGGCTGCCATGTTCAGCTCCCTGCTGCTGTGTGCACAGAGCACAGGGCAGCAGGGAGACGTGTGAGATCCTATTCACCCTGATAGAGCTCTATCAGGGTGAATAGCACAAGGGATGAAAAGATCCAGGCTCTAGTTCCTAAGGGAAGAAATGGTTATTAAATAAAAAGTAAAAAAAAAACACCAAAATACTAAAAGTTTAAATGGCCCCCTTCCCAGTTTTACATATAAAATTTACAAACAATAAAGAATAAACCGATTACATATCGCCATGTCCCAAAAAGTGTGAGCTATTAAAATATAAAAAAATATTCCCGCTCGGTGAAGGCCGTAACAGAAAAAAAAACTCTAAACCACGCAATTCGCCATTTTTAGTCACCTTGTCCCCCAGAAAATGTCCCTGGATGTGAGAGGCATGTGGTGCTGTTTTTTCCTATATGTAGTGCTGGCTCACTACTGGGACCTGCGTCTCATCTTCTCAAAGTCCTTTTTTTTTAAATTATATACATTTTAAATTTGGCGACTAATAAATGTAATTTGGCTCCTAAATTTTTTAGTTTAGGAGCCAATGGCTCCTGGTCATTTTTTTTTTGTCTGGAGCACTGCACATGTAGCGCTCCTCCTCTCCTGCACACTCTGGTACGTGCAGGAGGAGGAGCTTACCGGCGCACTTCTTCCTGCCCCAGGGGCGCAGTGAGAGACGGCTCCCTCCACATGCAGGCACCAGCGCTTTCTCCCTCAGTGCGCTCACAGGTCCCTCCTCCCCTGCAGCGGCGGCAGCACGTAAGGGAGCTTCAAGCTCCAAAGGACACTTACGTGCTGCTGGAGAGGGGAGGGACATCACCGCTGCCACCAATGATATAAATGTCACATTTGGGGAGGAAGGGGGGCGTGGAGAGGGCTACAGAG